>NC_139223.1:27024084-27601584 GCF_055691185.1 Crinia signifera
TTCTCAGAACGAATTCTGTACTCTGATGACTGTGGGAGGGGCGGCTCCGGCTCTCTGTAGTGCCCTGACGGGTTTATCACACACGCCTTTGTTTATGTTATTATACTGGCAGTGATCCGTGCTGCCGCACGCTCTGTACTTGTGATCAGGAACTCCACCAAAGGCTGAGAGCAGATCTGCCCGTAGCAATAACAGTCAGTCCTGGACTGTGCCGTATGGCGGGTGACCAATCTTAATATATAGGTTGGATGCTTGCCCAAAATAAAAGGCTGTTAAGGTGGAGAGTTGCATTTTTTTTTTTTTTTTTTTTTTTTTTTTATGGCTGCTTTGACAATTCAGGGTGCACACTGCTGAGGGCTAATCTCTGACTGACACCTTCCTGCTTGCAGCTCCCCGCCAAGTGTCACCCATGTGACTGTGATCCTAGTGGCTACTTCCTGCGATGCCGCCGCCCTGGGGACAGAAGGAGGCGGGGTTTATTTCCTGCAGATCCCAAGTCTGAAACTCCTGGAGGATGAGACCTTGCTGCAGGATGAAGTGTTGCACAGGTGAGGAGACCTAGGGGTGCTGTTAGACCCCCCCCCCCCCCCCCCTTACATTGTGCCAAACGCCAGGGTGGCGTCACAGGGACTCCGTGAGCTTCGCTGCTTACAGAGTCAACTAGAATCAACTCCTGTACACCTTAGTTTCTGGCTTGTGTTGCTCAGAAAAATAGGGTATATTGGCTGCTGTATATACAGTGGGGATCAAAAGTTTGGGCACCCCAGGCAAAAATTCATTTTAATGTGCAAAAAGAAGCCAAGGAAAGATGGAAAAATCTCCAAAGGCATCAAATTACAGATTAGACATTCTTATAACATGTCAACAAAAAGTTTGATTTTATTTCCATTTACACTTTCAAAATAACAGAAAACAAAAAATGGGCATCTGAAAAAGTTGGGCGCCCTGTAGAGTTTATAGCATGCCCCGCCCCCTTTGGACAGCGGAGACCTGGCAGTGCCAGGATTGTTCTCAATAATCGTCTGGCAAGACCAGGGCTGGGGCAACACGGCCCTCCAGATTTTAATGAACTACACATCCCAGGATGCTTTTCATTAGTTTCAGCATGGCCACATAGCAAAACTAATGCAAAGCATCGTGGGATGTGTAGTTCATTAACATCTGGAGGGCCGGTGTTGCCCAGCCCTGGGCAAGACCAATCTCAAAGCTTTTAAAAGCCCAGACTCAGCTGACCTTGCCCCAACAATCAGCACCATGGGTTCCTCTAAGCCATGGGTCCTCAAACTGCGGCCCTCCAGATGTTGTGAAACTACAAATCCCAGCATGCCTTGCCACAGTTTTGCTATAAGGGAGTGTTAAAACTGTGGCAAGGCATGCTGGGATTTGTAGTTTCACAACATCTGGAGGGCCGCAGTTTAAGGACCCATGCTCTAAGCAGTTGTGTAGAACATGGAAACTGAGAATAGGTGACGATCACAAAGCAGGAGAAGGCTATAAGAAGATAGCAAAGCGTTATCAGATGCCCATATCCTCTGTTCAGAATGTAATTAAGAAATGGCCGTCATCAGGAACAGTGGAAGTGAAAGCAAGATCTGGAAGACCAAGAAAAATATCAGACAGAACAGCTCGCAGGATTGTGTGAAAAGCAAGTCAAAATCCACGTTTGACTGCACGATCCCTCCAGGAAGATCTGGCAGACACTAGAGTTGTGGTACACTATTCCACTATAAAGAGATACTTGTACAAATATGGTCTTCATGTAAGAGTCATCAGAAGAAAACCTCTTCTACGTCCTCACCACAAAAATCAGCGTTTGAAGTTTTGCAAATAACATTATAGACAAGCCTGATGCATTTTGGATTCAAGTTCTGTGGACCGATGCGGTTAAAATAGAACTTTTTGGGCAGAATGAGCAAAGGTACGTTTAAAGAAGGAAGGGCACAGAATTTAATGAAAAGAACCTCTGTCCAACTGTTAAGCATGGGGGTGGCTCAATTGTGCTTTGGGGTTGTATTGCAGTCAGTGGCTCAGGGAACATTTCACGAGTAGAAGGAAAAATGGATTCAATAAGATTCCAGCAAATTTTGGACGCTAACTTGATGCCATCTGTGAAAAAGCTGAAGTTAAAGAGAGGCTGGCTTCTACAAATGGATAATGATCCTAAACACACCCTCAAAATCCAAGATGGATTACATCAAGAGGCGTAAACTGAAGGTTTTGCCATGGCCTTCACAATCTCCTGACCTCCACATAATTGAAACTCTATGGATAGACCTTAAAAGAGCAGAGCGTCACAGACAGACCAGGAATCTCAAAGAACGGGAAGACTTTTGTAAGGAAGAATGGGCGAAGATACCTCAAACAAGAATTGAAAGACTCTTGGCTGGCTACAAAAAGTGTTTACAAGCTGTGATACTTGCTAAAGGGGGCAGTACAAGGTATTAACTCGGCAGGGTGCCCAAACTTTTGCAGACACCATTTTTTGTTTTCTGTCATTTTGAAAGTGTAAATGGAGATAAAATCAAATATTTTTTTTTTTTTTTTTGACATGTTAAAATAATGTCTAATCTGTAATTTGATGCCCTTTTGGAGGTGTTTTTTCCATCTTTCCTTGGCTTCTTTTTGCACATTAAAAATGAATTTTGGCCTGGGGTGCCCAAACTTTCGATCCCCACTGTATACTTGGGTACTCGTTTCCTAGCACGGCGCCCATCGGGTGCCATCGCATACCTTAAGTTAAGGTATGCGATGGGACCCGACCGCCGCGATTTCGGGCTATTTTTGGCCTTTCCCGACAATTAGAAAATCGGGTCCATCGCATGCCATTATAATGGCATGCAATGCGACTGATGCGATTTAACATTGAATGCATTGTACTCAATGTTAAATGGCCCACCATACCCGATTTTTGATTGTATACCCACCTTGATGGGTAATTTTTATGCGAAATGCCCCCCCCCATTGTTAACGCCAACCCACGATGAACGCCAACCCGAAGCGTGGCGAGCGGACGCGTAATACCTGTGAAGTCAAAGGTCGGAGGAGGCATACTGCCGCCCCTCGAGGGCTCGCTGCGCTCGCCACGCTTCGGGTTGGCATTCATCGTGGGGGGGCATTTGACGCATCAGGGTGGGTATACAATGAAAATTGGCCTCTGGGGGGGGCATTTAACATTGGGCACAATGTAAAATCGGGTCTAAGGGACCATTTTACATTGGTTCCGATGTAAAAATCACGTCGATCGCGTTGCATGCGATACGATTTTTTTCGGACCCGATGGATACAATCAAAATCGCTGGCGCCGTGCTAGGAAACCAGTACCTATACTTGTAACCATGTTTTTTTATTTCTGCACCTTCTGAGCTATGGACTTTTTGTTTGGTAGCCTCCCAGATGAATACAGATGTGGGAAGGCCCTGGGCCCGGTGGAGTCTCTGCAGCAGCATCCACAGCAGCCGGGAAAGATCCTGATTGGTTACAGCCGGGGGCTGGTTGTTTTATGGGACCGGCTTTCCAGGACGGTGGAGCATCTCTTCTTGGGGAACCAGGTGACGTGAAGATTTGGGGCGGTTGTGGGTTTGACTCTAGGCAAATGACACCACAATGGGCTCTTTTCAGAATCCTATTTTTACCCTGTTGCAGAAACTGTGACGTCCAAATGCAATTTGCAGGCTATTCTATTGTCACTATCCCCGTCTCCCCTTCCATGTTATGCACTTATGTAGAACGTATGTATTTGCTTCCCATGTATTGATGCCCGTATGTTTCTGCAGCAATTAGAGAGTCTGTACTGGGAGAGCAGCGGCATGTCAGTGATCAGCTCTCACAGCGATGGCGGATACATGGTGTGGGCGATGAACAGTAACACCGCCTCCACCTCACAGCCTGTGACCTCTACAATACCGTACGGTGAGTACAGTTATAGTGCCGCGGGATTGCTGTGCGTCTTCCCTTCCTTACGATATCGGCCTGGATCCGAAGCATTGGTGTGTTAAACACACGCTCTGGGGCTGGGGCAGCCAACCCTAGTCCTCGAGAGCTACCAACAGTGCATGTTTTGCAGGTCTCACAGAATCACAAGTGAGCTAATTAGCTCCATCTGTGGATCTTTTAAAATGTGTCAGTGATTAATGAGTGCAGCTGTGCAGCAGCTAGGTTGTCTGGAAAATGTGAACTGTTGGTAGCTCTCGAGGGCTAGGGTTGGCTACCACTGGTCAAGGGAATCTGCCCAGCAGTAGTCCTTCAGTACTGGCTATGATCCGCAGATAGCTGGCCGGCCCCCACACAGAATGTGTTCATTGGCAGCATGTAGTTACCATACCAAACTAATATCCATGCCAAGCTGTCCTTGGTCAGAATGAATGTGGGCAACACGCAGGCATACCTCCCAACAGTCCCTATTTTAGCGGGACAGTCCCGTTTTATTAGGGCCTGTCCCACCCGCGGGCGGCAGTGTCCCGCGGTGAGGGGGGGCTGTTGGGAGTCCCCCCTGTCGGCTGCTAAGCAGCGGGGAATAAACACTGTGCGCATGCGCACAGCGTCTATTCCCGCAGCCAGGAATAGCAAAATGAGTGGCAAAATGAGGGCGTGGCCTCGCGGGGGGACCCGCAAGTATTGGCCATGCTCCCTAAATTAGGCCACACCCCCGAAATTTCCAACACGCCTTCCGCGCGCATCAGTAGTGTCCCGGGTCCTGCGATCTGAAAGTTGGGCGGTATGCGCAGGGACTGTGCATGTCTCAGGGCATACAAAACAAAGTCCCTAAAAGCAGCCACTTGCGAGCCTCTGTGTTTTCATGAGAATAGGATTGCCCCCCCCCCCCCCCCAAAAAAAAAGTGCAACCAACTTTGTGCAATATTATACACCCCCCTAGTCTGACCCTGCAATGTTACGGCCACACATGACACAGGAAACGCAATAACTGCTGTCCTTTCTGTGAACTCTTTCTGGAATTCTGTCAGGGGTTCAGTCTCTTATCAGAGAGACAATTTATCCACCATAATCTGGTGCCTGGGGCCTAGTATTGGACGGCAATCTTATGTGTGCTGACATCTGGGGATACCCGACAGCCGGAATATCAGTGATACACCTCCCCTTGCTGCCCCCACGTGTAGGAGACTTCTTGTAGGTTCTCACGTGGACTTGATGTTCCTCTGTGTATAACCCGACGGAAGGATGATCTCATCGGTGTTACTGTTGTGCGGGGGAGTTGGTGCCTTATAGACAGCAGCCACTGACTTTATAGTGACTGGTTCATGATGGACATGCCTTGAGCTGATGCGTTTTGCTTAGCTATAGCGCATTCAAAAGTCTAATTCGGAGATATATAGTATATACTGTAGCAATAGTGATATAGGTCTGTATTCTGACCTATATCACTACCGAAAATATTTTTATTTTGCCTGGTGAAAATTTGAGGCGGGATTGAATACGGGCCGTAGAGATCTGCACAGATTGTGTAATCTATGAATTCACTTTTCTATTTCTTCCAGGCCCTTTTCCCTGCAAAGCCATCAACAAGATTCAGTGGCAGTCCAGCAGCTCTGGGTTTGTGTAATGCGCTTCTGATTTGGATGGTATTTCTCTTGCACAGCCCCCACTCCCTATGCTGAATCCCACCTTTCTATCCCTACAGGAATCACTACATCATTTTCAGCGGCGGCATGCCCCGGGCCAGCTACGGAGACCGGCACTGCGTCACAATCATGCAAGGGAAGACGCTGGTTACCTTAGACTTCACCTCTCGGCTCATAGACTTCTTCACAGTGTGTCCCCTTCAGAGCGAGGACGGTAAGATCCCGCCCCTCTGATGGCGCTCTCTGTAGACACTTAGGTTGTGCCGGTTTACTACTTACCAGAGACAGACAGCACACGCAGCTGAATATACACCGCACTAGCTGGCGTTGACTGCACAACCAGTCAGCTCCGGTCATTTCCATGTTGTGTCCTTGTACATCCAGGTTTGGACAATCCCACTGCTCTGGTGGTCCTGGTGGAAGAAGAGTTGGTTGTCATTGACTTGCAGACCCCCGGCTGGCCCACTATACCATCGCCCTACCTTGCCCCGCTCCACTCCTCCGCAATCACCTGCGCCTATCACATCTCCAATGTCACGCTCAAGCTGTGGGAGCGGATCATTCTCGCTGGCGAGCAGCAGAATCCACAGGTCTCCTCCGCGGTAAGAGATCAGCTGCAGAACACTGTGGCGGGCTGAGTTTAGCTTGGGGTACTCCTATTCTCTATTGTTTGACCCTCTTCTATATTTTATAGCACAATAACGTGATCTGTTCATACCCTGAGAGTCGTGTGCGTTTCTCCTCTAGAAACTTTGGGCCTGATCTAAAAAAAAATGTAAATAATCGCAGCCTTGGTAACAGCCTGACTCAGACTTGTGAGCAAGGCTGCGATTATTTAAAAAATATATATATATTTTGCAGGTGGTACAAAACCATGCTGCGGTGCAGGTGGGGCAGATGTTAGATTTGGGGGAGTTAGTTTGTTTCTGTGGAGGGTAAATACTGGCTGCTTTATTATTACACTGCAAAATAGATATCAGTGTGAACACACCTCTCCAAAATCTCTCTCTGCACATGTTACATCTGCCCCACCTGCAGTGCACATGGTTTTGTACATCCGCAAAAAAAATCCATAAAAAAATTATCGCAGCCTTACTAACTGTCTGAATCAAGCCCTTTTGTCATTGGTAACTGATATTTGTGTAGTTGCCGGCTGTCTTATTACTGTGGTTGTGAATATTTGCCTCTATTATTACACTAACCTCTTTCTGCCCCCCCAGAGCTGGCCAGTAGATGGTGGAAGGAGCTTGGCTGAAGAACCATCGCAGAGGGGCCTCCTGCTTACTGGGTGAGTGACTGGATATGGACTAGATTGGGTTCCCTGCGGTAGCAGAATTGTGGCTGGTGCCCGGGGCTGAATATTATTTCTACCTATTGTAGTCTCTGAGCAGCAGTCAGTAGTGGTGGTTGTGTACAAGGGTCACAATCGCCTCCTGAACCCCCCACCACCATACGCTATAGACCAGGCATGTCCAACGTTGGCCCTCCAGATGTTGTGAAACTACACATCCCAGCATGCTTTGCCACAGTTTTGCTATTAGAAAATGCTAAAACTATTGCAAAGCATGCTGGGATGTGCAGTTTCAAAACATCTGGAGGGCCAACGTTGGACATGCCTGCTATAGACCTATAGTCAGGCTGTGTATAATCTGCTTCTGGCTGTATGCCGGTAAGGTGAGAGATACCAGGTCCCAGTTTCCCTGACACAACGTTACTCCTAATCTGCTATTATTGTACCTCCTGGTACTATGTCACTGTATAGCACCTCATTAATGCTGTGTACACACGGTGCGATTTGGACTCTATAGTCCTAATAAATAGCTAGTTGGTGCAAAGCGCACAGTGTTTGCCCACACCCAATCGCGATGCATGGCCTGCGCAGCACAGTCTATTTCTCCTATGACATGTCTGGTCAACCCGCCAGATACTGTAAATGTTTACCCCCCGTTCCCAGTGGACTGTAGAGTAGTGTAGACCCACAGATGTAGTCATCTACATACTCCAAAAGTTCCCTGGCAAGTACTATGCATATTGGAAGTATGAAAGTTAGAGAGCGGCATCCTTAGTGCAGTGAGCAGTAGAAGCGCTGACACTGGCGGCTGTATTACACCCATAGGATGTTCTGTAAGGAGCATTGCATGTCTGCATCTGGAATTGCTGGTCAGGTCACATGACTCCAGATCCTGGGTAGGAAGCTGTGCTGTGTTTATCTAGAGGAGGAAGACTGATTTGTGTGTGGGCTCAGCGTCTCCCTTGTATTCCATTTGGCGGCTGAGCCAGTACAAACAGAACAATGAAGGATGAGAATATTGGAAAAGAAGATTTTGGGATTCTAGCAAACCCCAGGAGAGGGGTGTGTAGAGCTGGGAGCGCCCCGTGGTGTCAGCACGGCTCCAGATGTGTGGGGGAGAGGAGAACAGGCATTAGGGCTGCAGACACTCCCTCGTATGGGAGAGTATTGTGTATGTGAAACTCTAAGCCGAACTGCTATGTCTTATACCCCGATCCCTATTGTCGCTGATCCCTATTGCCGCTCTGCACCCTAACGGTGGGTATGGTGCATTATCCCTAGTTGCCCCGGCTTCTCCTGTTTCCGTATGCCAATCTGGGGTGTGTGGTGATCCAGCTGCTGTGGAACTATACATCCCAGCAAGGCCTGTTTCCTGGACTAGACTTGACTGGGTGCTTTCAGTGCCTCATTAAAGGCACTTCTCTCGTTTTTCTGGACCAATGTCTTAAATAGTGTGTGTTTGTTTGGCTCAGCCAGGTTTTTCCGACAGGCCATGTTTTCAGGAAGCAGGCAAGATTGTTACTGACCCAGCAAAACAGTAACTCACCTGTGCAGGATTAAAGAAATACATAATACATGGCCTGCACGGTGGTATTTGGAGGCTTGAGTTGGGAATCTCTGATCTTTGATGCATTTTTCTCCTCCAGGCACGAAGATGGCACAGTCCGGTTCTGGGATGCCTCAGGGGTGGCCCTGCGACCTCTCTACAAACTGGGGACAGCCGCCATTTTCCAAACAGACTGTGACCACAATGATAGCTCCAACCAGAGTGGCGATGAGGATTGGCCGCCTTTCCGCAAGGTAGGGCGCGTTAGTCTGCGGTATGATAGGCCTGGGGGTTCCTTAGTGCTGTAACCTCCGTAGCATTTAGGATCTCCACTTCTGAAAAAAGTGTGTTGCCTCTGGAATGACAAGCTGACCTTTGGAGGAGATGCCTAAACTCTTACGTGCACTGGTTCTGTGGCTCGCTGGAGGGGAAGGGGCTGGTGGCCAGAAAGCTACTCAGCACTTGGATGTGTTTCGCACAGTCTTGGCGCGTAATTGAAAGATTGGCCGGTGCATGTTCGCAGCATCTGGTGATTCTGTCAGACACCCTGCTCCACCCTACAGCTTGTTCCTCCCGCAGGGACTGTGTTGCTGCTTAGATCAGATGTTCTGGCCTGTTCCGCTCCTTGGCCCTGCGTTGCTGCTCCCAGAGGCACCGTTAACATTTTTGCATTTGCTACGTGATTTGGTCACCTCCTATAACTCTCATTGTATATTATATGGAACAAGGACAAGTTTGTTCTCAGAGAGCACATAAACCATATATTATACAGGAATGTGAGATGTGCAGGTCACTGCTCATAGACTTGGCAGGAGAATGGTTTATTGCGTGGGGATACAGCCGGCGTCACAGCCTACATATGCTAGTGTGGGGATACAGCTTGTATCCTCCAGCACACACACACACACTATATGGACACAAGTATTCGGGCGCCTGACCACACCAACAGGGACTGTAGTAACACTTGTATTCAAATACGTATCATCTATATATGTCTAATCAGGCATGTCCAACCTGCTGCCCTCCAGCTGTTGTGAAACTACACATCCCATCATGCCTTGCCACAGTTTTGATATTAGGGAATGCTAAAACTATGGCAAGGCATGCTGGGATGTGTAGTTTCACAACAGCCGGAGGGCCGCAGGTTGGACATGCCTTGTCTAGTGTCTCCGAAACACTGCCATCTGCTGGCATCGAGTGAAACTACATCTTTCTCTCACACATGCACAAACACAGAGGCAATTACAAGGTAGCAGACTAGCTTTCAAAGCCTTTGCTTCGAGCAGGCTTTACTAGTACATTGATATGCAGTTGGTCCCACTTTTGCAGCTATTACAGCTTTCCACGAGATTTGGGGTGTTGCTGTGGGAATTTTGTGCCCATTTATTCTGTAGAGCATTTATGAGAGGCTGATGTTGGACGGGAAGGGCCGGCTCATGGTTCTGGTCCATCCCAAAAGTACTGATGAGGTTGAGGTCAGGACTGTGTACAAGACAGTCTCATTCTTCCACACCGAATGCATCAAGCCATGTATTTTATAGTCCTAGCTTTGTGCGCTGGGGCACAGTCATCGTGGCCTAGGAGAGGGCTTTACCCAATTTGTGACCACAAAGTTGGGAACCATTGTACAAATTTAAGTATATTTACTAATTGGTGGTCAACCTGCTCAGGTGTCTGCATTGATGCCCCCCCCAAAAAAGGAGAAGCTTGTCTACCCTGTAATCCATACCAACAGAGATCATTATTCTTGCAGCATCTCTAGCAGCAACAGTGACCTCTGCTGGCTGGAGAATGTAGTGCATGACAGAGCTGCAGAAACAAAATGTAACCATCATTAAGGGACTTTATTCGTTATTACCTGCAATGTAATTGAGTTTTATAGATGTGTTTAAATATAGATGTCACCACAGAGCTTTAGCATGCCAGGATGTGTGCATGTGGATGTTCTCACTTAGTATTTATCTAAGGTTTTATCTATGTAGCACTTGCACATCCTGCAGGGGCTTCTTAACCCTTTCAGTGCCAACGTCTGAGAGATGTGCAAAATATCCACTAAAAATCCCAGCGTTGCTCACATATGTTATATAAATTCAAATAAAAATGTTTTGAAGGATTATATTTCCTGTATAAGGTAACATTACTGGTCCATTTTGATGAATACAAATGTTTGTTTGGCCATTTTCGCACCTATTTTGTCAAATTCACTTGACACTCATAGGGTTAAGGTCCCCATACACAGGTCCGACTTGTCTGAGGAGCAAGTTGGACCGGTTTTCCCTTATACACCCCCCTGCAGCTCTCCGGGAGGGCTCTATCCGATTTATGGAATGCAAAAATACTCCTGAGGAGCTGCCGGAGGAGTTCAAAGGGAATCTGATGCGACACATCGCAGGTGCTAAAAAGCACCAGACTGATCATATGTACTGTACATGCGATCTACAAGATCCTATCCGTTCAAGGGATGGCGGATCGGATCAGATATGATGTTAAACCCCCTCAGATATATCGTTCCGATCCTTCGGAATCGGTAGAAATACGACCATATCGGACCTGTGTATGAGCCTTTAGTGTGGTTACAAAGCAATGGCGGCAGCCGCTCTGAGTGTACATACAAAGCATTAATACTGTACATGGCATTGTGTATTGTGCCCTATAGGTGGGATGTTTTGACCCATATAGCGATGACCCCCGACTAGGCATTCAGAAGATCGCACTCTGCAAGTACAGCGGCAAACTGGTGGTGGCAGGAACTGCAGGACAGGTACGGGCAGTCTGTGATAATGGATGACTAACCCGAGGCAGTATGTCTAGTCCTCTTTATCTATACTGTGTTTTTTTCTATCAGCCAATGGGGGACACTGGGACTGTTGGGGTATGCTGGACAGGAGGATCCGGGCACCACGGAGTGCATCAGAAGCTACTTCTATACCCCGCCTGTTCCCTTGCATATCAGGGCACAGTTTTCAAGGAGAGGGCTTTTAAGCGGCTATCTGAGAGTGCAGCTACACCATCAGCGGGGGAGCAGGCGCCGGTGGCTTGGCAGCAGCACTCAGATTCTCCCTGGTGGTCTCGCGGCGGCTCAGAAAAGACTACAGCAGTGGAGGGGTTTTAGGCAGCATCCTGGGATTCCAGGAGGGAATACGGCCTCCCTTGTAACTCCATCCCCACCCCCCTTGGCTGAATCCTGTCCTGGGTTCCCCGCCAAGGCATGGCGGCCATTTTAGGGGGTTCGGAGCCTGGCTGTCCAGTGGAGAGGGAGTGCAAGCTGTCTGCTCCCTTATACCTCAATGTCCCGGTGTCTGGTTTACCTGTCACTCCCTCTCACTCCTTTTGTGTTGGTGTAGGGCCAGTAAGTGCCTTTACTGTGGGGTGTTTTTTTATTATTTTTTTTAAATAAATAAGGTAGTCTCCATATAAGTGAATTTAAAAATGTGGATCTGTCTCTTGCCGTGGATGTATAGATTATGTTGAGACCAGCAATAAGGACTTATTTGGGTCACCCCATTCTCGCTGCACTGTAATGGTAACCTGGTCTGTCCTGCTTCTTCTCGGCAGTGAGAGCCATTGGTGGTGCGGATGCTCCCACAGTGCTGACATGAGGCGGACAGGCAGGTGGTAGCAACAGCTGGCAGCATTAGGACACAGGAGCTTATTATACACATTATATAAGGTCCCGCAGCCAAAGAATTATCCCTGTGGCCGGTCAGCCTGGACCGGATCACCAGAGGAGTGGGGACCCCCTCAATAAAGGGGTCGCACCCTCCCCCCAGGGAACACCCCGGAGGTGCGTGTTTGGCGGGGGGCACAATTATTATGATCTCTATAGAGCCACAGCTTTAATTTTTATAAGCCACAAATAAATTGCCCTGACTGTGCGCTAGTGAATGTTGCTATGTCTGCCTTTTAGGTCCTCATAATGGATCTCACTGATGAGAAATCAGATCACGTGATCTCCGTGGCTACCGTTGACCTCCTACAGGACAGAGAAGGTTTCACGTGGAAAGGGCACGACCGGCTGACCCCCAGAAATGGTTCCTTCTTTTTCCCACCCGGCTTCCAGACCACCATGCTGGTACAGTGTATGCCACCGGCAGCCGTCACCGCGGTCGCCTTGCACTCTGAGTGGAATCTAGTGGCCTTTGGTACCAGCCACGGCTTTGGGCTCTTTGACTATAACCGGAGAAGCTCGGTGCTTGCCAGGTAAGCATTGATTGCACTCGCCCTGTGGTCTCATGACCTGCTACATCCCATAATGTTATGACCTCCTAATAAAGAAGTAAAACAAACAAACTTGACAGTGTGTATTACATACAGTATCTAGTGGTTTATCGCCATCTAAAACCGCTTCCGTTGTAAGTTCTCTCTTCCTCTATTACTGTTGCCATAGCGTTCCGGCCTCTCTTTTTCCCATGAAAGTGGCTTGTTGAGAGAAGATTCCTCTGTATCTCCCGTATTCTCACGGCCGTTTCAATCTCTGCCAGCAGCTACTTTAATCAATAACTTAGCTTGTTGTCTCTCGCTGAGGCTGTTTGTCTGGGAAAGAAGCTAAACGTTGTATCCTGATACATTAAGTGGTTTATGGTGAAGGCTCTTTAAATTAGTAAGTGGTTTGTTGGTAGTATTATGTGTCGGGCCGCAGATGCTTGTTATGGCTGGGCAGGTCCCTGCAGACTCCTGGCTGCATTGTAGTGTTGAGCTGTGTTTCAAGAGAAGCTGCTGGGTCTGACACTGGTTCTCTCATTTCAGGTGCACCCTTCACCCCAATGACTCTCTCGCCATGGAAGGTCCCCTCTCACGGGTCAAGTCCCTGAAGAAATCCCTCCGGCAGTCCTTTAGACGGATGAGGAAGAGCAGAGTGTCCGGGAAGAAGAGGCCGATCCCCAGTAACCCGAATAGTAGGGTAGGTGGTTGTATTACACTGGGATATGTGGTAAGGTTGTGCAGTGAGAGCGAAATTGTGTACAAATACATCATCTTTGCTAAATCGTTCTGAACAGTTGTGGTCAACTTTTTTTTTTTTTTTTGCTTGATCGAAAAATATTGGCTTCTGTTAACAAGCGCATCAGAAAGGTCACGGACTCATGCAGGTGCAACCTGGCGGCACTGAACTGGGGTCGCATACAAATGCATGTGAAAAGAATGCATCGATCCTGCGAAAGTCCCTGGTGGCTTAAGGGGTTTGGATGTCCATATACTGCTGCGAGACATCACAGTAGTGTATGGCTACCTTAAGAAAAGCATACCATACTTACCCTGCACAGAAACAAAATATCTTCTCCAACTCTAAAGTCCCATACACACACACACACACACACACACACACAGCGATTTTAGGGCTATTACTAAGTGATCTGACCAGATTGCTTAGAAATAAAGCACACATCTCTCCCCCAACTGGGGCCCTCAGCTGTTGTGAAACTACAAGTCCCATCATGCCTTGCTACAGTTTTGCTATTAGGGAATGCTAAAACTATAGCAAGGCATGCTGGGATATATAGTTTCACAACAGCTGCAGTTTGGCCATGCCTGGTCTAGATGGTGTCACACCACAAGCGGATTTGCTGCGTTTGTTTATTGTCCCTTCTTACCGGCTATATAAGTGGCTGCTTCCGCGTTATGTTTGCACTATTGTTACTGTGTCCCATTTGTAGTGGCCCCTGACTCCTCTGTTTGTTTGTGTATTACCAGCTCCAGGAGGCGAATGCCCACCTCGCCGAGCAGTCCAGCCCCCACGACCTGGATATAGCGCCAGTGCAGCGAAGGATTGAGCCGCGGTCTGCCGACGACTCGCTTTCTGGTGTTGTTCGCTGCTTGTACTTCGCAGACACATTCCTCCGGGACGGTAGGAAACCACCTATGTCCTCAGTGTTTTGGCATCTCCGTGTTTCGTTAGCTTGTGGTTCAGTGTCTTAGGGAGCATGTAATCTCTTTGCGGGGGGGTGAAGGCTCTATAATGCTCTCCCCTATATCCATATGTCTGTGGATTACTGCCCATTGTGTTCTTGCCCAGGCCTAGTTAAGCGATAACAAATGTAAATAGGAACTTGACCTTTTGGTTGCAGCCAGATGGAAATCTCAGTGTTTGCAATGATAAAAGCCAAATCTTAGTAATTTATTTGTAATCACTGTCCGCGTATTCTCCCGATTCCCCCTGCTTGCAGCTGTCCACCATGGCCCCACAATGTGGGCAGGCACAAACTCTGGCTCTGTGTTTGCATACGCTCTGGAAGTCCCATCAAGGGAGAAGTTCTTGGACCGCTCGGCGGAGGCTATTCTCGGGAAGGAGATCCAGCTCATGCACAGAGCACCGGTGGTTTCCATAGCCGTCCTTGATGGGCGAGGGAACCCTCTCCCAGAACCCTTTGAGGTGTCACGTGACCTGGCGAAAGCTCCTGACATGCAGGGCACACACTCTGTGCTCATTGCGTCCGAGGAGCAGTTCAAGGTGAGTTCTGATGTTGTCCATTCTCTTCCCTTCATTGCAGCCAGAAAGCTCCAGAATAAACATGAGCCAGTTTGTATTAGGCCATATAGACATCATTTGTGTATATCAGCCTTATGTTGGACACAATGCAAGTTATTAATACCCCTTTCACTTTGCACTTACAACATGGGATACTGCTGGGTTGTTGCCAGGTCGAGATGCAGTTTGAAGGCACCAAACTCAATAACCGGGGTTATAAGAAGGGTTAAACCCGTGTCAATGGCTGATCCGGGTAGGTCCTGGGTACAAAATCCTGGGTCGGTCACAAGTTTGTGTTAAAGTGGTATTGAAAATCCTCATCTTCAGCATTTTGAGACTCCACCAATACTGCAGCCCTGTACGTTCAGCAATATGCCAACAGAGGTCTCGTTTACATCTTTAAAAAAAAAACGGTTTGCAAAGATTGAAAGATCTGAGTCTGGGAAGCATCAAGTTAGATGGAGCAGGGAGTTCCAAAAGGCGGGAGTAGTGTAGATGTGTAAATGATATGCTTACAAGCTGTCAGTGTCTCCGTATGAAAAGGAAAGTGGACAGGGCCAGAATGAGCGATCCAAGAGGGAGGAAAGCATTGTACAGTAAAGACTGATTGTTAAAGAGGAGGTTGGTCATGGAAGGGAAGCTGCCGGTACAGGGGAGCAGTGTAAGTGGTGAGGTCAGGGTCGGGTGATTGAACATTGCTCCCACCCACGTGCTGTGGGGAAGATAACTCTGAGGACTTCTGTGTCCATGACTGGCGGGAAGGTGGCAGTTAGTGTAGATGTTTCTTCGGTAAGTCAGAGGCATAGGTGGTAAGTTGTTGGTCTGGGAGGCCATTACTGTTTTAAAGTAGCTCTGTTTTGACCAGGTATATGGGATGAACTTGAAGTCAATAAGTCTGTCAGACTCTGTATAACTGGAGTTACCAGGGTTATGCCTGCTGGAGGGGAAGTGCAGGGCTGCAGAAGGTGACAGGGAGGCAAGGGGACGTAGTCCTGGGATTGAATGTCACTGTCGATGCAGATGTGGATTCCAGAATGCCAGTGGTGTACCTATAATGGGTACAGTTTGGCTTTGATTTGGTTGTTCCTTGGTCACTGAGATTCACCAAGTTGTTTCTGCTTCCTCCTCAGATATTCACCTTGCCCAAAGTCAGTGCAAAAACCAAGTTTAAGCTGACGGCTCACGAGGGCTGCAGGGTGCGTAAGGTGGCGCTATCCACCTTCACAAGTGCCACTTCTGACGATTACTCCGAGAACTGCCTGACGTGTCTGACCAACCTGGGAGACATCCATGTGTTCAGTATTCCCGGGCTGCGGCCCCAAGTGCGATACGACTGCATCCGCAAGGAGGACATCAGCGGCATTGCGTCATGTGTCTTCACAAAGTATGGCCAAGGTGAGACCAATCTGTGCTCCATGTCCTGTGTGGTCTGTGGCTATCCGGAGTGCTTGGATTCCTGAAGCTATTTCGCACCCCTGCCTATTGGCTCACAGCCTTATCCAAATGAGAGATGATTGGTTGTCCTGGTGGGCTGCTGGTTGTGCTGTGTAGTGCGCTGTTAATATTTCTGCAGATTACCGTAGAAAGACTTGGCGGATCCACTTTCCCTATATTCAGTCTGTAGTGACGATTTCTCCTTTTGCAGGATTCTACCTAATCTCACCCTCGGAATTTGAAAGATTTTCGCTCAGTGCCAAAAACATCACTGAGCCGCTATGTCTGGTGGAATTCGAGAGGCCTCACGATCACGTGTACCATAGGTGAGGTGTGCCACCGTCTGGTTAGGACTTGTGCGCTTAGCATTCACATTGTGAACTCCCAATGGTTTTTAAATTGGTTTGGTACATTCTGACGACAGTCACAGTGACTGTCGACATGAGAGTACCGGTGCCAGGATGCCGATGGGTATGATCCTACTTACAGCAAGTATGAATATACAGAAACCCTCAGTGGAAATGCTGTAAGAGACTTGCTGACTGCACACTAGATTATATATAGACAAGCTCATCTGTATAATTTACCCCCCACAATCCTACATGAGGTCCGTGGGGGCCAGTACTGTTTGTATCCTTAACCTCCCTGTCTTCTTATTTCAGTAATAAGGACCCCTTGTCTCCAAAAAACAACCAGGCCAATGGGACGCATGTACCTAGGGAATGTGATGTGGACCAGCGCATGTCTGAAGGTGAGTACGGGTCTGTAAGGAGAACTGCGCTGTCCCTTCGTACATGAGACTGCTGGGCATCTGACTCAGGGGCAGGAACTGATCATCCTGTACATTGTGTGACTTCTCCCTGCGGCATCACATGTTACATCTCACCCTCCTCATGTTAGGAAACTCATGCCATCACACGCCCGCGTTTTCCCCCTCCCCGCTGGACTCTCCCATGAACAGCAGGGACACCACACTGGACACGACTGGGGACATCACTGTGGAGGATGTGCGAGATCTGCTGGGGTGAGACCTGTAACTATAGTGACCACAGCATTGTAGTGGCTGTAGAGCCGTGCATTCCTAGCACATCTAACGTCTGTTCTCTCCTGTGTAACAAGTGACTGGTCACCGTGCTGTGCGCAGATCACGCCACAGCCGCCATGTCTGGGAAATAGCTGTGGACTTCTTTTTTTAAATGTTAAATTAACTGAATTCACGATCTTCACCTTTACTGTGTGTGTTGGAGTTTTTGGTGCGATGTGTTTGTTTCCCATTGTCTCTACTGGCTACGATTTAGTGTTGGTGTGCGTTTCGGTGTGTATTATCCTAATTCTAATAACCCTAGGACCAATGAAGAGTCTGAGAAGAATATGAAGAATTCCGCAGATGAGTCCCGACCTCCCGAGCTCCTGATAAAATGAGGTGGGTGGTAAATCTCCTTCCCCCGCTCATTGCTGTGTTTGTTGCTTTATGTTGCCTGGTCTGTGTGTGTGACACCAGTGTTTGGCTGTTGGTGATCTGACAGTGAGATTTTCTCAACTACTCTAGACAGGTCATGGTTTCAGGATTTCCTGATTCACAAAGCTGATTGAATCTACCAGGTGCAGGTAGAGCCACGCTCATTCGTTTTGACAGCGCACCTAGGCGAGGGTTTCGGCATGCCACTTTTGTAGCGCGCTCAGACGTATTTAAGCATACCGTACACATCACCAATGGCTGGATAATGCTCCACTAGTCCAGCGGCGACTTGAAATACAGATGGAGCCATTTGCGGAGGGGACGCTCTTTCATTTGAGACACTCTTGCGTCTCATTCTTGGCACACAGCACTGTGGTTCCATCAGTCCAGTACAATACAAGCTCTGGCAAATGGGCCGAGACTACTGTAATGTACAGTGGTCAGGTGGAGCGTGCAGGTCTCCCAGGCAAATTTTATTTTAAAAAAAATAGCGTACTGCAGTTCCCATAGCCAAGCGAGAAAGTCTAGCGCTCTATATCAGATGGAATTAATTCACCAATATTTCGCCCACAGTTTAATAAAAAGTCATCTGACCACCTGCTGCTGTTTTGTAGGAGTTGCTCAGGCTCCTTGGAGAGAAACAAAAAGAAAGACAATACAGTTTAAACATTGCGCAGAGGTCAAGATGATGTTTACACAATAAAATTACATTTTTAAGACTAAAAATACAATTCATTTTTTTTTAGAAATAAAACAAAATATCAGAATTGGCCTTAATAGTTACCCTTTTTGTCGACAATGTAATGGAAAACTGTACCGATGTTAAGCCCAATATATCCCCTAATGGTAAAGATGAAAGTGCACTTATGCATTATTAGTCAAGCAATGTTAGTTTATGAACACCAGCCACACGGTTAGTGAGAGCAGTGCACTGCAAGTTTTTGTTGTATAACACACGAGAATGCCGGGAAACCGGAAGCGTAAGGTTAACTATTAAGTTCCCATAGCCGATGCAGAGTACAGTAAGAATAACTGATGGCGTGGGATCACTCTTTACATTGACTCAAGAGCAAAGGTCACTATAACCAGGTGTTGTAAGATAGTGGATAAGTGGGCTGCTCTCCATGCTTGGAGACCAGAGTTCGGTTCTTGGAGAGGCGTGTTTTTTTTGTTGTTGTGTTTTTTTTTTTTTTTTTTTGTGTGTTTGTTATTATCAAACAATTACAAAACTTATATTGTAATATAACTATGCACACACACAACCTGTTTCCATAAATAACTTTCCGAGTGTCTCGATCCACCCGATCCACAGCATACTGTAGTACTGAACTCTTTATTGTACTGTCCAGTGCTTTCTCTGTAGTGCCCCCCCCCCAGCCAGACCAACCGAATGCTATATCAGCCCTTCATTTACACTATCCTTAAACCGTGGTGGCATTATCTCTAAATATTACGGCTTGCAGAATATGTAATGGGAACGATAATGTGTGGAAATGGAGAACTGACTTGTAGCCTCTTGTATAATGCCTCTTTCTGCAGGTCACCAGCCCAGCCGGAACCCACCTTCCCTGGATTCACACGCCGTTTCAGGACTGGTTCTGGCCAATGACCTCTTTGGACTTTTACAGAGCTGGCTTCCAGGTACAGCAATTGGGCTGACGATCACCACCAGCTCCCCCTGTCTCTAATATAATGACCCCCCTGACCACACCACAGCTTCGGCCTACTACTCTGCCTCCTACTCCTATGGCCAGACTGGTCTCGGATCAGCACAGCGCAGTTACTGAGTGCAAGGATCACATGACACAACTATGTCTGCCTTTCTGCGCAGTGCATGTTAGCACCAACAGTCTCCACTCCGAGCTGCATGGATCATCTGTACGAAGTGTCACCAGTGCAGTGTAAGGCTTGGAATCTTTAAAGGGTTTTGTTTTTGAATGGAAGAATGTTTTTAATGTTGTGACGGTTTCTCCCTTGTACAAACGTATCGCCAGCACAGGAGCCACCGGCACCAGCTGTTTCAACTAACACTTAATCACGGAACTTTGTTGATCGGTAACCTGGGATGCCCTAATGGATTTACCTGATTTGTCACCGATCCCATTCCGCCTCGGACTGCTCAGTGCGCTGAGAACCTGGTGTCATGTCTGTCTGAATGCGGTTCTTCTTACATTCACTATTTTCTAACTATATATAGGATTGCTGCTCTATATGCCACCGTATTTTTGAAGCCAAGCTTCATACGAATGCTCAGTATCTTTTGCACAAACTACTCCCACTTTTCTCATTCTCTCCCCCCTGCATCCGGCCTTGAAACGGTTACACAGCAATAATGATGTCTTGAAATTAACAGCATGCACAGGAAGCCTGCTCGGAACCAAGGGACACCCCCCCCCCCCCTTTTTTTTTTTTTTAAATAAATTCTGGTTGCGGCATCAATATGAATGTGAATCTAGGCGCTGCCGCAAGAATTAGTGTAGTCGAAGACTGTTAATGTTACACAACTGTGAGTTACTGATCCCTGCAGCACTTCAGGGGTTAATCAACTTTTAGTTTTTTTTTTTCTCGAGCGCTCATTAGATCTATTTTTGTACGCCTTGCCTTCCATTTCTGAGGCTATTTTTGGTACTGCTTTTTTCTGTGAATCTATCACAATTTGTATTAAGGCGCAGGTCAAGAGATGGGCGCAGTTCGAGACTCTGTGGTAGCTGCCGGGAACTGCAAGTCCCAGCACGGCACAGATAGCGGAGCATGCAGGAAGCTGCGGTTCCCACGCCCTGAGCTGGGAGGGGGTTGTTTTGCTAATAGTACATTTGTCTTTGACAAGATGATCTTTGAAGAATGATCCAGTTTACATGGATTTTATTTTTCTGTTTAGGATGTAATCTTATTTCATTTTTTTTTTTTTGTTTAGCGATTTTTGTTTAGATATAAAAAACAGTTTTTATTAAAAAAAGAAAATAAAGAATATGGACGTTCTTGTGTGTTTTTTATTTTCCTGAAAAGTTGTAGCCACCATCCATGCTATTATTTGGGTTTTAAGTACTATCCATTGAAATCAGTTTTTCGCAATCCATCTGGGGCATTTCTTTACCCTGTAGTGTTAAGGTGCCTTGTGGAGTGGACGCCTCTTCCAACTGGAACGGTCTGTATTCAAGTACCTCCCCTCTACGTTCCACTGGAGCTCAGCAGCCAATAGAAACTGTTATTGCCACGGAGGGGAAATCAACATTCAAATTAGCTGGGAATTATATTGAAAATGTGACATTGCCCATAGCAACCAATTAGACTATACTTATCACCTTCTAGAAGATAATAGAATCTGATTGGTTTCCCATAGCAACATTCCATCTTTTAATAGAACTCCCACCTTGGTATATGAACCCCATAGTGTCCATTAGACACGGTGCGACCAATACTACTGGATGGCTTGTGCAGGAATGACTGGGAAAAACTTCACATATCGTTTCGTACGGAGAATGTCCCTATCTTTTCATTTAGAAAAAAAAAATCCTTTTTTTTTTTTTTTTGCACACGCATAAACCAATCCTGTCCCAAGCAATGACCGACGTTACTGCTGCATCCGCCATATTAAATTGTGAATCTCGGGATAACTTTAGCGGAATTATCAGATTTTCTCTATCGCGTCACATTTATATTATAGCATACATTCACAAATAGCAACCTAAGCAGTAATACCTATAGCTGGTAAGTGGAAATTCCAATTGCTGGGGAACATAAATCACATTTTATTCATTTATCAAATAAAACTGCAGAAACTAGACTTCACAAACTCGTAACCATCCAAATGATAATGTAATGTTAACACTTTGAGGATCACTATAACTCTCCACTAAAAATGCCAGCGGTGCTCACGGAGAATTTTTTATTTTTTTTTGTATAAATACAAATGCAGCCGAGTCAATTAATTGAAGTTTAGTTAAATATTGCACCCAAAAAGAACAGTCGCTGTGAGCGGCGGTGGCATTTGTAGTGGATAATTTGAGGATCTCACAACAACGTTTGCACTGAAAGGGTTAATTTAAAGATGAAATGTAAAGTCCCCTTTATACCTCTTTCACACCAGCGAAATTCCTGGGTTGGGCCCCGGGAACAACACACGACTAGCACTGGTGTGCAAGGTTACCGGGCCAAATTCCCGGGTAAATAGTTAGCAGGGTTGCTCCCGGGACCAGCCCGGGTTGTCTGGTGTGAAAGGTACTTACCTGGGTTCGGGCAGCGGGGCTATTTGCTTGTAGCGCGATTTGCCGGGCAGCAGGGCGGGAATCGCTGGATTTGAAAACATTGAAAAGACTGGCCGGATGATCTCAGCCAATCGGCATCCGGACAGTCTTTTCAATTTTTTCAAGCTACAAGAGCCCAGCTGCCACTGCCCGGTCCCCTACAGTCTGGACCCTGCTGCCCTCCACCTATTGCCTGGAAGCCCTTGCCCCCCTTCACACCAGAAAATGTAGGGACAAGGGTGGTGTGAAAGGGGCCAACCCGGGAATGTCCCTGCTTGATCCAGTTACCATTTTCCCAGGTAAGTCCCTACATTTTTTGGTGTGAAAGGGGAATTAGGGAAATAAAATGCGGACACTCACGGGGTCTCATTGGTCTCCCTAACAATGTACCAGCAGCAGGAGCGATGCTCCATTATCAGGCTGTCGGGGAGTAAAGGTCTAGATCGGAATGGAACAAATTAATTTTGGCATTCTACAGCCCATTATCTTGTAGTTGTCCATAGTGATGGACTGGTAGCCTCTTTTTTTCCTAGACGTCTGCACACCGCAGCCGTGATGGAGTCTGCTGTTTGGTCCTCCATTCCCATCAATTTACTGTTTAACATTTCATCTGTAAGCAGTCTCTTTATTTGGGGGACCACTAATATGCCGACTTGTTGATTTCACTTAACTTTCGAAACATGTTTGTTAATTTACCTGCTTTATCCAGAGCGGTTGTGAAACTTTTCATTGGGCCTAAGGTTAAGGTGAAGCGGAGGTAAAAGGATCTTTTTGCAGCTCAGTCAGTGATGTTTTTCTTTCATCTATGGGGGACACTGGGATCATGGTGGGTAAAGAGCCTGGGCACTGAATCTTTTCTTAACCAGCAGCACAGGCTCCTCCTCCCCTATACCCTGAGCACTAATAGGCCAGTTATTGTGATACCCTAGAGCAGGCACGGCACAGGAAGCCACTGACGCTCCTCCGACTTCCCGTTCACAGCTTCTGGTGACTGGGCTAGTGTTGCCACATGGCTCAGGTAGCAGGTAAAGTGGCTTTGGTACTTGTATATTATCACGGCGCCCGTTACATAGTTAGCGTAGCATCCCTTTTCAGAATAGGCATAGTGTTCCCGCCCGTTCGCAGCTAGCTGGAGCTTACATAGTTAGCGCAGTCAGTCAGGCGTCCCTGTTAGTATCAGCATCGTGTTCGCGGCCAGTCGGAGCTTACGCAGTTAGCGTAGTCAGTCGGAGCTTACGCAGTTAGCGTAGTCAGTCAGCGTTACGCAGTTAGCGTAGTCAGTCAGCGTTACGCAGTTAGCGTAGTCAGTCAGCGCTTATTACATTGTGTGAGAACCAGTGACCATTTCAACCTGCCTGACATGACAGGTGCGAATGTGTTCCTAAAACAACCCCACTATCCATGGCAGCCTGAAGCGTGGCGAGCGCAGCGATACACGTCCTCCCGACCTTTTCATTACCCCCACTATCCACGTCGGCGTGGAGTTAATTTTATAAAGTGTGGCAAGCACAGAATACATGTGAAGTAATCTGTGGGGCTCGCCACGCCGACGTGGATAGTGGGGGAATGAAAAGGACTGCCGTGGATAGTGGGGGTGTTTCAGGAACACATTCACTCCTGGCAGGTTAAAATGGTCAATGGTTCCCACACAATGTAATAAGCGCAGACTGACTACGCTAACTGCATAACGCTGACTGACTATGCTAACTGCATAACGCTGATTGAGTACGCTAACTGACTATACTAACTGCATAAGCTCTGACTGGCCGCGAACACGATGCTGATACTAACAGGGACGCCTGACTGACTACGCTAACTACATAAGCCCTGGCTAGCTGCGAACGGGCAGCAACCCTAGTAGGATAGTGGGGGTATGAAAAGGTCGGGAGGCCGCGTAACAGGTGTGCTTGCCATGCTTTGAACTGGCGTGGATAGTGGGGGCATTTGCCAGTATGTAACATGGAGCACTGGCAAATGCCTCCTTTATTGTGCATGAGGTGCACTTGAGGCCACACACCCCCCCCCCCCCCCCCTTTTGTGCTGGAGACGTATGCGCTGCTGAACCCTTAACCCTCTCGGCAGGGTTGCCGTACCCTGCCGCAATACATACTGAGATGCTCCTGCGTGTCAGAGGGATGGAGCCCGCATGATCCCCTCTCCGCCAATGGAGAGGGGATCATGTTGGCACCATGTTCGAGGTGCTCACTAGGCTTACCACATACGCCGGTGACAGAGCTGCAGCTCCCGGGGACAGTACGGTGACTCGCTGCCTGACTGGGACACTACGAAGGGCTGCTGCGGAGTCACTACGCTGACTATGCTAGGCAGCCGTTGGGCTACGCTGACAACGTAGCGTAGCCGGGCGCTGTGATAATACACAAGTACCGCCGCTTCCTGTGAATGCTAGACCTCCCGGGAAGCTGCTAGTGGAGCACTGTAGTCTTACGACGGCCATTTTCCCAGGAGGACTTTTCCCGCCAGGGGAGTGGGAGCTCTCCTCATTAGCTCCTCCCCTGACTCTTGATATGTTGCCTGTCCCAGGCTCCCTGCCAAAAGTCTCTCCTCCCCTTCCAGCAGGCAAGCCGCTATTGTTAGGGGCTGCATCATGGGTCATGAGAGAGGGACACAGACGGGCTCCTGCCTCCCTCATTCCTGGAACCAGGTTGCAATTACCTGCTCCTGACACCTGCCCCTAAGGAGGATAAGTGGTTGCGCTTGTGGCCATTAGTAACTGCATACAAGGGAATACACACTGCGCTGTCAATCCGGTCTATAATTGAAAAAGATAATAAGGATATATGATGGCACACCAAGCACAATGAAGGAGGACACGCTGTATTAAATGTAAAACATTTTTATATGTAGACACAAAAAAATCAATTTAAGAATGAGGTGGGTAATAAACTAAAATTGGAGTATAATGATCACAAATACATATACATTTACAAAAATACAAAAGTACAAATAATATAGTAAGAATTAGGTGGGTTATAAACTAAAATTGTAATTAATTAGTACAATTGTATGTATAATACATGAATAAAAATCCTATTCACTGAGCCAGTGTTTCAAAAAATAGCAGACTTCGTGACTATTTGTAACACAATTAGCTGGCGTCCCAGCGGTAGTAAAAAAAATCGGTGATGGTCCCTTCAGGGGATTGCCGTTGAGCATACAGACAGTTTAGAGCCTTATGGCAGAAGCAAGGTTAGTAAGCCAAGTAAACCTGAATTAGCGGGTGAGCTGACACGCATAAAGTTCATGCAGGTGTTGGCAGGTAGCGGGCGTCTGCGTGTTAGCAAAGCAGGCACAGTTATAGTAAGCCCAGACTGCAGGAGACACAGGTACACGTTTGAAATTGCAGGTATAGAAACACTCACTGCGTCTTGAGGGTGGATGTTGTACCTCAATGGGCTACTTAGGAGATGGCGTGCCGCAGAAGTACACGCTGGCGGCAAAGTCCTGTATAGTGTTGAACGCTCAGCAGCGTGTTTGGAGGTAGCGGCGGGCGTCCGGCCGGGAGCAGCAACGGCAGAGATCCCTGGGACTGAGAGTAAGGGCGGAAGTCTGTCACGAGTCTGCTGTAGACACTGGCGGAAGTGGGGCAACGCTTTTCGTCTCCCAAACAACTGGAGACTTTTTCAAGCTGATTAGTAACTGCATGTTTTCTTTGTTTGCATCTGCTCAGTCTTCCAGTGGTGCTGCTGCTGAAGCCTGTAAGTAGGGTGTGCAGCTCCGACATTCGCATTTCTGTGCATGCGCAAACCTTGGCACTGAAAGGCTTTGGTCAGTTGCATGCTTGCTGGGTCATTCGTTGTGGGGAGGGATGGGGGCGGAAATGGGGCTGGAGGAACATCCAGGGGTTTACACTGACTTCTTTTTGGTACTTGTTTAGTTTCATGGCGGCACTTCCCAGCAGATCGCATTGTATGCAAATATCGCATGCGATTTGATCCGCGATGCGATTTGGCACACTCTCACTATCCACGTCAGCCCGAATCCATGTCGGCGCGGAGTTTATTTTATAAAGTGGCGAGCTACCGAGCCCAAAGCGTGTCGAGCGCACGCAGAAAATGAGCCCGAAGCGTGTAGAGCGGACATGGATTAGTTGACGTGTATTCCGCGGGCCCTTGCCACGCTTCGGGGTCGTTTTAACCGGACGCTTGCCATGCTTCAGGCTCGGTGGCTCACCACTTTATAAAATCAACTCCACGCCGATGTGGCTAGTGGGGGTATGAACAGGTCGGGGGTATGCATACCACATCCCCTTGCTGGGCACACTGCGCTCGCCACGCTTCGGGCTGATGTGGATTAGGAGGGGGGGTTAAATCGCATTATATGCAAAAACGTATGCAATTTTTTTTTTCTTCCAAAGGGGAGAGAAATCATTTGGTTGGCGGTTACCGAGGGGATATGGAGGCATTCGGTCAAGCGGCGTTATGCCACTCGAGTACTGAATTAGGCCCTTAGTGCCAAGTGGAGGTTTACACTTTAAAGTAGTAAAGGTTTGTTGTTGTCTTTCGGTATCTCTGTCTTTGTTCATCAAACTGGTCATTGATGCTGAAGGGATGGGGTACTGAGGTGAGGGGTAAGAATGATGAACGACTCGGTGCCCAGGCTTTGTGGGTTTGTAATGGGCAAGGTCAAGAATACCCCTCTTCTTTCCAGCACTATAAGTTCCCTTCTCCAGCTACTTCTGTGATAGTCCCATATATGCTGAAAATGTCAGTGTTGTCCAAACAGCCAATAAAGATTCTATTATCTATAATTTACTCCCTCTAAATATGCAACAGTTACATTTTATACCTACTATATTGTTAACGATGCATGCTCCCGCAAATTCAGATGTCGCTGTCATCTGAGCATGCAGTAAAATCTGACATACCATCAGCGCCTGCATGTATGACCGGGGCAATCTGACCTTACCATCAGCGCCTGCACGTTTGGCAAGGGGCCTGGTGTTTTATCACTATATCCTTTGTCCTATGTCTGCCTATTGCATAGTGTGCATGCAGCTGTACAGTCAAACTTTGTAAAGCTTAAAAAAAAAAAAATGGTGATGTTGCCCATGGCAACCAGCTAAGACACGGTCCTGGCTGTGGCGATGGGTAACAAAGTGATCATCACTGATAGTCGGTGGGGTATGGTGTATGACCTCCATCATAGATCAGCTCCTGGTTCATTCCAAATTTGTGATATTGTACCCACCTTTGCCTTCTTGTAGTCTTCACACCGTGGCTCGGTGAAGTTAGAGGGATTTGTAGAGGAGTTTATAATGTGGACCACCAGAAGCCATCCTGGTCTTAGTGGGTCTACCCACACCTTCCTGCCCTCCCTATTGGCTAGGATATCCGTTATTACCAGCCTTCTCCATACCCCTAGTCTTGTTTTCTTCAAACAGGAGGCAGATTATATAATGGAACGGACTGGTCTGTCCTATCTGTATTGTTTAGACAGCAAAGGAGCATGATGGAGCACGTCCACTGTCCCCCATGAATTCTGAAAGAGCTGCCCCTAACAAAAGTAGGTCTTCTGGGCAGTGCCAACACTTTATGCCCACCACTAGCATCCTTGACCATGAAGCTGTTCAAACAATAGAATTAGTGAATATTTGCACAGATAACCAGGTATCTCCTGCCCAATCATGACGCACCCACCAACATAGAAGACTATTCTTGAATGGCAGATGATCAGTGAAATCCATCAGACAATGGTCCTCTGAGAACATGTCCCCGCACTTGCCTGATGTTCCGTCTCACCAATATAAAACTCATCGCATTGAGTATACTATTAAATGATAAATGAGCCCCAAAGACATTTCAGAGAGCAACAATTCCTGCTACAGAAATAAGTTATAGGGCCTCTTGGTTAAAATACCACTCACCACAAGCATGGTCCAGTCTCTGGTACCCAACCAAGTCATCCTCTGTCACTGGAAGAGAGGTAATAATATTCCTACATGATCTGTTCCTTCATTTCCTAAATGACCATTCAGAGCTTCAAGACCTGCTCTCTCCACCTCCCAACCGGCAAGGTCACCAGACCTGCTCTCTCCACCCTCCCAACCGGCAAGGTCACCAGACCTGCTCTCGCCACCTCCCAACCGGCAAGGTCACCAGACCTGCTCTCTCCACCCTCCCAATCGGCAAGGTCACCAGACCTGCTCTCTCCACCTCCCAACTGAAAAGGGCACAGGAGCTGCTCTCTCCACCTCCTAACCGGCAAGGTCACAGGAGCTGCTCTCCCCACCTCCCAACTGGCAAGGTCACCGGACCTGCTCTCTACACCTCCCAACCGGCAAGGTCACAGGACCGGCTCTCTCCACCTCCCAAACGGCAAGGTCACTGGACCGGCTCTCTCCACCTCTCAACTGGCAAGGGCACAGGACTGGCTCTCTCCACCTCCCAACTGAAAAGGGCACAGGAGCTGCTCTCTCCACCTCCCAACTGGCAAGGTCCCAGGTTCTCAATCTCGGTCCCCAGGACCCTGAACTGTTCATGTTTTCCAGATCACCACAAGTGAAGTAATTATCTCCAGCTGCACATTTTTATTATGTGCCAGTGAATAATGACTACACCTGGGCACCTTTTCAATGTTGTGGGAAATGTAAATTGTTTGGGGGACTGAGGTTGAGAACCACGGATCTAAGTAATGTATATGTCAGCGAGACGGAATAGAAGCATCACACAGGTATGAAAGTGAAGTGCAAATTTATTAAAATATATAAAGCTCATACAGTTAGTGCGGATCCCCCCCAGTCTCTTGTTCTCTGGACCAATCCCATTACGCAAATAACTCCACAGTCTTCTCCTGGAAGAACAACGCTTTGGCTGTAGATGGGTCCCACCGAACACAGCGTGAGCCAAGTTGGACAACCGTTTTGAGGCTCCCTAATTAAAAGCACCTATACTGCAGAAACTCCCAGCGCCTGTAATGCAGCGTCCTCTAATTCATGTACATCATGGGGTAGAGACCTTACTACAGACACAATTATCCTTTACACTCGGCACTTGGTATAATTACACCTAAGCACAGGAACAAAACCTCTGCTCCACCACACAAGTGTGTTACTGCAGGTATTAAGTGCCTATTCCTTATCCACAGCACAGGCAGACATCTAATGTTCCTGAGAATGCAGCCTGGGAACCAGTGACATCACTGAGTAAGCAACCTATCAAGTTACTAGGAACCAGTGACATCATTGAGAAAGCAACTTACTGTATCAAGTCAATAGGAAGCAGTGACGTGACAATGCAGCCAAGGATCCAGTGCCATCACTGAGAAAGCAACCTATAAAGGCTATAACAAGCAGTGATGTCATGACTACATCCCATTAAATCACTAGGAACCAGTGACATCACTACTAGTGAACTCATAGGCAGCAATCCAGCTTACTGGTTCCACTGACGCCTCTTCCTTGGTAGGATGGGCCTAGGCGTGGATGTGGTGGTGTAGTGCAACCAGCTGCAGATTATACAGTAGTTACAGTTTAGGAACAGTCGCCTTATTCTTGCTCCCCCCCCCCTTTAGTGTGCAGGACCCCCGTACTCTCCATATAAACCCATAACACTGCAGAAAGTGTAATAGAAAGCGAGCAGGAGTGCAGTCACTACGGCCATTGCTCCATCCCTGCAAATAAAATCTCTTCTGTCCATCATGAAGAATTAAATATATTAACATCCTCTGTGTAAGCGCTGCGTCGCGCCTATGGGGGAGGTGGCCCTGTGCCCCGGGCACAAGATCACGGAGAGACAGGCCTAAGCCGGTGGCTTGCGGAAGGCACCCCAGCCGTGGAAGCAGCGCGTGAAGGCGTGTGGTTCGTTTCCCTTTCGCACCAGGCGCAGCTTGCGTGGGTGCTGAGTGTCCTTGGCTCTCATATGCTGGATATAGACCTACGGAGAGAAGAACAATACAATGCTATATCTATAGGGACTTTTATGGTCTCTAATCACATTATCACACACCCGCTTGTGTAGAACTACAAGTTTCAGAATACTCTCACAGCCATAGGTTGCTCTAGCATATGCCCAGGCAACTAGGATTTATTCCACCAGATCAGGGATTTACTGCATCGTAGAGCCAGAGTCCAGCTTACCTGGCATGCCTTCAAACTCAGCTTGATCTCCACCTGGCTGGTCTGAGTCCCCACCCACATGTACACCTGGATGGGAAGAAACCGTTACAGTTCATCATCTGTTTCTGGCTCTCAAGGTGCCCATACACGCACCAATTCTGTTCTGGGCTAAAATAGCATCGCATGCAATACAATGCGATAAAAAGCAAGTACAAAAAGTATGTGCAGCACATCATTTTTGTACTGTACAATGAGATGCCGCGGGAGCGCGCACCTCAAAGCACAGATCGCACCGCCGGGATTGGTGCGTGTATGGGCACCTTCAGTCACTTACCCCCCACAGCCAGCACTCACCTCCTGGCCATTGTCTAGAAGCATGATGTCATCATCAGCGAGGTCATCCTGGCAGAAGTCCGAGCACTTTTCTGACACGGAGAAATATCCCTTCTCGTTGGAGCACCTGGATGGTTAGTAATAAAATATATCATCACAGATAAAGGGAGGGGGGGGGGGGGGGGCGCTCCCTACACAACATTGGTTTCTCTAACCTGGAATACAGGGTGAACAAACTGCCGCAAATTTGACGTCTGGCGTTCAGTGATGGAGAAAGGCATATGCGAGCTCCAGCCGACATCACACAACCTCCCCTAATATGCTTAGGCACGCCTGCGGTTATCTTAGCACTCCCGCTAAACGGCCGGTTACCGCCCCCAGACTGTATGGTGTGCAAATGTAAATAGTATCAGGATGTCATTGCTGCACGGCCTAGTACATGCGTACTGCCAACCGAATTTGCAGCTGCGCGATCAAGTCTGGTTTTACAGTGCATTCATTATCGAATCATTTTAAAGAAAAACATAACTGCCAAACAAGCGAGATTACCCATTTTATGGCCATAGAACTGGTAAAAAATACATGGAGGAACAGAAACGAAGAGGCCATGCTCGCAAAGGCAGAAATTAGATGGATTTTTTAATTAAAAAATGTAATGCCCAAAGGCCTCAATTCTGACTTCGAAATAAAATGGTTCTTATAAGTTTTAGTGGATAGTGTAATTTTTAACATGGAAATACCGGGAAAAACATTTTTAACTTTGATGTTTTATATTTATATATTTCTTAAACCCTATGCACTTTTCTCACCCTTTTCATCCTTTATTTATTTATTTAAATGACATAATGCACTATAACAAAGCACTTTATAATATAAAATATAAATTGTAATTTAAATAGGATGAATATTTGTGTATATGATCACATGATATAAGTTCTAAATGTAAATATTTCCCCAGTTTATAGGATCCAATAAACCTACACCAAAGGTCCATTTGGGTAGGAAATTAAAAGGAACCACATTGGAGAACAGCACCAAAAACTCAGGAAATTTAATACAAATGAGAAAGTAAAAACAAAATGGATGTGCGTTCCATCTACACACAAGATCAATAGAATTAAAGATGGAGATGCGTTCCAATACCTAGGAACTATACAGCAGCGCCCTGGTCGGACTTGTAAGCTTTACCACTTCCGACAAAGAATAAATGAACTCCGGAGTGTAATACCAGAAGCGCATCTGACACAGCTAGGAACTTCCGGTAGACGCTGTGTGTTCCATTCAGATGCGTTCCACCTGATGCTCCCGAACTTCCGATTCATTGCACGGAGCGGTGCGTTTCAACTGGAAACAGGAAATGCGTTCCACCTGGCATTTTTTACTTTTATGGGACATTTTACCAGTTTCTAAATAACGGGGGTTAGCGGTTTTGACTACAAATGATGCACCTTATGATTTTTAACTGACACCAAGTATTATTAGTAAAGATATGGCATATTTTAAAATTTGACCTTTTGACCCGGACTTAAATGAGAGTGTGTGTAAATAGAGGAAGTGACCCATTCTCCAGAGTACTGCCTGACTAAGGGATATTCTGATCCCAATACGCGTTGCAGCAGCCTGGAGTGTGTCACTAGAGGAGGTTTATACCGGTACTGGACCTGTTTTAAGCACCTGAAGCCTTTGGTTTTCCGGAGAACCGGAGGCTTTCAAGAATTGAAAGACCTTTCTACAGGCGCTTCAATCACCAGATTCTGGTAAACCTCCACCTTAGCTTTTTATATGTAACAACAACGTTGTTCATTATTCATGTGTGTTATTTTATGTATGTTTTATTAGTGTGTACAAATAAATCTGTTATCTTGACGATATCACACTATTATGAACATTTTATCTTCCACATATCTCCACCATACAAATTAATGGAGAGCCTCTAGTTAGGCGAAGAATCCGTGCACAAGGAGAGTATATTTCTTTTATGAGAAATGGGGTTTAAAACCACTTTGCGCTGCTAATGGATATATTTTGACATAGAATACCACCAGACAGAATGATACTGGACACACTATTCAATGTTTAAATGAATTTATAGAGAAAGATATATAAAAAAATATACACATAAATAATATCAAAAATTCATACAATAGTATACAATATTAAAAACATTAATCAATATGGCCATGTATAAGTCACGTTTGCAAACTGATAATTAGGAAAATACTCCGGAGTAAATAAATGATGAGGATTAGTAGCAGTCATTCATAGCAATTAGAATGCATAAGCTGGGGGAAGGGGGAGAAGGGTATGGAATGAAGGTATTGGGCGTCAATGAGCCAGCAACACAATCAAGAAATGTAGCACAGTCAGTTCAAGCTTAAACAGCAGGTTAGTGTAGAATATACCATATATCTCACCCTCCGTTGATGTTTTTTATGGAGGGGAAGCGTGTATCGGGGAGCTTCTGATGGTAATTAGCTCAACCCGACCACAGTGCAGAGATGATGCGGGGAGCTTTGGTGGATCTTACCGCTCTACCCGGGGTCCGGTGATATGGAAATATGCCCAGATAACGTCCAGTGCAGGCGGCTGTAATGAAAGCCGAATTGCGGGAGGGAACGAGAGGAGAACCTCGACCGCCAGATGATGTTCGCTCGCTGCTGCCAGATGACGGTGGATCACACAGATTTTCAAAGGACCGCGGCAGACCAGCTCGTGTGATAGGCGGTGAGATGGAGAACACAGGGGTTTGCAGACGTGACGTGACGTGGCCTGTGACGTCGACGCGTTTCGCCTATTGAGACGAAACGCGTCGACGTCACAGGCCACGTCACGTCACGTCTGCAAACCCCTGTGTTCTCCATCTCACCGCCTATCACACGAGCTGGTCTGCCGCGGTCCTTTGAAAATCTGTGTGATCCACCGTCATCTGGCAGCAGCGAGCGAACATCATCTGGCGGTCGAGGTTCTCCTCTCGTTCCCTCCCGCAATTCGGCTTTCATTACAGCCGCCTGCACTGGACGTTATCTGGGCATATTTCCATATCACCGGACCCCGGGTAGAGCGGTAAGATCCACCAAAGCTCCCTGCATCATCTCTGCACTGTGGTCGGGTTGAGCTAATTACCATCAGAAGCTCCCCGATACACGCTTCCCCCTCCATAAAAAACATCAACGGAGGGTGAGATATATGGTATATTCTACACTAACCTGCTGTTTAAGCTTGAACTGACTGTGCTACATTTCTTGATTGTGTTGCTGGCTCATTGACGCCCAATACCTTCATTCCATACCCTTCTCCCCCTTCCCCCAGCTTATGCATTCTAATTGCTATGAATGACTGCTACTAATCCTCATCATTTATTTACTCCGGAGTATTTTCCTAATTATCAGTTTGCAAACGTGACTTATACATGGCCATATTGATTAATGTTTTTAATATTGTATACTATTGTATGAATTTTTGATATTATTTATGTGTATATTTTTTTATATATCTTTCTCTATAAATTCATTTAAACATTGAATAGTGTGTCCAGTATCATTCTGTCTGGTGGTATTCTATGTCAAAATATATCCATTAGCAGCGCAAAGTGGTTTTAAACCCCATTTCTCTTTGTTTCTCTTATGAGCTCTAGCTAACTCATATAAAGCCGCCTGCAGCAGCAGTGGATTAATTACATTAGACCACAAGTGTGGTGTAACATATATATTAAATAAACAGCGCCAGAATAATTGTGCAATACGGGTTGGACCTATCCACTCATATTTGCGCATTCCCTTTCCCTTTGTATATTTCTTTTATATCTTGTATTTTCTGACACCCAAGTCATCTCCTCACTTTTTTCTGGAAAAGTGTCAGCGCACAAAATCACTTATTCTTTGTTTACCGATAAATCTATTGTTACTAAGGGAGTAACTTTAAGTGATTAGTGCTGCAGACATTTAGTTCAGCGCAAAGTGTATAGACTCAAAATCGCCATATAAAATTAAGTCTGAATTGGGCCCACAGAACGGTCCACTATGCCTGAGCAAACTCTGCTGATGGTCCCTGCAAGCTCTGAGGTCTGCGCTGGTCATATCCGGCAGCTGGTAACTGTCCGGTGCAGTAACACCAGATCCCACACAGTGACACTCAAGTCCAAGCGACACGCCCCAGTGATTTGTACTTGTCCCTTATTGGCTGGGGAACCCCTGCTCATTCCTGAAGCCAGACGAGCAGACTCTGGGCCATCTGGTCCGGCCCCAGCGGTGATCTTATTACTTCCCCAGGCGCGGCTTGTGGCAGTGACTACATACAGCAGGTTACTGGGATTTCTGGGATTTGTAGTTCTACAACTATCAAATGCAAGTGTGGATTATTAGATAGACCGTCTAGGTCAGGGAAGAGGAACCTTCGGCTCTCCAGCTGTTGTTGAACTACATATCTCAGCATGCCCTGCACCAGTTTTAGTATAGCCAAATAGCAAAACGGTAGCAGGGCATGCTGGGATGTGCAGTTCAACAACAGCTGGAGGGCCGAAGGTTCCCCATCCCTGGTCTAGGTAGACAGTCATCAGGTCCCCCACTACCGCGCCGACCTGTTCCCTAGTATGTGAGTAGGTCTGAATCAGGGAAATAATGTCCTACTGTTGCTCCCTCGTCTCTGGTACAGAATCACTGGATCAGTAATACCCCGCGTTCTGCGGTCACTCACCTGAACAGTCGTGAGTACTTCATGTAATCTGCATCCTCATCGTACGGCTTGTGACCCCCGATTCCCACCCAGAAGAAGTTCTCTGGCTCCTCCCCTTCATTAATCACCTGATAGACGGCAAGAGGCGGGACATGCAGAGTCAGACACAGCCAGGGGGAGGTGATGGATCAATGTGATTGGCCCCCTGCCCCCATCGCACCTGTTTACTGTAAGTGTCATCGAACATGTGGTTCATGATCTCCTCTGACAGCTTGGCCTCATCGGGATCAGCCGCTCTTCCTACCCAGGTGTACACGATTCCCTGGTTATCGATGCTCTCGAAGGGGACCTGGAGTAGGTGAGGAGCTGGGATGAGAAACTACTCTGTAATATTTCTCCTGGGTCACGGCTTCGCCCACAACTCACCTTCAGGATGTAGCAAAACTCGGAATTTAACAGGCTGCAGTCTGTGTTGATCTGGATACATCTGCGAATGGGAGAAAGGAAGGTTTTTCCAATGTATTCTCTAATTGGTAACGTCCCATTGACGATCACACATTAGGGCTGTACGTGGCCAGTTTAGGCAGACAGACTGCCAGTATCACTACCTGCCCGTCCAGGTATTCGGGCCATTATACACAGCGCCCAGGCGGGACGGTTCACCCGAGTATACCTGACCCCTACTAGTACATGTACCCCATAGCCCACCTGGTGCACAGAGAGCTTCCGTTGGTTCTCACGTGGTACAAGCTCGGCTGGAGCCCTACGTCCCTCATCTTCCTTTTCCCCTTGTGAATGATGAACTTTCTCTTAAAATGAGAGAGGAACTTGGCGTTTTCCTGTTGTTGCGTCATCCTGACCACCTACGAGAGGGCAAGACACATTGGTGTGAGAGAGCGCAAAGCTTGATGGGAAATGTAGTTCTCCTGCCCGCCCAGTGCTGCGTTCCTCTACAGTTATGAAATAACTCACCTCAAGCTTTCCTGGGAACAGGCTCTCAAACTTCTTCTGCAGACTGAATGTAAAAGTGAGCCAGCCCATGTTGGAGGCTTCTCTGCCCTGCCAGAAGTACACCACACACTGGAAGTCCTCCTCTGGCTGCTTCTCATCCTCGTCTTCTTCATCCTCCTCATCATCTTCATTGACCTTCCTCTTCTTTCTCTGCTGCTGCTCTTCCTCCTCTTCGTGTTCTACCGGCACCCAGTACCTGAAGGAACATTGCAATATTATGGTTCATGCTCTGGTCAAAGCCCTGCAACCACTTATGGTAGAAAGATGGACCACTGAGAAGCTCTGCCGGTCTTACCTATACTACGCACGTGGGTATGGAATGCATATGTAAGGGTATGGAATGTATATACATGGGTATGGTAGTATAGGTACTAGTTACCTGCACAGGAACACATAGCAATCCTCCGTGTGAAAGTGGCCAAACTCTTCTTCTGGAAGACGGGCAAACTTCTTCCCCTCCAGTACGAATCCCTCCATCCCATCCAGGTCTTCGTTCCACTCCTCAGTGAGCTGCTCGGCCTATCGGTGAAACATAAGGAACACTTATTAACCAATCCTAGACACAATGAGGAATTACAATATATCATTAATAACTCTTGTGCCTGTTTGCATCTACCTCTGAGACCGGCATTGGGGGCTGTCGCGGGAGAAAGAGTGCGGTGAGGTCGGCCTTTATCTGGTCCTTCTTCTCGGCATCTTTCTTCACTTTGCTCGCCAATCCGTCTGTCTGCACTACACTCTCCGCGTTCCTGGTGTAGTCCACCTTCAGGACGTCATCCCAGTTCTTGAACTTGGCCTTGAAAACCTGGCAACAAAAACAGAGTTTTCCTGACTTCTTAGACTAGTCTAGGGATCCCCTGCACCAGTGTGAAGATCCCATCCACCCTACCTGGCACTCTGTACCCTCCAGATTCCGGAGCACCATGGCATGCTTCGGTCTGTGAAGCATCCCGCACAGTTCCTGTCCCAGCTTCAGGGCGGCTGCTCGGACCAAGCGGGAGGACTTCCGTCCAATCCAGATGAAGACTTCGGTGTGGCAGTCCAGAATGTACACGGACTTCGTGTCCAGAAGGCTTTGTAGCTGGAGAACATGATACAAGATGGGGTTTATAGGACATCTCCTGTGCTAGATCAACGCTCTCATACCACTGACATATAACTTGGTTTGTGGTCATGGGTCAGTGCTGGATCCAGCTCAAGTAGAAGAGCATATAGGCATAACACTGACATTGAGGAGAAAGCAAGAAAAGACGACTGAAGATTCACATCTCCTATCACTACAACAATCCATAATAAGGTCCTCACCAGCCTCATCTCAGGCACAAGGTCGACCTTTGGTCTCTTCTTGTGTTCCACACAAATCTTGTAGTTAACCTGTGGCAGCTCCAGATAGCCAAGTCCCAGTCCAACCTATCAGAGAGACCAGAGGTCAGGTGATTCTGACATGAGACAAACAGCTCAAATGGCAAAGCATAGCATGTCAGTTACACATACTCATAGATCCCTAGCCGATCACTGCTGATCGTAACTGCTAACTAGAGGATTGCAAGCCAATTAGACACACGCTTTATGTCTGCCTGACCCATATTGAGGGAAGATAGAGAAGCTCCACCCATCTGAAGAGGTCTTTCCATGAAGGACATCACCGTAAAATTATAAATACATCACTTCTTTCAAGAATCAAAGTCCGGCTTTGAACTATATTACTATCAGACAGTGGGGTGTTTCTAGCGTTTAACTTACCTTATATAACTTGGGGCGTGGGGGTTGGAAATCATCAGGGACGCAGGGCTTGATCTCATCTGGCTGTCCTCCCAAGACCTCCCAGAACTCGGGGGTCTCCTGCTCTTCTGCAAGTGATGTGATTTCTGCTTTCCCTTTCCTCTCATTCTTGTTAATCTTCTCAGCAAAGAGTCTGTAATAGGGACCAGAGGGAGAAGGGGTCGAAAAGCTCAGAAATTACGTCTTGCATCTTGTTATAAACTAGATGTAGCCAAAAACACACAACGCACCTGACTGAGCAGCCAACTGCCCAGCTGAACGCACCACATCTCATCTACAGACGCCCAGCTGAATGCCACCTCTCATCTACAGACGCCCAGCTGAACGCACCACATCTCATCTACAGACGCCCAGCTGAACACACCACATCTCATCTACAGACGCCCAGCTGAACGCACCACATCTCATCTACAGACGCCCAGCTGAACGCACCACCTCTCATCTACAGACGCCCAGCTGAACACACCACATCTCATCTACAGACGCCCAGCTGAACGCACCACCTCATCTACAGACGCCCAGCTACACGCACCACCGCTCATCTACAGACGCCCAGCTGAACGCACCACCTCTCATCTACAGACGCCCAGCTGAACGCACCACCTCTCATCTACAGACGCCCAGCTGAACGCACCACCTCTCATCTACAGACGCCCAGCTGAACGCACCTCATCTCATCTACAGACGCCCAGCTGAACGCACCACATCTCATCTACAGACGCCCAGCTGAACGCACCACCTCTCATCTACAGACGCCCAGCTGAATGCACCACCTCTCATCTACAGACGCCCAGCTGAACGCACCACCTGTCATCTACAGACGCCCAGCTGAACGCACCACCTCTCATCTACAGATGCCCAGCTGAACGCACCACCTCTCATCTACAGACGCCCAGCTGAATGCACCACCTCTCATCTACAGACGCCCAGCTGAACACACCACATCTCGTCTACAGACGCCCAGCTGAACGCACCACATCTCATCTACAGAGTACAGCCTTGCCGCAGGCGTCCTTAGGGAGATCTGATGTGCGTGTATGCTTGCACCTGGGATCCATACGCACTGCACAGTAAACATTGGGTGCAAACATACGCAGCCTAGCGGGAATAGGATTGCTGCCATGGTCTCCTCCACATAAACCAGGGTAGTCTTAGGGCAGTACGGACGGTGTAGTGGTTAGCATTACTGCCTCACAGCGCTGAGTTCATGGGTTCTATTCCCACCATGGCCCTAACTGTGCAGAGTTTGTATATTCTCTCCGTGCTTGCGTGGGTTTCCTCCGGGTACTCCGGTTTCCTCCCACAATCCAAAAATATACTGGTATGCTAATTGGCTCCTAACAAAATTAACCCTAGAATGTCTGTGTGTGTGTGTATATATGTGGTAGGGAATATAGATTGTAAGCTCCACTGGGACAGGGACTGATGTAAATGTTCATATATTCTCTGTAATGCGCTGTGGAATCTGTGTGCGCTATATAAGAAACTGGCAATAAATAATAAATTAGAAGTTGTGAATCTCCTATAGGGAGGCTGCACCAGCGCCCTCTTGTGACCAATACTGTGGAAACGATGTATGAGGACAGATCTGTATCTTGCTTGTAAACATTCCTTTTCTTTTTTACAAGGATACTAACCCGTATTCACTTATTACTGGTGCTACTGATAATATATTACTGGTCCGTCAGCCATTGTGTACCAGCGATAGGTCTGTGAATGACGATGTTCACAGATATATTACAGCAGCTGTGCAACACAGCCGAAGCCCGATATTTGCAAAGATATATCAGCACATCTTGTTGTGTGTATGGGTGATCCGATGACCGTCCAAACACTTTATGGTGGGGAGTGACAGCACATCTGGGGGGCGCATGTAAATCCCCACCCAGTTGTGATTTAAATGTCCAGTACAATATATGAATTGTGCTTTTACAGTGTACTATAAATCTGAGCGATCCTCTAGAACCTCCTGGACAGTCCCTCTTGCCCACGATTGCGGAGGGAGCGGTTACCTGGCTTTAGTAGTGTTACTCAGGGTGGCCTGCGATCCTCTCCAGATATAAATCTCCAGCCCGTGGTCCAGGAGATACACATACCTGAAACGCACAATGTCAACTCAATTGGACTCCAAAAGGCAATGAAAGTTCCCCAAAACCCGAATGAGATGGAGGCACATACCGAGGATCCAGAGAGGAGCCCTTGAGCGGCATAGGTTCCAGGCGGATATTCTTCTTGCCGTAGATCCGGTAAAGCCTGGGAGACAGAAAGAACACAGAGAGTTGGTGACATTCGCACGAGGTGCCGATACACTCTGCTTAACCAATCAGCACGCAAGTCGCAGAGCTGGGAAGAAGCTGTAAGCTCTCTACTGCCCTCACCTGGTGATGTACTGCGAATCCTCCACTGTATAGAACCCACTGGCAGAGCCTCCTTCTATGTAGGAAATCTCATTGTCAAATACCTGAAGGAACACAATGGACCTTGTCAGGTGACCTATATTGCACTACTGAGAAGACATTGTGTGTACGGTCTAATCCGGCCTCACCTGGCTGAACTCCTCGCTCTCGTCTCCCATCTCCTCCCGGATGGAGCGGCACTCAGCGCCCAGGTAGTTTCGCAGGTTGACTGCATGAATGGCTGAGCATGCCTTCTTATCCAGTGTGGCCTCCTGTCCGATCCAGTAATAAATCTCCCAGTGTAGACCGCCGTTATCATCCAGGTATGTCTGTGGATGGGATCCAGGATGCAAAACCGTTGTTATTAAATACCTCCGTTCATTCTGCCACATCAGCAAAGCTATTCCCGTCCCAAATTGAGCTGAAGTGGCGTTCCTAACATAAATCGACTGCTTATATGACATTTCCTTGTAGCTCAGTGTCTTCAGTAAAATATCTTGGTAGTAATTCCAGATCTATGGAAGACTACAATGATATACAGCACCACCTGGTGGCAGGACACAGCATGACCAGCTATATTTTACATAGGTTAATCTACAAAGAGATTTTATAGATGGACCTACACAGTTTACTATAATATATATTCTAAAAACAAGGAGCCTGACTCTGGTCATCCTAACCCTAACTCCTCCCCCAGCTAATGCTACCCACCTACTTGCATCCGCAGTACAGACGGCTTTATCTTTAATCACCGGATTGGCACATTAGCCAGAGCGCTGCCAATAAGCCAGTCTATATAGTACCTACCCGGTGTCCCTCTGCCTCGGCTCCCCCGGCACATGCACGGAGAATGAACCTCTCACCTTCAGCACGATGTAACAATCCGCCTCGTAGAACTTCCCATGGAAAGCCTCGTCCACCAAGATGGGGATGAAGTTCTCTATCTGCCAGACGGTGACCCCAGGGATCTGCCCCACGTCCTCCACAAAGAACTCGGAATAATCCAAGGGAGGCTTCTCCAGTCCCTGATCCCAGCGGCGGGCCTTCAGGTCCGTGTACTTCATGTCTCCGTTCTCCTGTGGGAAGAGGGGGAAACGCATTAATGGGGGGCTGGCGGTGGAGAAGCAGTGACCATGGATGGTCCAAAGACCACCATGACAAGGTCCCTGATTGGCTGCCTATGACAGGAACGACAACGTGTTATCCTGGATTCAAGCCCAAATGACAACCATGTCATAAAGTGTATAATCTATATACATAGGGGTCGTGCACGATACCCTATGGTGTGTCCAACACGGACATGTGAGCCCTTCCATGTCGGAGCATGTGGGGGGGGGGGGTACGCCATAAATATCATTTACCACCACTCCAGGCTCACCTGTATCTTCTTGTTCTTCTCCTCAGTCACATCCGACATTCCCTTCAGCACCTGCTTGGCCTGGTCATCCTGCGTGGAGTCCTTACGTCGCCGCAAACGCATCTTCCTGGCAGAGGAATCTTTTGGTGTACTGCCTGGTGAAAGATGGGACATTCAGGTGACTTGGTACAGTCACAAGATGCAACAAGAACCCCAGCCCTGCTGCTCCCATGACTCGGTGTGTAGCGAATAACAGGCCCCGCCCACTTATGTCACACAACATACGAAATGTGGCCTATGAAAATGTGTCAAAAGGTTGCATTAAGGTACATGGAGGATCAACTGGTACTTGCTACTTTACTCCTTTAACAGGTAGACCTATAAAATGCCAGCTTCAAAGAGATCCAGATTGACAGGTGGGTCCTCCCATCATAACAGGATCTACAGTCTATCCTTAAGACTCTTTTACTGTCCCCTCTACTTGGTCACTGACCCCGCCCATATCCGGAGCAGCAGACAGACTCAGCAAGCATTCTAATGGATTAAACAGGTGAATCACGGAGACAAACTAAAAATCCAATACAGAGTTTATTACAATGCGATCCCTTCTAGAACAGATTATTTAACAAAGATAAATCCAATGGCGCATACAACCATTATATAACAAGAGCTTATAGAGGACATTCAAATGTGGATAGAAATAATATGAGGTCTTATTAATGCAGCTAATGTTTCTCAGCACTTTTCTCTATGACAAATGTAATTATGGGGTTCGTTAAATCAGTCACCCCGCCGCGCTTACAGCATCTTATATTTTGGGGCGGAGTACAATGACCCACAAATCCGGGGCGAGATGAGGTGCTGACGTTTCCATGCGGCGGTTGCAATGACGCTTCGCCTCGCTCAGGATGAGCTGACCCCTCACTGTTTTTGTAAAATGTCATTATTTATTCATATGGTTTTAGCCTGGAAATATAAACTGGAGCAGCCGATGAACAGATGCCCTGGGAAACAGCTGCATAAGATGGGAGTTCTATTAAAGATTGGGTTTTGCTATGGGCAACCAATCAAAGCATGTCTATTATCTTCTAGAAGGTGTTAAATAAAAAAATAGATTCTAATTGGTTGCTAAGTATGGGATCTCCTGTACGTTTGTTACCTTACATCTGATTTGGCCAAATATGTGACATCACTGTGACATCGTTACAGACAACGTATCTGTTCTGCTGGTATCATACAGGGGGCGATGCCATTGGATTAGAACATTTTCTAGTCGGTATGACCAAATCTGATTGGATGGTTATGAGACATGATGTCACCCTATGTAGATAACTGACCAGGTGAGCTGACTGTATCGGTGCAATGTGTGGTCACCTTACTACCTGTTCCTGCTTGTATCAGTGACATTCATACGAGTAGGATCAGTTCTATAGTCCTTTCACTTGGACCTTTTATAGTTTCAGGGGTCAATGACTGCAATGCGACACCGTAATGGCGTGGAAGTGTTAGCAATGACGCACCAGACTGCTGCCATTATACCCTGACACTGTGGATGTTTGTTGGCAGACCAATAGTGTGTGCCTGTGGGATTTTCAGTAATCACTGCAGTAATTCCCCTCTCCATACAGAGAAAAAGGAACCACACAATGCACCTACCCCCTGCGGCGGCTGCAGCAGCAACGGTGGCCGGAGACGCTCCCGCCAGGCGTAACTGGTTCTGCAGGGAGAAATCGATGTTGTAGTACTCGGAGGTGCGATCGGCTGGCTTTGGGGGCATCACCAAGTTGGGGTTCTCTCGGACATCCAGAACCTGGAATGAAAGCGATTTATTATCCAACCAATTAATTCCACAAATATTTATGACAGGAAGCAAAGTATAAAACTTTCTATTCTCTATCTAGGGAAAAAAACAGCAGTTCCTGAGATCAGCCTCAAGGTGGCACTGCAGGAAAACTACGGAATAGAACACAAAGTTTCTCAGTTTGGGGAACGGGGATGAAATGGGCTCGGAATCTGCACATTTACGTTTTAATGAGCAGATGGGTCAGGTATTGGTTGCATCTAAGGATGTATTGCATGTGGAGATATAATGAAGTACAATTGTGTACTGGGGGGGGGGGGGGTGCTCACCCACCTCTAAATCCGGTAGGAAGTGGACGGCCTCAGGCAGAGTCACCAGACGATTTTTATTTAGGACGAGTTTCCGCAATTTGATGGATCTGGAAATGAGACATTGTTACATTGGCAGCCATTCGGGGAGCTGGACTAGGACAATCCCTCTTTCTACCATCGGCCAGATGGGTCTAGATCACCTATGCAATGTCAGCAGATGGGCGCTGTCACTCACCCAGTGCACACTGGACGAGCACGGTTATCTGCCCCCTGTCACCTACATACCCACCATGGATGGGAAGCCCATAACCCATCGCTCATGGTATGCATCATAGACGGTCTCATGAAGGTCAAAAGGTCGTCAGGGTCAAAAGGTCGCCAGGGTCAAAAGGTCAAAATGAGGTTTTAATGTTTTTAGGGTGACATAGGTCGACATGGACACTAAGTGTACCACTGTGGTCGCCATGCTTCAGGCTCGGTGCCTCGGATGGTAGGTCATGAAATACCACCTGTCGGCTGTAAAACGTAGCAAAAAATTGCATGTCAACCTTTTTCCTGTCTACCTATTGCCTGTCGACCTTTAAATCCTGTCGACCATTAGTGGGCGACCATATGACGGTCTATCATGAGTCAGTCTGTGATCAGTCTGGATACCGATCAGCACAGTCACCATATCCCTCTCAGCCCCATTACCTGCACAGACTCTCCGGGATCAGTTCCAGGTTATTGTTGGAGGCCATGAACTCCTCCAGGCTGCTGAGTTTGCCAATTCCCGACGGGATCCCATCAAAGTCCAGCTTGTTGGAGTTCAAATAGAGTTTCTTTAGCTTGGAGAGCTTGCAGATGGCAGACTGGGGGGCAGCAGATGGCAGAGAATGAGCATAGATCACATAAACCAGGCATGCCCAAACTATGGTCCTCCAGCTGTTGTGAATCTACAAGTCCATCATGCCTTGCCACAGTTTTCCTATTAGGGAATGCTAAAGCTATTGCAAGGCATGCTGGGATGTGTAGTTTCACAACAGCTTGAGGGCCACAGTTTGGACATGCCTGACATAACCCACAAGCTCATCCCTATACGGCCTCTCTATTCAAGGCACCTGCACTGTAACAGCTCTCCCCTGGCTGACAAATTCAGGGCAAGCCAGGACCATTAGTAGCAATCACTATTAGATAAGGTCCATGGATCGCTTAGTAATGCCTTACACAGGATAGCCTATGTGCAGCAGTCCTTTACATGTTTACACTTACAAATAACCCCCGTTTCTGTATATTTCAGGACATAGAAGACAGCAATAAGTCACAGTATCAGCAGTATACAATGTATCACACCGTATATACACATCAACACGCAACGTATTATTCTGGACAGATCATGGTAACGTACAGGGAGAGAGGTCAGCTGGTTGCGGGACAGGTTGAGGGTCTCCAGCTGAATCCACTGGTCAATGCACAGGGACAGATCGGAGATCTGGTTGCTGCTGAGGTTCAGGCGTTTCAGGTTGGCCAGGGTGTACAGGCACTCCGGAACCCGCGTCAGGTCATTCATGGACATGTCCACGTCTGTCAGAGAGGGGGGACATAGTGATGACAACTAGCAATGAGTGAGGGAGGCAGGCACGTCACGGTTACAGCTTCCACATTCATTGTCCAGGAGCAACGCCCACCACCTCCCCAACGTGGTTGCTTACCTGACAGGTTGGACAGGCCCTCCAGGGACGTGGGTAGGTTGCTCTGCATCCGCTGAGTGTTCCTCAGGTGCAGAGTCTGCAGGGCTACCATGGCAGGAAGCTGCCTGTTAAAGAGACAGACACAGAGGTCACTGGATGGTCACATCAATGTCGCTGGTCTACGTTATGTTCCCTTCTAAGATCTGACCTGAGCTGGGCATGCATCAGCGGGTTATTGTTCAGAATGAGGGTCTGCAGGTGTACCAGTCTGCGCATCTGCGGGGGGAGGCTGTCCAGCTTGTTGTCACTCAGGTCCAGGTACAGCAGGTCCGTCAGGTTAATGAACAGCTGATTGGGAATGTTGTCAATGCTGGGGAATTAAATTAAAATGCACACACATTAGAACACGTCGCTTGGCCGGAAGATGTTAGATGGCCATAGAGGCGAACTCCCATCCATCGCTCAGGGGGAGGAGAGCATAGATGTGACTCCCCGGTGACTACTTCACAGACTAACTCCGCACCTAATCACACTCCGCCCCCGCGGTACCAATACCACATGACATAGCCGATTGCCAATCGCTGAGCTCTCACCTGTTGTGGCTGAGATTGAGCACCAGCATGTTCTTCCCATTCTCCAGCTCCCGCGGACACTCGCTCAGCTGGTTGTAACTGAGGTCCTGCAAGGTGAATACAACAGGCTCATTCCCTTCTAATAAACTAAGGGGGACATGTATCAAAGCTTCTACAGCGGACAAGTGAAGGATCAGCTTCTAGAACCAGAGATTTGTGTCCAACACACTGTATGATTGCGTCACAGTCTGATTATTTTATACGGAACCAGTAACTACTGATGCAGTAGCTGCTCTCATCTGTCTAACACATGCAGTAGCTGCTCTCATCTATCTAACACTCCTACCACATGCAGTAGCTGCTCTCATCTAACACTCCTACCACATGCAGTAGCTGCTCTCATCTGTCTAACACATGCGGTAGCTGCTCTAATCTGTCTAACACATGCGGTAGCTGCTCTCATCTAACACTCCTAACACATGTGGTAGCTGCTCTCATCTGTCTAACACATGCAGTAGCTGCTCTCATCTAACACATGCAGTAGCTGCTCTCATCTAACACATGCAGTAGCTGCTCTCATCTAACACTCCTAACACATGTGGTAGCTGCTCTCATCTGTCTAACACATGCAGTAGCTGCTCTCATCTAACACATGCAGTAGCTGCTCTCATCTAACACTCCTAACACATGTGGTAGCTGCTCTCATCTGTCTAACACATGCAGTAGCTGCTCTCATCTAACACATGCAGTAGCTGCTCTCATCTAACACATGCAGTAGCTGCTCTCATCTAACACATGCAGTAGCTGCTCTCGTCTAACACATGCAGTAGCTGCTCTCGTCTAACACATGCAGTAGCTGCTCTCCTCTAACACATGCAGTAGCTGCTCTCATCTAACACATGCGGTAGCTGCTCTCATCTGTCTAACACATGCGGTAGCTGCTCTCATCTGTCTAACACATGCGGTAGCTGCTCTCATCTGTCTAACACATGCGGTAGCTGCTCTCATCTGTCTAACACATGCGGTAGCTGCTCTCATCTGTCTAACACATGCAGTAGCTGCTCTCATCTGTCTAACACATGCAGTAGCTGCTCTCATCTGTCTAACATGCAGTAGCTGCTCTCATCTGTCTAACACATGCAGTAGCTGCTCTCATCTGTCTAACACATGCAGTAGCTGCTCTCATCTGTCTAACACATGCAGTAGCTGCTCTCATCTGTCTAACACATGCAGTAGCTGCTCTCATCTGTCTAACACATGCAGTAGCTGCTCTCATCTGTCTAACACATGCAGTAGCTGCTCTCATCTGTCTAACATGCAGTAGCTGCTCTCATCTGTCTAACACATGCAGTAGCTGCTCTCATCTGTCTAACACATGCAGTAGCTGCTCTCATCTGTCTAACACATGCAGTAGCTGCTCTCATCTAACACATGCAGTAGCTGCTCTCATCTAACACATGCAGTAGCTGCTCTCATCTAACACATGCAGTAGCTGCTCTCATCTAACACATGCAGTAGCTGCTCTCATCTGTCTAACACATGCAGTAGCTGCTCTCATCTGTCTAACACATGCGGTAGCTGCTCTCATCTGTCTAACACATGCGGTAGCTGCTCTCATCTGTCTAACACATGCGGTAGCTGCTCTCATCTGTCTAACACATGCGGTAGCTGCTCTCATCTGTCTAACACATGCGGTAGCTGCTCTCATCTGTCTAACACATGCGGTAGCTGCTCTCATCTGTCTAACACATGCGGTAGCTGCTCTCATCTGTCTAACACATGCGGTAGCTGCTCTCATCTGTCTAACACATGCGGTAGCTGCTCTCATCTGTCTAACACATGCGGTAGCTGCTCTCATCTGTCTAACACATGCGGTAGCTGCTCTCATCTGTCTAACACATGCGGTAGCTGCTCTCATCTGTCTAACACATGCGGTAGCTGCTCTCATCTGTCTAACACATGCGGTAGCTGCTCTCATCTGTCTAACACATGCGGTAGCTGCTCTCATCTGTCTAACACATGCGGTAGCTGCTCTCATCTGTCTAACACATGCGGTAGCTGCTCTCATCTGTCTAACACATGCGGTAGCTGCTCTCATCTGTCTAACACATGCGGTAGCTGCTCTCATCTGTCTAACACATGCGGTAGCTGCTCTCATCTGTCTAACACATGCGGTAGCTGCTCTCATCTGTCTAACACATGCGGTAGCTGCTCTCATCTGTCTAACACATGCGGTAGCTGCTCTCATCTGTCTAACACATGCGGTAGCTGCTCTCATCTGTCTAACACATGCGGTAGCTGCTCTCATCTGTCTAACACATGCGGTAGCTGCTATCATCTATCTAACACATGCAGTAGCTGCTCTCATCTAACACATGCAGTAGCTGCTCTCATCTGTCTAACACATGCAGTAGCTGCTCTCATCTGTCTAACACATGCAGTAGCTGCTCTCATCTGTCTAACACATGCAGTAGCTGCTCTCATCTGTCTAACACATGCAGTAGCTGCTCTCATCTGTCTAACACATGCAGTAGCTGCTCTCATCTAACACATGCAGTAGCTGCTCTCATCTGTCTAACACATGCCGTAGCTGCTCTCATCTGTCTAACACATGCCGTAGCTGCTCTCATCTGTCTAACACATGCCGTAGCTGCTCTCATCTGTCTAACACATGCCGTAGCTGCTCTCATCTGTCTAACACATGCCGTAGCTGCTCTCATCTGTCTAACACATGCAGTAGCTGCTCTCATCTGTCTAACACATGCCGTAGCTGCTCTCATCTGTCTAACACATGCCGTAGCTGCTCTCATCTGTCTAACACATGCCGCAGCTGCTCTCAACTATCTATCTATCTAACACTGCTACCACATGCAGTAGCTGCTCTCATCTATCTAACACTCTACTAGTGTGATGCCTTAGGGGTGGTATGGAGAAGCTGTTTTTTGGGTATTTCCCATGCCCCAGACTTAAACCCTTAGAACAAGGGTGGCTAAACCTGTCCTCAAGATCTACCAACAGTCCATGTATATCAGGCAACCTGTGGGTCTATAGAAAGAATGAATGCAGCAGGTTTGACAATGTGAAAGCACCTGTGCTCCGGCTTGGGGATTTGGGAAACGTGGACCATTGGTAGATCTCGAGGACTGGTCTGGCCACCCCTCCTTTAGAATGTTAGGGACTTACTCAATGAGGTTTTCTGGAGGTGATGGGTAAGCCCGTATCCCTGGCCATTCCATGTAGCAATATTTGAATAGTGCATCTGTGTTCTCTCTCTCTCTTTGTGCGTGGCAGTATAAGCCTCGGCAAGCTAGCACCTCTCATTACTCAGGGTGTGCAGTCTAGGGGCCCTCCGGGAAATGCTTGGTATGTAAAATGATCTAGAAGCCATCATCGTGCTGCAGCAGATGCAGAGTGAGGGAGAGCACTACACCGGCCAGATACGGCGCTGTACAAGAAGGACCTGTAACTCACCGGGGGAACAATGTAGTCAGTGAGGGTTTTGTCAGTCTGTGATGAAGGGATAAGGCTGAGGGTGTAATCAGATATTGGGGTATTTATGGAACGTACAGATGTGTGGAGAAGGTGGCGTTTCCCTTAGCAATCAGACCACATTCATGTGCATATAGGTACAGCACTGGAGTAGGGCCAGGCACCAGTACTGTGCACTTACCAGCACCGACAGGTCATCCAGCTGAAAGATGTCATCGGGGATCCCGGAGTTCTTCAGGCTGTTGGCGCGAGCTACGATAGCCTGGGAACAGAGATGCTGGTCAGTATGGATAATATAGGGACAACGTGTATACGCAGAGGGGTACACATGTCCGATCACTGCAGCAGTCATCACATGAGCACAGCGCTGGGGTACAGGTCTGCCATAATACAGAAGCTGCAATATAACATATAGCCAGGATGGACAGCCGGCTGCGTATTCCTACAGACAAACCGCAGCATTACGGTCTGTGGCCGCATCACTTAGTTACCTTACAGTTTACAATAAATTCCCCCAATGCCCCCGTCCCCCGCCTCCCCCTTAGTTTGAGTGGGTGCCAGGATCACAACACACTTCCCAAAAATAGATCTGAGCCTCTACCGCTCGGACGCACGTTGGTGGAGGAATTCACATCCTCCAGGATTATTTTTGCTAGGAGCATTTAATGATATAGTGACAGTGTACTCGGCCGCGCTGTACAATCGGTGACAAACACAGATACGTACAGTCCGCCGAGGAACCCCTGATATTTATATAGAGGGCCTCAGTCTACAAAACTTCCTACCAATAAAAGGGTTTTCTGTAAAGGGGTGTACACACGGGGGTGATTCTTCTAAGCGATTTTGACTACATTGTCAAAATTGCTCAGTAGGTTTGCCTGAATCGCCCTGTGAGTACACACCCTGCAAAATTTAAATTAATAAAAAAAAAGAAATAATGTCAGGCCTACGATTCCGTGCAAATCCATTCCCAACCCCCTCACCGTTGAATGATTCCCAGTGTGTGCGTAGCCCAGGACTTACTCGTGGCTGCGATAGAAACAGTCTGATCGGGGGCGGAGCTGACGTCACATGACTTCCCCTCAGCTGCCTGGGAACACCTGCGTTTTCCCGGACACTCCCAGAAAATGGCCAGTTACCACCCACAAATGCTGGCTTCCTGTCAATCACTTCGTATGGACTGCGATCAAAAAAGATGCAGGATTTTATGACAGGACGGCCTTGTGCATGCAAAGTTGGTGATTCTGGCACACGATCCTTGCTGGGACGCATTTTATAAGTCTCACTAGAACTGGCCCAATATAAGCATCCTGTGCTGGGTTGCTGAGTTACCGGGGAATAAACATTACGTATTACTGCAAGTATCTTAATGACAACATAAGTGGACGGCAGACGGTGCGCCCTCCTTCCAGGACTGGTTTACAGCAGAATCCCAGAACAATCAGCCTGGAACGTCATATGAAGTGCTAGAATATTATTAGTGGAATGCCAAAAAAAAAAAAAAAAAACTTAAGGAAAGCGGCTTTCAAAAAGTTGTGGCCACATTATGTTGTGATCAAGAATAATTCAATATTATAGAGGGATGAATATATGTTATTGTACATCTAATACTCGCAATGTAAGAGACAGTTCTGTACACTATTGCACAGGAACAGGTCTCAACCAACCAATCAGAATGCAGCTGTCATTTCTGCAGCGCAGATAGAATATGGAATCAAACATCGCATTCACCGACACATTCAGATCTCCCCTCCCCCAGTCCGATGGCAGGCAGAGACCCCTGGTGGTAGGTGGCGGCTACAGATCTGTAGTGCGGCGCTCAGTGAGGGGGAACAGGCCAGGTACAGAGATAAAAGCCAGAGAGTGCGGTGATTCACCCATCGCGGTGGTAGGCTGCTAATTAGAACGCTTGTCTGTGCTTTATAGACATGGGAGTAACCAAAGAGGCTACAGGTAACCACAAAGGAACAGGTTTAACGACATCCCCAGTGTAAGGTGTTCTGCAGCTGCCGACATAACACAACTGGCCTAGGTCAGTGTATAAGACAGGTCAGGACAGCGACTTCCACGTTATACTGCAGCTGTTCCGTTTTATATTCCCAAGGAAACCGTGTGGGTACCCGTAGGTACACATACATACTACATACATACATACTACATACATACATACGGGTTAACGAGAGAGTTATAAATGTTATAAAGCAAAAATAGGAGGAACGGTTCATTTCGGCATTTGCCCTCACACTAAGCTTGGTTACCAGTGGGGTCATCTACAGAACATATGGATTAGCCAAGGTACTCGCTGTCCCATCCACAGCACAGGAAATGATTTAATATATGGACACAAGTACTGAGACACCTGGACTTTACACCAACAGGGGCTGTAATAACATTTGTATACATTAATATGGAGTTGCAGCTATAACAGCTTTCTGCGAGATCTTGGAGTGTTGCTGTGAGAATTTGCGCCCAGTCATTCTGGAGAGCATTCATGAGGTCAGGCTCTGATGTTGGACTAGAAGGCCCGGCTCCCAGTCTCTGTTCCAGTTCATCCCAAAGGTGTTCAATGGGGTCTGAGGTCCGACTCGTCATGTTCTTCCACGAACGCATCAAACCAGGGGCCTAATTCAGACCGGATCACTGGGCTGCTAATTTTTGGATCCTATCACCGTACCACACACAGGTGGCATCCCATCACCGTACCACACACAGGTGGCATCCCGTCACCGTACCACACACAGGTGGCATCCCGTCACCGTACCACACACAGGTGGCATCCCGTCACCGTACCACACACAGGTGGCATCCCGTCACCGTACCACACACAGGTGGCATCCCGTCACCGTACCACACACAGGTGGCATCCCGTCACCGTACCACACACAGGTGGCATCCCGTCACCGTACCACACACAGGTGCCAACCTTTAACCGTACCACACACAGGTGGCATCCCGTCACCGTACCACACACAGGTGCCAACCTTTAACTGTACCACACACAGGTGGCATCCCGTCACCGTACCACACACAGGTGCCAACCTTTAACCGTACCACACACAGGTGCCAACCTTTAACCGTACCACACACAGGTGGCATCCCGTCACCGTACCACACACAGGTGGCATCCCGTCACCGTACCACACACAGGTGGCATCCCGTCACCGTACCACACACAGGTGGCATCCCGTCACCGTACCACACACAGGTGGCATCCCGTCACCGTACCACACACAGGTGGCATCCCGTCACCGTACCACACACAGGTGGCATCCCGTCACCGTACCACACACAGGTGGCATCCCGTCACCGTACCACACACAGGTGGCATCCCGTCACCGTACCACACACAGGTGGCATCCCGTCACCGTACCACACACAGGTGGCATCCCGTCACCGTACCACACACAGGTGGCATCCCGTCACCGTACCACACACAGGTGGCATCCCGTCACCGTACCACACACAGGTGGCATCCCGTCACCGTACCACACACAGGTGGCATCCCGTCACCGTACCACACACAGGTGGCATCCCGTCACCGTACCACACACAGGTGGCATCCCGTCACCGTACCACACACAGGTGGCATCCCGTCACCGTACCACACACAGGTGGCATCCAGTCACCGTACCACACACAGGTGGCATCCCGTCACCGTACCACACACAGGTGGCATCCCGTCACCGTACCACACACAGGTGGCATCCCGTCACCGTACCACACACAGGTGGCATCCCGTCACCGTACCACACACAGGTGGCATCCCGTCACCGTACCACACACAGGTGGCATCCCATCACAGTACCACACACAGGTGCCAACCTTTAACTGTACCACACACAGGTGGCATCCCGTCACCGTACCACACACAGGTGGCATCCCGTCACCGTACCACACACAGGTGGCATCACATCACAGTACCACACACAGGTGGCATCCCATCACAGTACCACACACAGGTGGCATCCCATCACCGTACCACACACAGGTGGCATCCCGTCACCGTACCACACACAGGTGGCATCCCGTCACCGTACCACACACAGGTGGCATCCCATCACCGTACCACACACAGGTGGCATCCCATCACCGTACCACACACAGGTGCCAACCTTTAACTGTACCACACACAGGTGGCATCCCGTCACCGTACCACACACAGGTGGCATCCCGTCACCGTACCACACACAGGTGGCATCCCGTCACCGTACCACACACAGGTGGCATCCTGTCACCGTACCACACACAGGTGGCATCCCGTCACCGTACCACACACAGGTGGCATCACATCACAGTACCACACACAGGTGGCATCCCATCACCGTACCACACACAGGTGGCATCCCATCACCGTACCACACACAGGTGGCATCCCATCACCGTACCACACACAGGTGCCAACCTTTAACTGTACCACACACAGGTGGCATCCCGTCACAGTACCACACACAGGTGGCATCACATCACAGTACCACACACAGGTGGCATCCCGTCACAGTACCACACACAGGTGGCATCCCATCACAGTACCACACACAGGTGGCATCCCATCACAGTACCACACACAGGTGGCATCCCGTCACAGTACCACACACAGGTGGCATCCCATCACAGTACCACACACAGGTGGCATCCCATCACAGTACCACACACAGGTGGCATCCCGTCACAGTACCACACACAGGTGGCATCCCGTCACAGTACCACACACAGGTGGCATCCCGTCACAGTACCACACACAGGTGGCATCCCGTCACAGTACCACACACAGGTGGCATCCCGTCACCGTACCACACACAGGTGGCATCCCGTCACCGTACCACACACAGGTGGCATCCCGTCACAGTACCACACACAGGTGGCATCACATCACAGTACCACACACAGGTGGCATCCCATCACAGTACCACACACAGGTGGCATCCCGTCACAGTACCACACACAGGTGGCATCCCGTCACAGTACCACACACAGGTGGCATCCCATGACAGTACCACACAAAGGTGGCATCACATCACAGTACCACACACAGGTGGCATCCCATCACAGTACCACACACAGGTGGCATCCCGTCACAGTACCACACACAGGTGGCATCCCGTCACAGTACCACACACAGGTGGCATCCCATGACAGTACCACACAAAGGTGGCATCACATCACAGTACCACACACAGGTGGCACCACATCACAGTACCACACACAGGTGGCATCACATCACAGTACCACACACAGGTGGCATCCCGTCACAGTACCACACACAGGTGGCATCCCATGACAGTACCACACAAAGGTGGCATCACATCACAGTACCACACACAGGTGGCACCACATCACAGTACCACACACAGGTGGCATCCCGTCACAGTACCACACACAGGTGGCATCCCATGACAGTACCACACAAAGGTGGCATCACATCACCGTACCACACACAGGTGGCATCACATCACAGTACCACACACAGGTGGCATCCCATCACAGTACCACACACAGGTGGCATCCCATCACAATACCACACACACACAGGTGGCATCCCATCACAGTACCACACACAGGTGGCATCCCGTCACAGTACCACACACAGGTGGCATCCCGTCACCGTACCACACACAGGTGGCATCCCATCACAGTACCACACACAGGTGGCATCCCATCACAGTACCACACACAGGTGGCATCCCGTCACAGTACCACACACAGGTGGCATCCCATCACAATACCACACACACACAGGTGGCATCCCATCACAGTACCACACACAGGTGGCATCCCGTCACAGTACCACACACAGGTGGCATCCCGTCACCGTACCACACACAGGTGGCATCCCGTCACAGTACCACACACAGGTGGCATCCCATCACAATACCACACACACACAGGTGGCATCCCATCACAGTACCACACACAGGTGGCATCCCGTCACAGTACCACACACAGGTGGCATCCCGTCACCGTACCACACACAGGTGGCATCCCATCACAGTACCACACACACACACACACAGGTGACATCCCATCACAGTACCACACACACACACACACACACACACAGGTGGCATCCCATCACAGTACCACACACACACACACACACACACACACACACAGGTGGCATCCCGTCACAGTATCACACACAGGTGGCATCCCATCACAGTACCACACACAGGTGGCATCCCATCACAGTACCACACACACACACACACACACACACAGGTGGCATCCCATCACAGTACCACACACACACACACACACACACACACACAGGTGGCATCCCGTCACAGTATCACACACAGGTGGCATCCCATCACAGTACCACACACAGGTGGCATCCCATCACAGTACCACACACAGGTGGCATCCCGTCACAGTACCACACACAGGTGGCATCCCATCACAGTACCACACACAGGTGGCATCCCGTCACAGTACCACACACAGGTGGCATCCCATCACAGTACCACACACACACACACACACACACACAGGTGACATCCCATCACAGTACCACACACACACACACACACACACACAGGTGGCATCCCATCACAGTACCACACACACACACACACACACACACACACACACACACACACGTGACATCCCATCACAGTACCACACACACACACACACACACACACACAGGTGGCATCCCATCACAGTACCACACACACACACACAGGTGACATCCCATCACAGTACCACACACACACACACACACACACACACACACACACACACACACACACAGGTGACATCCCATCACAGTACCACGCTTGTAATCACTGAACTCTTAAGATTGACCTATTTTATATGACAAATGTTTGCACATGGAGACTGCAGGGGATATTTACTAAGATGTGTATTCTACTTCACATGTGCTGTTGCTATGGGCAACCAATCAGATCCTGTCTACTATCTTCTATAGAGGGTGCAAAATAAATAAATAAGTAGATTCTGATTGGTTGCCCATAGCAACATCACATGTGAAGTAGAATACACATCTTAGTTCATTTCCCCCTGCATGTCTAGGTGCTTGATTTTATACACCTTTAGCAATGGGTCTGATTGAAACTTAACAGGTGTGGTAAATATCACAATGGAGGCCGCCAATATATACCACTCTGTGGCCTGCTGGGGTCTGTAGTTCCCAGTAATATGATAGGCTGCTGTCTCTGATTATACAGGATTCCCTCGCATCATGTAGATCAGTGGTTCTCAAAGTTGATCCTCAGGACCCCCCATCAGATCACATTTCCCAGGCCACCCTACAGGTGCTCCCATTACTGACTGAAACATTTTAAAAGATCCACAGGTGGAGCTAATTACCTCACCTGTGATTCTGTGAGGAGACCTGGAAAACGTGCGCTGTGTGGTGGTCCTGAGAACCACAGTTATAGAGGATTTCCCCAAACCCCCAGAATGACCACAATTTTGCCTGTATAGTTTCTGAGACTATGGAGGAGATTCTGATTTGATTGAGCATTTGTGTTGCCGCCCTGCTGAATACCCCCTGCCGCCGTTTCCCCTAGCAACCATGCGAGGGCAGGTGTAATAAAGGCACACCCCCTCGCATGCCGCCGCTGCAGGGGAAATCATTTGATGGTCGCGACCGTGGAATGATTTTCCTGCCTTCCAGAATAAGTCAGTCTAGACAGAGTTATTTGCGGGTGCCAGGGCGAAGACAGGACAGGCGGCTGATGCCATGTGACGTCAGCCACCAGCTCCCGGAAGGTGTCGGCCCACCCACATACCTATGGGAACGCCCAGTGTTTCCTTGGGGACGCCCATAAATCGCAAACCACGCCCATTGGGGCAGGGCCCGAATTCAGTCATCCAGAATCGGCCCCTATATTCAAACAGTGCTCCCAGCCCTTCCCTGCATACCCCCTTGCCTCTACATGACAGAGGGCCGCTTTCTGCACATATAGATGCTCAACCATCGCTCACCCCATCTAAACTCGAACGTGATGTATCGGCTTTATTAACAAATAAGAAAGACAACATTATATTAGAACATTGCATCAAACCCTGTGTAAGTCAGCAGGGTGGTCACCCATCGGTCAGGGTGTACTTACCCGCAGGCAGGGGAGGGACGCCAGCTCGCCATGTAACGTTGTCAGATTGTTGTGGCTGACCGACAGGTGCTCCTGTAAGTAAGGATATAAATATCATCGGTAAACAGGCTGATAAATGGATCACAGATCACCCCTGCGGGTTATTATAGATGCACCAGCCGCACATATTAGCCATCGTCAATGGCATCAAATCCGTTGGGAAATAGTTGTAGCGTTTTACGTAAAAGTAATATTACATTAATAAAGACGGCCATGACTCCGAGACCCTCTGTGGCTAGTACACCTTACCAGCTTGTGCAGCGAGGACAGCTCCTCCGGCAAGTAGCACAGCCCCGTCCTGTTCAGCTTCAGCCATCGCAGGCTGGACATGGAGCGCACATGCTCAGGAAAGTACCCGCCCTAGAGGAACAGACAGAGACATTACAGCATACCGCAAGGCACTGGTAAAGAGTGTCCTATCACCGTGCTTTGTACCTAGATAAGAAAAGCCCAAGCAAAAGGCAGCCAACGCTCATCAGGGCAGGCTGAGACTTAATTCCAAAGTTGAAGAAACAGATTTATAGAACCCCCGTAAGAAGATTGCAAAGTGATAAATAGTCACATGTCAAACCACCCATCAGATCTCCTGGGGCATTCTAGTTCCAGTTGAGAAGCGATGACAGAAATCATGTGACCGGTAAGCAAGGACCGCCCCAGGTGTCGGCAGAAGGTGGCCATCCAATGCCAGGCTCTTTGTAGCGTTAGAGGCCGGCCCCTGAAGTCTATCAGGTTCTCCAGCACAGATACACGCATTTCCTCATTAATAAGATACACTTGTTTCTCTGTATCTAATAACCTTGTCAACAACAAAAGATCCACATGCAATAGGTCGACACAGACAAAATGTTGGCATGCAATAGGTAGACACAAGCCAAAAGCCAACAAGGAAAAGGTTGACATGACTTTTTCACTTGTTGTCAATGTCAGCACCTGTCGACACGGACCCCTAATTAGTGTAACGCTTACCCTCACCACGCTTCGCACCTGGTGCCCTGCTCCGCTTGCCGACACACTTTACCGTTACAAATTCTAGTGGATGTGGATGGTCAAGTTTTAATAAGTCCCCAAAAATAGTTGTGACCTTTTAATTGTGTCGACTTACTGCGTGTTGACCTTTCAACTGTTTCCAATGAATACTTCTTATTAGAAAAGTAATCTTTGCTCATCCGATGGATACAAGTCTCATGGGGGTTTATTTACTAATATTGGAGTACTAATGAATAGGGGGATGTTGCCCGTAGCAACCAATCAGATTCTACTTTTTTTTTTTATTTAGCACTTTCTAGAACAGGCATGGAACAGCTGTTGTGAAACTACACATCCCAGCATGCCTTGCCATCATTTTAGCATTCCCTAGAAGCAAAACTGTGGCAAGGCATGATGGGACTTGTAGTGTCACAACAGCTGGAGGGCCATAGTTTGGTCCAAAAACGAAATTTGGATCTCCCCATGCTGTAAATGGGACACTGGTTCCTTGTTTACATTGGGCCGTACCCGGGTCCTTTCCAGACCAACCCTGGTAGAAAGATCCCCAGGAAGGATTGCTGGGTCAGTGGACTCGGGTTCTTTTTGTGGAACACTTTTCCACTGAGCCACGTCTTGGATTATCACTGCGATAATCTGAGAATTAGCGGCAGTGGGAAGGGGTATAATAAGATGTGACAAATGTGTGTGCATAATACATAGTAATTGTAAGGTTATCCTGTGAATAAGTAGTAATGCAGGTTCCTGCTAGTGTACCACAATCAGGGGCGGTGTGTGGAGTTAGCCGGGTGATGCTACATTGGTGTAAAGGAATTTCCTTGTAGAATCAGAACTATGCTGTTATATCAGTAAGTATTATGATTAGGAAACTTGTTATACTACATCATGTTATCAGAGGCACAGCTCTGTGTATGAGAAATGCACAGTATATAGCCTGTAGGATCAGCCGAAACCCCCTTCCTGCGGCATGATACTCACCAGCTGCTGCCCTCTGTCTCCCTGGGGAGAACATGGGCTAAATATATGGAGGTGACCGGTAGTAAGAAGATGGGAGCTCTGCACACTGCAGATTATGGGGCAGAGATGGGCATGGATGCATACAGCGCATGCGCAGAAGTGAATGTGCGCAGTTTTGCGTAAGTTTGAACTTGTCCGGATTGGTCTCTTCATGACATAGCAGGAAATGGTGGTGACCATGCTATCACACTGAATCGCCCTGACATGTGGGGGTGTATATAATCCAGGGATGGGGAACTTTTGGCACTCCAGCTGTTGCTGAACTACACATCCCAGCATGCACTGCTACAGTTTTGCTATTTGGCCATGCTAAAACTGGAGCAAAGCATTCTGGGATGTGTAGTTCAACAACAGCTGGAGGGCCAAAGGTTCCCCATCCCGGATCTAATCCTCTGTGCAATGCTGAGCCGGGCGTACGGAGCAGGGTCTTCTGCAAATGGCGGTACTACCCATGATGGGGATAACACTTGCAGACACATGCACCCCTGCATTAGATGTACGGATATTTGCAGATGCAGAATGTAATATATAAGAATACAAGAAGGGGAGGGGTATTATTATTACCAGCTATTTACATGGCACACACATATACTGCAGCGCTGTACACAGGAGTATATCAGGAATACCCATTTCACAGAGCTGCTTCCACCAGGGTTTTTGCTGCTCAGTTCTTTGGTCTTCCCTCCAAAAAAACCTGGGCACAGTGACCCAGGAATCCAACCAGGGGCGCTTGCTGGATTGACCAGGTAGCTGGGCAAGGCAGTGTGGAAGGGGGACCTAGGTTATCCGACCCAGGTCTCATTTACAGCATAAGGTGAGATGGATTCTTGGTGCTTGGAGATTATATCATACATACACACACACACACACACATATATGGCCTGATTCAGGTTTGGTCATATAGGCTGCGAATTCACAGCTCCTCTAAAAATCGACTACCTGCTTGCTGGGTTCCAAACACTCGCAGCACAGCAGGCAGGTCTGAATCGGGCCCATACATACTGACACATACACACAAACATTAATACATACACACACACACACTAGGGCTATTTCTGTCAGTTTCCCCGTGAGTTTTAGTTGGGTGGGAGGAAATAGTAGCACCCGGATGCACCCCAGGCTCACACAGCGAGAACATACAAACTCCACACAGTTAGGGCCTGTGGGGAAGCGGATCCTCAGCCCTCAGTGCTGTGGGAGGTATAACTAACCACTACGCTAACCGTGCTGCCTGATAAAACCCCCACCTCCTCCTTCCCTACACCGGTCTGCCCCTCACCTTGAAGTCGTTGCCGCTCAGGTCCACCCCCCGGATGAAGGGCAGCACCCCGGTGGCCGCCATGTCCCGCCGGTGCCAGGGAGGGTCTCGCTCAGGAGTCAGCAGCAGCAGCAGCGGCAGGAAGCGGCTAGGCCCCGCCCCCTCCGCTCACACAAGCCTGCACAGACGCGTCCTGTCACTGGCCGGACACACCCTACCCCGGCCGGACATTGTCTCCGCCCACCGCACCCTCCAGTTGCCGGCCGGCTGTCACTCACTGACAGCGTTACGTCATGCGGCCCGGGGGCGGGGCCTGATCACAGGTCTGTCTGTCGTCCCCTACACTCACAGCCTGCGGTGCCGCTCTGTGACAGGGAAGAGTTAATCTGGACAGCCCCGCCCAGCCATGACGCAGGGATAGTCCTGATTGGTTCTTGGGGATTCTATTTTGAGCCGCTCTACGCATGTTTCTTACTCCTTCATCTATTTTTAATAACTGTGCTATGATTGGCTGTTTTTCTGACCCTCCTCCACCCTGTGATTTGTCTGTCCCACTTCACTCTTGTGATTGGCTGCGCTTCCCCACTTCTCCCCTTGATTCGCAGTTCCCTTGTTGTGAGAGCGGCGATTGGCTGGCGGGGGCATGGAGGCGTGTGATTGGTCGGCGCGTCCAACTGCGTGTGGGCACCCGGACGTTGCTCGCAGGGCTGACCGCTCAGGCCGCGGTCGCAGCTGCCGGTAAGAACAGGGGTCCTCAGGGACGGGGGTGGTCGGGATGTGGGAGCTGTAGCCACCAGGGAGACAGGCGCTGGCAGATACACTGTAGTCATGCAGCTGGTGACCCTGGGGCCCGCACTGCCCCAGGGTCACCGTATACTACTAGGTCGTCAGGGCATGCTGCTATTTGTAGTCCCACAGTTGGAGAGTCCCCTCCAAAGTCACGTGTGTTTGTGTCAGTGTGTCAGTGTCAGCGTCAGCTCCTGGGGCAAGGTTTGCTTCTCTCGTAATTATTATTCTGTGATGTGCTGTATTATTCCTATGAGGATACCCACAGCCGGCAGGACAATGCACCTGTAATATTTGGGGTATGGGGCCCTAAAGAGTTATTATGTAGAGCCATACATTATGGGGTGTTTGTGTGTCAGGCCACCGGTGTCGTTGCCTATAGAAACGTATAGTGTAAGGGAGGTCATAAGTGCCCGAATTATGTCTGTGTATAAATACTGAGCGGCCTCACGTGTATATACCCAGCTATAGGAACTACCCACGCTCCTTATCCGGACTACCTGCCTCCGATCCTAATCTCCAGCTGGCTCTGATTTTATATACATATATTATATAACACTTATTTTGGATATACACTCTCCGTACACTATTGTAATCTGTACCTCCACATTGCACACAGCTTTTGCCAGGGGTAACTGGCTTGGTAGGCAAATGCCACCTGCTACACCATGGGCGGATTGGGAATTTTAAATGGCCCTGGACAAACTTCCAGAAAATGTCCCCTTTACACACCCACATCACATGCCAGCCTCTGCCCCCTAACACACCCACACCACCAATATATTACCCTCTACTGGCCACAGGTGCGTTGGCCCAGCATGAATTTTCCCTGTGGCTGCAATTGCCAATCCACCCCTTTGTCACACCAGAACAGGTGTCTGACGATGAGATCAGGTGGTATGGCAACCTCTTGTGCAGAATTTGCTGCCACGTATGATCTGCGTTCACCTCTGAATTGGTCCCAAATAGTGACTTCTTTTCCTCCACATTGCTGTGAGTGGGGCATAGTCCATTGGTCAGTGTCATAGAGAAGAGACAGATTCAGCAGCTTTCCATGTAGTATAAAAAGATTCCTGTAGCTGGTGTATGTGAATTAACAATTGCTAATGCTCCCTCCTATTTGGACGTGGGCAGCTAGCGATGAATAACACTTGTGACATAATGACGGCTCATGTAATAAATATTACATCATAAACATCTTAATCTTGTAGCTACACAATATTTTATTCCATGTGTATTTTGTCGCTGTACAAAAACTTGATAAGAAGGGAAGTGTTTGTGTGTTATCAGTAACACTGATTGTCTTCCACCCTCTACAGTGCGATGGCAGAAATGCAGCTTCAGAAGAAGGGCAAGAAGAGCGACGATGGGATTGGCAGTATGGTGGATTTCTTATTGGCCAATGCCCGGCTGGTGCTTGGCGTGGGAGGAGCTGCAATATTGGGAATTGCTACCTTGGCTGTAAAACGGGTGAGTGACATCGTCTGGCTGTAGTTTTCAGTGATTTCATTCCTCGCCAGCAGTGTGGATCTTACCCGGGGTCGATGACCTTATTGCTTCCACCTTCCACAGTGTGTTACTAGTTCAGTAAAGGTGCTTCAGTTGCATTTATTACTCTCTGGGACTCTCCTGGAATGGGTGCCGGACGGGATTCCGACTGTCAAAACACCGACAGCCGGGTTCCCGACGGCCACCTGCTATTCTCCCACGACCCCCATAGAGGGAGAATATAACAGGTGGCGAGCGCAGTGAGCCACCGTGCCCGTAGCGTGGCGAGTGCAGCGAGCCCTCAAGGGGCTTTGTTGCGCTCACCATGCTGTCTGAGTCCAGCCAGTCGGGATCCCGACTGTCGGACCCCTATACCACACCCCCTGGAATTACAAATCTCCTAGCTGGGCTGCCAGCCCCATTGGACTTCTGTCCGCTAATGTTCAGTTACAAGCTTAGGGAACAGGCCCAGAGAGCAGTGTACAATTACAACTGACATGTAGACATATGAAAGTTACATGGTGACTTTATAACCATTGGCTATTTATGGGCAACCTTGAACATCACGACTGGCCCCACCATACCACACAAGTCTGATCTGACACATTACTGGTTTATAGTGCCCCCTGGTGGAGTGGGGCATTGATGCAGAATGTCACAGCTTGTTTTATAGGACAAATGTCTTATCCTGTTCCCTGCAGCTTATTGACCGGGCGGCTTCCCCTCCTGATGAGAAAGACGTAGAGGAGAAAGCCGAGCAGAAGTCCATAGAAGAAAGTTGGAAGGAGGCCGTCCTGATGAAGGCCTCCCCCAAACTGGTGCGGAAAACCAATCGCGCTGCTCTTAGTGCCGCCTTACCAGCCCCCGAGCCCAGCCCACCAGAAGCAGGTCCGCATTGTAATTATATTGTTCTTGGGAATTCACTAAATATGTTGTGGGAAACTAACTAAACTTGTATTATAATTTTAAATGAACCAGGAATGGTTTAAATCGGGCCAACCTTGGCCCTCCAGCTGTTAAACTACACATCCCAGCATGCCTTGCCATAGTTTTAGCATTGCCTAATCTCAAAACTGTGGAAAGGCATGATGGGACTTGTAGTTTCACAACAGCTGGAGGGCCACGGTTGGACACGCCTGGTTTAAATGAGAAATGGTTATAATCAATGTAATGCTCATGGAGTGAAGCTTTTCTGAATCCTGTTTCTTACACTTTGCTTATTACTGTTCACAGAGGAGGTTCCCCCTGACCAGGACAAGCAGCCAGCCATCGATGTGAAGACCCATATGTGCTTCACCTTACAAGAGATACTCCTGGACTATTACACAAATGAGGCCACGGTGCCTGAAGCAAGGACACAAGTGATGAAACAACTGGTGCTGGATATCCAGACTGAGCTGCAGGGTTTCCTGAAGGCTAAGCACCCAGAGATGCCTTTCTCTGCCATACAGTTAGGGGGCTCCTTGGGGAACAGTCTCCCCGTTGCCTCTTTGGACCATGCCTGTTTGTTGCTCCCCCTGCTTCTGGAACCTGATCTGTGGACCTTCGTACCAGGTCATGAAACCATCCTTAATGACCCCCAGTTCTGGATGATTAAAAGAGATAACCTGGAGTTCACGGCCCGGGGGAGCAGTCTGTGGGACAAGTTCATGCTGGGCGGTTACCTCTCCACTAGGACAATCTTAGATACCTTACACAAGACAATCGTAGGATCCATTAACTGGCCATCCATAGGAACCATGCTAGACTGCACCATAAGACCAGTAGTTGCTCCCAACGACCTTAAACTGGAGGTTGTTCATCAGGATTTCCAACTGACTATCAACATTCTCCCAATGGCTGCCACCAAAGATGTTGTCCTTCTCGCCTACACCCACTCAATGGCTCCTGCTGAAAACCTCTGGCGACAAAGCTTCTACCACCAGGAGATCAGCCGGCTGCGGGAACTAGACGTTGCCGACGCTGGCGTCAGGCTGAAGTGCCTCCAAATTATTAAGAGTATTTGCCAAAAGCGCCCCGGTCTTGGCCGACTATCTCCAACGCACTTGAGACAGGTTCTCCTGCACGTCAATTATGACTCGTCTGATTGGGGGGAGGCTGCTATAGCTGACCGATTCCTGGAAATCATAGAAGCGCTCATTGGCTACTTGGGTACAGGGTTCCTCCCTTGTTGTTTTAATGACAGACTCAACTTGTTTTGTTGTCTGACTGAGGAGGACGTCGATGAGCTGGGATATGGCCTGTACCAGATTTTTTTAGATCCTAACTCGTTATTAACGAATGACTAATGTTTCTTCAGCTGCTCGTTGGCCGTATTACCTGCTGCGGTGATCAGAGGCACTTGGACTAATGGGCACATCATGCACAAGCTGGATTCAGTCCGAAGATTACTCAGCCAGGTGTACGTTGCAGAATCACACTCTCTGAATGAATTTCTATAGCCGTGTCCGAAAATCTTTTCAGATACCAGTGTCACCCTCTCCCCTTGATGAATGCCCTTTCTTATAGTTCCCATATTCAGCACTCAGGGTAGTGCAATACAGAGCACTACCAGTTAGTAGGGTAATCATTACCAGCAGAGTTGGTAAGTTTTCCAACCAGGAAGCCCATGGCCTGTTCTGCATACTGATACCAATTTGTTTAGGGCACTGTCCTTACGTGTTTTTTTTTTTTTTTTTTTGCTGATCCTTTAAAGAGTCTAGTCAGTGTGCTCTCAATTAGTTGGATACAATCTGGCTGTGCATGCTGGGAATTGTAGTTTCAGAATAGCTGGATTCCACCAGGGCTGTAGTTGTGGACGTCGCTTAATGACAAGCTTACAGATAATTCTGTTCTGCCACTTTGTTTTACTGGAAGAGAAATGAGATCTGTTGGTAGCTGTACATTGTTTCTTACTCACCCTTCTGTTTGTTTTTTAAGCTTTTAACTTGTGATACACTACCTGTTATTTCCTTTTTTATGTCTTTTCTTGAGATGGTCTTGCACAGAAACAATGGCTTTTCTTTGCCGTTGTTATATCTTAATTGCATTGGATTTGGTGAAATCAAATGTCTGTCTTTAAATACTTGGAATGATATGTACAGTCCATGATTTCTCGGTTTCCCTGTTTAGCTACTCCTGATGCTGGTAGACAGAACTAGGCTACGTTCATCTTAGACTTCGTACTTGATCAATTAAGCCATATAATCTGAACGTGTTTCACAAATGATTCTGATCAAAGTATTCCCTTATGTGTTTGGATAACTACTTTAGTTTGAGTAGTTAGTCTGTGCGGGATTATAAGAGTTTATGAAATCATGACCTGCTGAGAGTATTGCAGAAACTACTGACTGTCCAGCTGTCTTGTATTACAATCCTCAGTGTACTCTACCATCTAGCAGGAACAGCTGCAGAGCCAGGTGGTACTGTTTGGGCTCCAAAAAGCTGGCTCACACTTTCTTATCTGTAGAAAGCACATTACCCTACACCCAATTTGACATTAAGGTTTAAATGGGATGGCACGAGTTTTGTACGAGGTGTGTACTTCAATTCTATTCTAGTCCCCATAGTACTTTTTCAAACTTCTGTTGCCATGCAGAGAAGCATTCAATGTAATATGTTCTGTCCAATCTGCAGCAGGCACAATTGTGGGCACCTTTTCTGAGTCATGGTGTAGGAGGAAGGACCCATCTGCTGTTGCTCTGCACCATGAATAACAGAAGCCGTTGCGGTTAGCCAGCAAGTGTGGAAGTGCAGGCCAAATGCAGCTGGTCATGCTGGGACTTGTATTACCATACCAACTGGAGCACCCCAAGTAATGATCCTCTGATATAAATGCACTGTGGCACTTATGTAGAAACCTGTGGTGTGATTCCGGCGTTTTAATTTAAAGCGTTGAATGGCAAAACTAGATGGATGAAATTGATGGGCTTGCTACAATTCCTTCACCCCGCTGGTTGCTACATGGGGGTGGTACATCTCTCCTGAAAGTATTGATTTAAAACTAGAAATTATTTTATGGTCTTCCTATCCTCCTTTTTAGATCTGGAAGGTACAGCTACGGAATTCTGTTTCTTATACAGACTACAAACGGTGTGCCAAACTTCTAGACTAATATATATTTGAATGTATGATGTGTATACTGTGATTGTAGTGTGTGAGCGGTCACTGGGACCTTCATTGTATCTCCAGAGGAATGGATGGCCGTGTTTGCGTAAGAAGGGTACATTTACTACAGCTTCTAAAAGCGAGAATGTTGCCCATAGCAACTGATCAATTCTATAGAGAAATACTGGTTGCTATGGGTAACATCCTCACTGCTTGCGTTTAGAAGTTTTAGAAAATTTACACCCTAAACTGTAGAACGCCTTAATCTCCCCCTTTTAGGCGTCAGCTCTGAGCGCTGATTTTGATTGTGGATTTTGCTGCTTAAAAATTCTATATATATTTTTTAAAACCGAAGCTAAATTGTCATAATAAAGATTCCATTTGACTATTTGTGTCCAGTGTTCTTATTTAAAGAGCTTCTTTCTACCAATATGAATGGGAAGGTTTCCAAACGCCTGTAAGCAACGTGGTGGTTGGCACTAGAGAAAGCTCCAACCAAGAACCTTAACGTTACAGTCCAGAATTGCAATACTTGAGCACAGGTGACTTCATGAGGCCCATACACACTGGGCGATTTTGAGCTGAAAGCCACTCAAACTTGGTGTTTTGAGCGGCTTTCCAGCACAAAGACACCCAGTGTGTATAGTACGGCGGTGAGTGGTGATGCACGCACCATACCAGCAGATGAGCGGCTTTGTGGATGGCTTTGCATAGTGTTGTGCTATGGAAAGCCCCCCCCCCCTGCCAGCATCGGGCAGGGGGAAGGGATTACCACTCCCAAACAAATAATAGATGATTGAAACAGGTAGGTAAATTCAAAGGTGCTGTAGAATAAGGCTGCACCTTTCAATTTACCTACCTGTTTCAATTGCCCAGTGTGTATGGACCTTTGCTTCAGTAAGTCCAAAAAACTAAGATGGTACTAAATAATCTGCCAAGCATGGAGTGTTCCTTGGAGCTGAAGTTGGACAGCACTGAGCTCAAACATTCACCCTGTCGCACAAGCCCCCCTGCAGCGTCATTGTGAAAAGGGGGACTTAGCCCATACCTTACAATGCTGCTTTGCTTAAAGTGTGTACACACTGGCCGATATAACAATCTATCATCGGCCAGTGTGAACAAGCGATATATCTGTGAATGATGTCCTTCACAGATATATTGCATCAGCTCTGTAACAAAGCTGATGCCCGATATATCGGTGCTTTGCGTATGGGCAATCCACATGTACAGACTTTCTGAGAGCGGGCGATGATTGACAGCTTAGTGGGCAGGCATATGCAAATGTGCCTGCTCACTTGTGATGTCAATTCTGATGGATCGGGCAGTTTGAAAGAACACACTGTCCGATCTATCTGTAGATATATCTATTAGTGTGTACCCAGCTTAAGACTGTATTCACACTTATGATATCTTAATAAGCGTGGACTGGTTGTAGTAAATCCTATGACAGCAGTGAAGATGTAGCAATACTAACCATTGCGCCACTGTTGGATAACATGGTCAGTGCTTGGTTTTTGATGAAGAATTGGAAGGACTTTACTGACAGGTTCTGTGTCTTAGCTCTGTGTAAGTAGAAGGCTGGCTTCCAAATTTTAGGATATTTACCTAGATCAGTGGTTCTCAAACTCTGTCCTCAGAACCTCACACAGGTCATGTTTTCCTGGTCACCTGGCAGGGGTGCTGTGGATTACCGACTGTCACATTCTAAAATGCCACAGGAGATCTGGAGAGTATTGGGTCCTGTGCACGGCGTTTGAGAACCTGTGACCTAGGGTGTAGCAACTGACAAATGCATCTTGATCAGCGTGCCCCTGAATTCATATAGCAATTGGGTCATAGAAGTTCCTCTTCCAGCTGTGTGCTGGTCCCTTCTGTGATGTGAGTGGAGTTTGTATGTTCTCTTATGCAGCTGTTGTTGGAAATGTTACCATAAGCCAATTCTCCTTAGTGTGCACCCAGAGGTTAAAGAACATAAAGGCCTGATTTAGAGCAAACTTGCTAAACTACAGCTCCTGGAGCTAATAGGTGAGGTGGGGGATGTGCCCAGCACTTGGTCCAGCCCTGCGATGTGGCAGGAAAGTCAGACGCACACCTGCCACGTTTTGGGTCACCCTCTTCTGTGAGGTCCGGTCACACCTGTGTTGTCTATACTGCTCCTACAGAAGCCTGCAATGCTGCTGCCCCCGGGCGACATGGGGTTTTTCCACTGTTTTTTGAACAGACAGGTGGTATTTCATGCCCTACCATCCACTAGGGCAGGCACGTCCAAAGTCCGGCCCGGGGGCCAATTGCGGCCCGCGCTGTCATTTCAAGCGGCCCGCAGCCTCCAGACAGAAGTGGGTGAAGCATCAGATGGTGAAGGTGGAGCCCCGGCGAGCGTGCCTTTACCTTGCTGTCTGCAGCAGTGAGAAGGTGCTGGCCGCCACAGTGAGAGCAGTATGTGGGGAGGGGGTGCAGCAAGGGGGAAGCTTGTTCCCGTAACATGCAGAGTGGAGGAGGGCGGGAGCCCAAGCATCTCCTGTCTTTTCAGTTCCTGCTTTGCCTCTCCGTCCTCTGGCTCACACAAGGGGCTGGGAAACATACAGATAAGGGAGGGGGCAGGCAGGGGGACATACAGTCAATGGGGGCAGAGTGGGGGACATACAGTGAAGAAGGGTCAGGCTGGGGGACATACAGTGAATGGAGGCAGTGATGGACATTCAGAGAAGGGGGGGCAGGCTGTGGGACATAGTGAATGGGAGTCATACAGTGAATGGGGGCAGATTGGTGGACATAAAGTGAAGGAGGGTCAGGCTTTGGGACATACAGTGAATGGAGGGTCAGGCCTTGGGACATACAGTGAATGGAGGCAGTGATGGGCATCCAGAGAAGGGGGGACAGGGTGGGGGACAGAGTGAATGGGTGCAAAGCGGGGAACACCGAGTGAATGGTGGACATACAGTGAAGGAGGAGCAGGCTGGGGGACATACAGAGAAAGATGGTAAGGGAATATACGGTGGAGGGGGCAGAGTGGGGGACATACAGTGAATAAGGGCAGAGTAGGGGACCATTCTGATGTGATTAATGATTCAAAGAATGTCAGGCTGAATGGTCGGCCCCCACACACACCTTTTACCCAGCATTAAAATGCCAGGGACTGACGTGCTGGAACCCCGCGCTCACTGCAAGGCAAATTCACGGGTGAATAATTTCTACCCGGGAATTTGCCTTTAAACACGGGTTTTTCGGCAGTGTGAACGGGTCAACCCGTGTCTGCATATCCGGATCTCAGACACGGGTAAAAAGAAGGGGTTTTACCCGTGCATGAAATCCGGATTTGCAACCCGTTCACACTGCCAAAAATCCTGTGTTAAAAGGAAAATTCCCGGGTCTACATGCTAGACCCGGGAATTTGGCTGCAGTGAGAACTGGGTATTATCTGCTGCTGTGTCCGCGGCTGCAGCATCAGATCACTCTGCAGGAGCAACAGCCAGCCTGGTCTCAGCAATCTCTAAAACGTGGGGCAACATGCTCCAGTTTTGAGGAATGTCTGGCACTACCCTTTCCACACTGGTCTGGGAGCGCTGAAAACCAGAATTTGTACTAATCCGAATTGTGGCCAGTCAGAAAAGGGTTTAGAGATCTCAGGCAGATTCATTAAGCCCGTGCAGTGATAAAGTAGTTAGCTTTCAATCACCTGCCAGTTTGCTCCTAACTGCCACATTCCCCGATCATAACCTAAAGGGCCCCATACATCAGCAATTAATTGTGACAATTTTCAGATATGGAGATGATTGCCACAATTAATTTTAGATGTGTGGGCTCCCCCTTTTGGCAATCCCAATCAAAATCGCCAATCGATTGCTTAATCAGGTTTTTAAACAGGTTTAATTATCTGGTATTATCTGCGGATCTTTTTTATATGTGTGGGCATTCCCAATTCGTCTTCTTCATCTATTTACATTATGAACAGCTGAAATGACAATCGATTGGGCAATTTCCAGATATAAAGATGCAATCTTTAGATGGAAAAATCTGCTGATCACTGAAATAAATCTGTAATGTGTGGGCAAAGTCAGATGGATTGTAAAATCCATTTATCTGGCCAAAATATCCCTATATCTGAAAATCCATAAATTGTGATTGCTGATGTATGGGGCCCATTAAGCAGCCCGTTGGAACCTGGGCCTTCCAAACAATCCAGTATTGAAAAGCATTGGAGCTGTTTCTGATATCATTGTGCATGTGGTGCCAGGTAATTGGTAATACAAAATGCTGAAGAACTACAAGTCACAGAAAGCCCTGGCAGCTCCAGAATGCAATGCAAAAATACAGATCCTATTTTTATTAGAAGAAACAGAATCCATTATTTGTTTTATCATTCTCCTATATGCAGACAATCATAAATGGCTCCTACCAGAGAGACAACCAGCAGGAATGGGTCGCTTAGCCGAATCCTTGTACAGATATCATTGCAGGACAGAGACCATTGGCACCGGTCACAGACTGGGTGAAGGCTGGGGATCCATCAGGCACTTGGTGTGATGGAAGACTAGACTTGCGGACAACCCCATAGGAGAGAATAGTCTGTTATTTCCTCCTATTAGATAAACTCACAATATAATTGTTCCTTTTAACAAAGTTTTATTTTGCTATTAAAAAAACAATTGCAGAGGTGTAAACAGACTATATATAAGAGCCGCACAAAAAGCGGGTCATTATTACACCTCCTTCTGCGAGAGGCATGGTCACGACTGCAAGATTCAAAAGACAGATATAAATATTATAGCTATTGTCCTCTGGTATCAGTCAGTGTAGATCTAGCGATGTTCCAGGCACTTGAGGGGCAAGAGGTATTCAATTGTGAGTGAAGGGGGGGGTAAATGTGTGATTAGCACAGAGGATAAACGCTGACAACAGTAGCCTGGTTCCCACCCTTCGCCTGGCCCGATTTGCACCTCTTTTGCTTAAAAGTGCTCGCTATCCCATAGGGTAGATCCCACTGCAGCAAATTGAGGCAGATGTGTGAATTTGGCTGGGAAAACTCCCTTTTGGACTCCATTTTCTCTAAATGGGTAAAAGACAGGACCAGGAAGGACCTGAGCAGTTGCTCTTTAAAACTGTAAGGTGCAGATAAACGGAACACAGTAGTTCTAAAACTCCACCTGAGGTTTCCACATGGAAATACTTAAAATATTCCTTTTTCTCCAAAGTTTGATAACATAAACAAGCTGGGGCTCGCTTAGCAACACAGGTGTAGGTTGCTAATGCGCTGTAACCCATGGCAACCAAATCAGCATTTAATTAGATTTTCAAATCGGTGTTAACCAAAACATACACTCTGATTGCTGTAATTTACAACAGTGGTGGTTGCACTGGAGCATTATAATATAGATGGCCTAGTGCGGCTGTATCCACGGGCAACAGCAATTCTAATTAATACCTTCCACCATCCCTGTTCCACCACTGCCACAAAAGTGCAAAGAGAACACAGATGCATCGGATCAGCTGCTATGGAACTACAAGTCCCAGCAAGTCTGCCAGAGGTGATCTGGTTAGCATATCGGCGGTCAGGACACCAACGCTGGGATCCCGACCAGATTGATGCCCGGAAGGGCTGGGCATACTCACCTAAAAAGTGTTTGGAACCTGACGCTGCTGTTTGTGACCATCCCCTGCCACAATTAGAGCACAGGAGAGCAGCTTTCCCCTGTCCATGAATAAGGAGGGGACATACCACAGTTGTAATAGGTACAGAAGTAAAGAAAAGAACATTTACAATCTAAAATCAACCAGGAAAGGCTTTGGGTAGAGTCAGATGGTGACAGAGAATGGAGGAAGCTTCTCATCTGTTCTGGGGGCAGCTGGTCCTGTTGTGCCCCGGCTGGTGGCAGATGCCACACGTCCGCTGTTTCTTTGCAGTTGGGCCGCTGCCTGATGCGCTGTAGTCAGAACGCTTGTTTTTTGTTCCGAATCCTCGCTGCTCCCCAGAGCCTCCTCCAAAGGTGCTGGGATAGCTTCCACCAGCGCCCCCTCCGAAAGTGCTGGGATAGCCTCCACCAGCGCCCCCTAGATCAAGAGAGACAGAGTTAATGTACTATCCAGAAAAGGCTGGGATAGAAAACCTGGCCTGTATTGTAACGGCAGGATATAAATGCAATCTAATGCCAGGAAAAAGCATCATGGGAATTATTTTTTTCTTTTACTGGATTTGTGCTGAGCTGGGTGAATTTGCCCTTTATTCTACATTATCTCCCACTCTGACCCCATGCAACCTACTCCTATCGGACATGCCCCCTCGCCCATCGGCTCACCTGTCCTAAATGCTGCTGCAACATGGACACTGCCTCTCGCAGCTCCAGATCCACTGCAAATCCCTACACTGGCTCCTTAGAACCACCATGTTTCAAATCAGATGAAAAAAGCCCTTCCTAAGACCCATACACACTAGGCGATTTTGAGCTCTAAGTAACTCAGGTTTTCCCGTTTTAAGCTACTTTGAGCTGAAAATCCCCCAGTGACGATGAGCGAGTTGCACCATCTGGAAGCACCACCCCCACGTCCGCTGCCGTCGCTTTGCCCCCATCAATCACCCTCGCTTACTTCATTATCCCATATCAGGAAAGGTGGCCACATGAGCCATAGCGCCCGTCCACCATGCTCTCACCTGGAGGAACATTCTCGTCCGCCCACTGGAAGAAGCCGCATTGCTGCTCTCTGGGTTTAGCGCATGTGTGGAACTGTCGGCCCTTGTTGGCCCCGTCCTTCTGCACAGTACGTGTGATAGCCGGCTGGTTGCACATACAAGTGACCTGTCCCCCAGATTCCGCGTTCCAGGGTTCTCCACCGGCCCCGAGCCCTCCTGATATCCGTGGACTATTGAATGAATTTGAGGGGCGCCCTCCGGACGGCTGAAATTCCGGATTGCTCCTGCCAGCCCCACTGTCCTGATCTGCCCACAGGAAGAAGTTACAATTTCCTCCATTGCACTTGTAGAATGGGCGTCCTTGGTTGGGCCCCTCCTTGCGCACAGTGAGCTGCACGGCGCTAACGCCACAGTTACAGACCACCTCATTGCTCTCTGTGCTAGCGGTGGGCGGTGGCACACTTCTTGGGACAGCTGGAGTTACCAGTTTAGGATTCCTCTCCTTCTTAGCAGGCGGCTGGCGGCTTTGGCCACCCCTGGCCGTTCCCGTATTTGCACGGTTCTCCCGCAAGTGATTCCTCTCCTGTGGGCCAGCCTGGGGGGCTCTGCTGCCACCCTGAAGATATTTGAGGTCTAGGACTTCCCGAAGTGTTTCATCACAGCCACCAATGCACCCCACAAACTCCAGCGGCATCAGCGGGGGCACGCTACCCCGCTTAAACTTTAGCTTCAGTCTGCGGGAGGAGGAGACACATCGTTCACAACAGAATTTATACAGTATGTCTATGCGTAACGCATGTGCGATACCAGTCACCGGTGATGTAAGGTCAAGCCCAGAAGAGGAAGATGAGGCCGATGTATCATGTAAAAAACGCTAAATTGTAATAGAAGAAACATAGAAGTAATTCCCGCGTAGTCTTTGGGGCTAGCGGAAACATTAAAGGCAGACGCACCAGACTATGGGAACCGTAAGGGTTGCGAGTCCTGCCCACCGGAATTTTCTATAAACGGTCAGAAGTCGTTCACAGAACATCGGTGAGATGTATTAAGCCTGGTAAAGTGGAAGGTGATAACGCAGCTGTGATTGAAAAATGACAGTTAGGAGTTGATTGGCTGGTGCATTATCCCCTTCCACTTTATCACTTTGTCAGGCATCATCTGCCCCTCTATACATTACCGCAAGCGAGAGCGCATACGCTGGTGGCACATGGATTACCAAATATTGGTACACGATAAAGAGCCTGATTCAGAGATGGATGCAAACCCGAAATTTTTTGCAGCTAAGAGATTATCGGCTCTCCGATTGCATTGCACGTGGACCGCGACAGACAGCGGAGGATTTAGTTGGAAAGTGACTGACAGCCAGAGACGGTTTGGGGGGTGGTTATGCAGCGCGACGGCAAAAAACGCAGATGGTTTCCGTGGAGTCTCCATCTGAGATCCCATACACATAAGCAGCGGTTCCATCATCTCGCTTCTCGCGGCTGCACTGCGCAATCATACGGCTGCTCAGAAGTAATCAACTGTTCCGCCAGCCAGGTCTCTGTACACAGCCTGTGGGACTGGCAGAGCTGTCAGTGACCCACAGTATCCGCGCACACATGTGCAGCTGAGGGGGGCATTAGCGTCTAACTCTGAATCAGACCCACAGTATGAAAGAACAATACACGGGAATACCATTGTTTGTATCAGTAATGAGCAGCATAGCGCTTCTGGTGCGTGCGGTTACGGCCTGCGCTCACCTGTGTACAGGATGAGGTCTGCACTCTTCGCAGACGCTGTCATCACGTGACGCCTCCAACACGGAGCTGGGGAACCAGATTGAAGTCTTACAGCCCGGGTATCCCAAGCACGAAATGTAGAACCTGGAGCGAGAGGAGGAACAGACTGAGCTAAAGTGGGTGGACTGCACTTAAATCCTCCAGTCACAGATAAAGCAATCTGCAAACATCCCCAGCGTGCTGCCAACAGTGACCAGCGACGGGCATCATATAAACTCATAGTGTAGAACAGTGGTTCTCAACCTCAGTTAGTGTTCATTCTAGCACCCACCATATATGAAAACCCATGCAGTTCCTCTTCCCTGCCTGGGGTATCGCTGTCTGCTGTGGTGTTTCTAGCACAGGTCTGGTTTGCATATCAGTGCGGATATACAGACTACACTGTGCTAGAAGCACTACAGCAGACAGCGACGTCCCAGGCAGGGAAGAGGAACTGCATGGGTTTTCAAATATGGTGGGTGCTAGAATGAACACTATCAGTCCTAAAGGACCCCCAACAATGCAAGTTCATTCAGACATTCTGATGACAACATTGTGGGGATAACACTGTGAACTATTACGTTCGACCAGTTCACCAGCTCTTAACTCACAACGTATAAGGGACGCTGGGCTGAAACACTAACACAGTGACACACGCACACACTATGCGAATAAAACGCACCCAGATATTATAGCAGCACAAATAAGATGGCATCCGGACAGTGGATCGACCAGGTTTAGATCGACAAAACCATGGTCGACCACTAGAGGTCAATAGCATCTAGTTAGACATCTAAACTTGGTCAACCGTGTTTACACAGTGACCCTGTACCGACAGAAGTAAAGCATTGACCCAGGTCGACACAAACGTATCTTTTTTGTTGTTGCCGGTCCACTTGGTTCCTACTCTACCATCCAAGTGGACATAGATTATAATAGTGTACTGAGCGTAGTGAGGCACCATGCCCGAAGTATGGCACACACAGTGTGCCATGCGAGGGGACACTGTGCACATATACAGTGTCTCCGGGCATCCCTCTGACATTCGGCACCAATAAAAAGACAAAATACTCATATCGGCCCTGCTACTGTAGACCACGAACCCATCGATACTTCCGTCGACCTAGCGTCACTGTCTATGTAAATGCGGCCAACCAAGTTTAGATGTCTAACTAGACGCAGTTGAGCGCTAGTTTATGACCATGGTATTGGCGACCAGGTCGGTCCGGTTATCCAGAACCAATGAGACATAAGGTGACTTACAGTCTGATACAGAATACAAGCAAGGAAATCAAAATGGCTCAAATCATATGAATCTAGATGAATAATTTCAGAACATGTGACTTTGTTGAGCTCGGTATCTGCGACTCTGTTTCAGGGCTGAATTACGGACATTAACCCTATTGAGGCTTCGCTCACCCTCCGTCTCTCCTGCTCTTCAGAACCATATCCCTACTGCACTGCGGGCACTTCCGTATTGGCAGCGGTGTTTCCGCATAGATCTCGTGTTGTTCCACATGTTGCACAGCCTGGCCAAAGTACTGGGACAATGCCTCATCCAGCCTGTTAAAGGGGAGAACATTGTGGTTTTTAAGGAGCGAGAACCTGTTTCCTGGAATGGAGATGAAGAGATCGCAACACAACCTACTTGGTGGCTTTGGCCACAGCTTCTATGAAGACCTGCTTGTACTTCTGCACCTGCTGCCTTAGGACGGTGAACTTGTCCTTCTTGCCTTCGCAGATCAGCTTCAAGTCTGCCTCCAGCTCGGCTCGTAGGTCAGGCTTGGACATCTCGAAGCCCATGGAATCATAACCTAGGCAGATACAATGAGGATTGCGGGTGACCGTGGTTGTCGGCAATGCAACTGGTCTTTGCCGATGAGCACTCAAGTTTCAGCCGCGAACATGCATCTCTAACGCAGCCCTCTCAGACGTGAGAACTGATCGTGCACGGGTTTCTGGACACACAAAGACTATGCCAACAGTTCTGAGATCAGATGAGCTCCTCACCTTCCACCAGCCCCATCCCCAGCTCTCCGGGCAGAAACCTTTGCTCAGGTGTGAGACCCACGTACATGCGCGACTTAATGGTCTCAATGTGCTCAGCGTGCGTCGCATCCGTCCCTGGAAGAGGAAACCACACACGTATGTACAAGATATGCAGCACCACAATAACGTTATGGAGACAAATGTATTTTTATATATCACAAAAACAAACGACTTTCTATGCAGTTTGGTTGTTTGAGCCCCGTATGTCCCACAAGACGCAAAACTCAGAGGGAGTAACGACAAAAGGGCATGTTCTACACCAGGTATGTCCAAACTGCGGCCCTCCAGCTGTTGTCAAACTACACATCCCAGCATACCTTGAAATAGTTTTAGCTTTCCCTAATAGCAAAACTGTGGCAAGGCATGATGGGACTCGTAGTTTCACAATAGCTGAAGAACCACAGTTTGGACTGAAGAGGTGAGAAAGCGGATTCTCTTCCAAGTCTTAAAAAGGCACCGAAATAGAACTCCAGTGTCCATTAATGTTCAGAAATAGCCATATACAGACAGAAGCGCCATTAGGGGTTGTATATAAAATCAGATGCCCAAACGGATATTCCTTTCCTTGATCAGATGAACAGTAATTTGGGGCACAATCAGGTCTAGGAATCACAGCATACACGGCTACCTCTACGTACACTTTGGTAAGCGGTTCAGCATTTGTGAACAAAACCACATATTCAAATGTCAAAAGAAGTAACATTTCCTTGTTCTTGGCATGTACAATAAAGCAGTGGTATTCAAAATCTGTCCCGTCAGCCGCTGTGAAACTACACACTCCAGTCAAGAAAAAAAAGTATTCCTATAGCGGGCACTCTAGGATGGCATCTAATTAAGTCTAAGTAGATTTATTCAATTGCCGAGTGATCCAAAAATAGGACAAGGAATATAATTACATAACTTTTATTCGTTATTCTATAAAACAGCAAAATATTAAACATTATTATTGTTAACAGTGATGAATATACAATTGGTGTGAAAATAAAAACATATGTCCACGATGTGGGTTTATTGATGCAGAATATGTTATTTTGGGAACAGTTATTGTTCAACGAATATTAGTGTGGGTCACTATAAATGGGCAGACTGGTGAATCGAGCATTAAAGGGACCCGTCTATATGAATCTTATACCACTTTCCAACCGCACTCTAGACCAGGGTTATTGTCGTGTCCTTGCGGCCCCAACACGGGTCGACGTCAGTCTGAAAGGGCCATCTCGGGTTGAGCAACACGGGAGTTCAACCCTGACCAGGGTTGAACACGGCTCTGACCCGTGTCAAGTGCAGTGTGAACGGGTGCCTGGGTCAACCCGGGTCCCATTCACAGTATGAGCCACCACTCAGCTCCATCCCGTGTGACATCACCAACCCGGCAACACTTTCAGACCGCAAATGCCGTGTCACTCCGGGGATGGGACCCGTGTCCTAATCCCGGGTGCAACCTGGCTTTTGCGGTCTGAAAGCAGTATTACTCATGCAGCATCACTTCCACTACTGCTACAGTGTGAAGAAATAATTGAAACAATATCCTGAAGGAGAGTATTTACTGCTGATTAACTGCTGCAGAAATAAAGCAACAGTATGGACACATAGGTTACCGGGATCAATATAGTACTACAGTATATAGTATTAGCAATTCTTCTGGTTGATATCCCTAGGAGCGTAATCAGGTAAGTTGTCGTCCTCGAGTGGTCTGCTTTGTAGTTGGTTAATCTTGTTAGTGTAACTCAAAATAATATTAAATGATGGTAACTAACTTTTAGGCCCACACACTGTATTAAACCTTAACAAGAGATAAATGCAAGGGTGATAAGGAGAGATAAACTTACAGCCAATCACCTGCTAACTGCCATGTTACAGGCTGTGTTTGAAAAAAGTCAGTAAGGAGCTGATTATCACCCTTATATTTATCTCTTGTTAAGGCTTAATACATCTGCCCCATAATTTGCAACCAATCAGGTCTAAAGCAGCCTAACTGGTGGTAAGAATTCACAGCGTGCACAGGTATTGCTAGGAACACTTTGGTTTTGTGAACAAATGCTAAACCGTTTACCATTTACATATTTTAATTTTAAAATTAACAACATTTCCTTATTCTCAGCATGTACAATAAAGCAGCGGTATTTAAAATCCATCCCTCCAGCCGCTGTGCAACTACACACCCCAACCTGCCTTGCAACACATTTTTAGCAAGCCCTAAGAAAGCCCTAAATTTGTGGCTAGGCATGCTGGGATGTGTAGTTCCACAACGGCTCAAGGGCTTCATGCTGAATACCCCAGCTCTTAAGTGTTCCACCCCATCACAAGGGTAATTATAGCAGGTCCCGCACAGCAAGCGGCTGATCCGGCAGTGCTTCTGTAGGCAGGACCGACTTACCGATCCCGTGCTTGTCCATCAGGGCGATAAGATCTGCTTCTGTAAGGAGCTGAGGGGCAGTGGTCTCTCCATCCACCATCTCCACCGTGGTGGGCTGGAACCGGGCACCCATCTCATACACCGGGATTATCTACATACAAAAAAAAAACCAAATAAACACTATAAGTCAATTGTTTTTATTTATTTTTTAATCAATAATTATAATAATGATAATATGAAATACTTTTTCCGGTCCTTATTCACCTTCGTAGTCCACTTGTCGTATGGGTAGACCTCAAGATAGTTTCTGGCAATGATCATCAGGCCATGAGCCACAAACCGCTCAGCGGAGATGTCAATCTCCACTGTGGTCTCCTGCCCCTGAGCATCCTGGGAGCAGCAGGCCAAGAAGTGACGCACGATGAACTCGTAGATGCGCTGCTCATTTCCCTGCAGACACAGTGATGAAGCAGAAAATGACGTGGCAATAGAGGGTTCAAGCCTCGGTTTATTCATTTGACGCACTGTAATGCAGGCTCCTGGTTATTGCACACACACGCTCACCTGCAGGCTGCTGGCATACTTAGTGGGGTGGATAGGGGGGTGGGCTTGATCAGTCTTGCTTCCGTTTCTTGGAGTTGGCCCACCCCTCTCCAGGATGCGCTGTGCAAACGCGCCCCACTGAGGGTCCTGCGTCTGCTGCTCCACCAGCGTTGTGAGGTTCAGGTCCTTGGGGAAGATGTTGGTCTCGGTGCGGGGGTAACTGATATAGCTGGAAATAAAAACCATGTGAGCATGTGAGACAACACCACAATGATGTGGGGTGATCGCGCACACTTTATAAAGTTGGGGTCCTACTCCACTGTTTCTGGGTCCCATCACAATGCTGTTTAGCTACCGGGGGGGTATAGCCACAGAAGAGCGCATCACCGGGGACCCGCTCTGTTTTTAAAACGGTGTCCACGCAATTTGGGGTAAAATACGCACTATAGCGCGGTTTCGCAATCACCGACATCTGTCAATTGGTACACAGGGAACATGGTGGAGTTTCCCATGGCAACCAAGTGATAAGTGATAATTTTAGTGCCTAGTACAATAGGAATTATAGATATTACCCCAGGTATCAGAACTCTCATGTATCAAATCCCTCCTGCCAAGAATAGTCGTTTTTTTAATGAGCGGTCTTTGTAGAATGTTGGAATCGTTAATGCTACCAGTTTAAGCCAAATAAACCTCTTCTGCCGGGTTCTAAACATCTCACAATATCTTCCTCACATTGATCTATAAGTGCTACAGCATATTTACAGAGTTCTTGAATGCAATGTCATAAGAATTGATCTCGTTAGTATTCGTTCCCTGGCATATACGTGTAACAGGTGGGAATTACCCCTGTGTGTAAAGCTTCTCTGCAGTTTTCATGGTTTCCTTAGCTGCTATTTTCAGTTTTCGGGAAACCAGTTTTTCCAGCTCCTGCAGAGGAATGAGAGACAAACATCAGCTCAGCAGTCTCTGGATAATGCAATAGTGAAGCGGTTACCTACAGTATAAATGCACAAATCATTGCACTGGTTCATATACAAACATCAACTGTCACAGAGGCAGCGATCCTGTAGACCAGGCATTCCCAACCACGGTTCTCAAGGCACACCAGCAGTGCAGGTTTTAGTGATATCCAGGCTTCAGCACAAATGGTTTAATCAGAATCACTCATATACTAATTAAGTCACCTGTGCTCAAGCCTGGATATCTACAAAACCTGCACTGTTGGTGTGCCTTGAGGACCGTGGTTGGGAATGCCTGCTCTAGACTGAACACAACAAGGGATATTTAATGCCAGCTGTTATTTCCAACAGCATTGAAGGCGGATTCCGACAAAACAGATCCAATCTGTTTTGTCAGAAACGGCCACGGATTGTCAAATTCGCAGCCATTTTTGGACAATCCATGGTCGTTTTCGCCAACACACCCACTTTCCAACACTGGACAGCTGAAACATTGAATACTGGCTGTCGAGTTTCTGTCAAGCTGAGCGAAAATGGCCCGGGACTGTCGGAATCCTATTTGAATTTGATTGAATATCCCCCAATGTCTGCCTACGGCTCCAAGAGGTAGAATACCAGGGGTCTGCGGGCCGCCATTTAGTAGGGTGTGCATATGAAAGTGAAATTAAGCCCAATACTCACTACAGCAGCGATTTTCAACCTTTTTTAATAAGATTTAAAAATTGCCAAGGCACATGAGATCCACACAGGGCAAAACACATTGGTCCCCACAGGAAAAAAAAAAACCTATTGGTCACCATATAAAAAACAATCACACTGGTCCCCACAGGTAACAAAAATAAAATAAATTGACCCTTTACATGAAAAGAAGAGACCAGTAAATAACAGTTGGACTGGTGGTGCCTATAAACTGGTTTGGGCATCTCTAGATCTGGGGGCACACTTGATAACAGCTCAAGGCACACTAGTGTGCCACGGCATAGTGGTTAAAAACCCTGCACTAGAGGATATTATGAAAGATATCGCTCAGAAAGGGGCTTCACAATATCGCCTAGTTTATACACTTAATATCATTAAGTGTGCACGTTCCCGCATGTCGATAGCGATAATTAATGTCTCCTGAACATGCATGTCAACTTAACGATATAGCTAACTGACCTGCATATTTAGCGGGCCTTGGTGACGCCACTGATTGATAATGACGGCCGATATCATTCAGTGGGTGCGCACATTATCGGCCACTATGGTTAACTATATCGGCCGCAGCTAGTGTGCAGATGCCAGACAATTTTTTTTTTTTTTTTTAAAGCGGCAATCTTTTACAAGGCAAAACCAACCTGGTTTTAATTTGTAAATGATTGGCACTTTACAAAAAAAAAAATCTGATTCTGGCTAGCTCGGACCCTATGACTTATGTATCCTGAATTAGTGTCAGTTTACAGGTTTGTCTGTTTTTCACACACTACATACTAAGATCACACAACGGTGTCACAGTTCATACAAACCACCACACAAGGGTGTCACCATTCATAAAAATACCACACAATGGTGTCATCTTCTCAGTGTTCACCAAACTCAGCTGTCACCAAGAACCAGGGAATTACATAGAGTTAAGAGTAATAGGATCGGTAGGCAATGTCGACATGGACTGAATGATGACATGTAAAACGTCACCATGGATGATATAGACCAGTGGGGTCAAAGTCATGGCCCTCCAGCTGTTGTGGAACTACACGTTCCAGCATGCCCTGACACAGATTTTATATAATGGATTGCTAAAACTGTGGGGCATGTAGTTCCACAACAGCTGGAGGGCCATGAGTTAGACACCACTGATATAGACAATGTTCTTCTACTGTTAAAGCTCTAACCTTAACCGCAGCCTAACCCTGTGATGTCCACTGTTGACATTTCCACCGTGAGAAGTCTATTTTCCATCATTGCTCCCCCCAAGCCACAGCGCCCCCTCTACACCCCAAGGTAGCACTGCACCCCAAAGTGGAGGATTCAGAAAACAGGTCTACAAACTGGAGTGCAAACTCATCCTTTATAAAATGTTTATCTTGAATAATACATTTTAAAAAACGCACCACACTTTGCTTATTATATTTTATCGAGGACAAAAATATGAATCCTTAAAATAAAAAACTTTTACAATTTGTCCAAATCCAGGATTTAGTACAGGCCACAAGGGATCCGCAGCACCCGATTACAGAGTACATAAATGATTAAGCAAACAGTGACATAAGGCCCCATACACTAGTGCGATTTGGCCAGATCTCACCGATGGATCAGGCTGAGAAATCAGGTGAAATCGCATGTGTTTTAGGTCCGATCCGCGGATCCGTGTGCATCAGATCGGAACCACTAGATCGCAGTGCTGCACATAGGATCTGTGAGATCAGACAGTCTCCGGCAGTACTTGAAGGTCCAAGGCGGCTTGGGAGGGGGGGGGGGGGGGGGGGGGGGGGGGGGAGGGAATCGGCTGGTCATATACTGCTGCACAAAGTCACAGCAGTGTATGGTCACCTTGTATAGAATAGAGGATAAGTACAGGGTACATAACCAGAAGCACACGAGGGAAGAGGGCCCTGATTGTGAGAGCTTACATTCTAACAGGGAAGGACAGACAAACACAGGAGAAATTCTATTTATGTTCCTCTGTACTTACCACAGTGTCCAGAGCTACTGGTCTCCACTTGCTTTTCGGTTTACTCCCAACTTGAACGACAGTAGCTGTGGGGTCCTAAAAAAAAGACAACAATGAGTCCCAGATGTATAGACAGAACGCCATAATCACCGCCTGATCTCGCAGTTGTTCGTTAAGATAACGAGGGCAGAGTATGGCTTCATTCTACAGTGTTTCACATTGTATTATTCCCACCAGTGACTGCAGGAAAACAGATTTCATATGGACGTAACAGATGACGATTTTGTTTTCCTACGTAGCCTTTAATACTACAATGACACAGTCTAAATGTAGGGCATCGCTCCCGTACCTCCATGCAGATCTGGTACAGAACCAGGCAGGCTGTGTGGTTAAAAAGTCGGTTCCTCTTCCAGCTAAATTCCACAGTTCCGTCTTCATGTTCATGAGTTACTGGACAATACAATTATAAAGATAATAAGGTCAAATGGCAAAGCATAGCATGCCAGTGAGTTAAGATTTGCCTTAATGCCATTAAAGTCTCTCCCGATTGATACAGGCAGTCAATGCAGGTCAAGTGAAACTTTTTCCGACCTCTGTTCGCCCTTTCATTTCCAGAAAGATATACTGTACTCCTCCACAATGTATTCTACTCCTGTCACTTCTTAGCAAAGAATGAGACAGATTTAGCTACATATTATTTTATTAAAAGCTTCATAATGCAGCTCAGAAGCTCTTGTACATTTATATGAAAGTCTAAGTCGTAACAGACTTAGGGCTGTCCAACAAGCCCTGAGTGCCGTTAATCATCGGGGATTATGTTGTACTTGATGCTGAATCCCCGATAACCATCGCTATCAGGTTTATCTGCGAGAACACAAGGGTCTGGAAACATATGCCTGACCCCAAGAGTTATCGCCTGAAAACGGGTCATTTACTACACATAGAAGCGGGTTATAACTGGATAGCCTGATAACACCATTGGACTAAAATTGCGATATTCGCTTGTTTTTGTCAAGCGGTGAACTACCAGTGGCAACAGGATATTCCCCCAATAGTGGGCTGCAAAAAGTCTGATCGCAATGAATGATCGCACGGTTGTAGCTAATAGAATAACCCACACAGTATCTCGTTAGAATGACATTTCCACTCTTAATTACTGCAGACAGCTTGCCTTTGATCTTGTAGAAGGTCTCAGGAATAAATGCCTGGATGGCTTTGAATCTCTCCACTACAAATCCCAGTGTGGGGAACTGACAACTTCCATAGCTGATGAGCTGGCTGGCCAACACTGAAGGGAAGATCTTCTGAAGGCGGAGGGTCTGGAACCGGGTGAAAGCAGCTCCTGGGGGGACATCAGCTGTTTAGTGATCAGTGTCACAGATTAAGATCCCCCAAATGACGCCCAAATTATCATCTAGTGCAGATCATGTCACACTGCAATGGGGCACACAGGTTCTTATTTTTAAGCCAGGAGCAACTTGAACTAAGCCACATTCACCATCATTGAGATTAGAAATCAACCGATTATCAGAGCTTTCGAGACACCTACCTATCCGAAGGTCCAGCTCCATTCTCACATCCACAGCGTCACTGACGTTCTGGTCAGGCGGCGCTAGGTTCTCGCAGGCCGCGCGGACAGAACGAGGGGTGATTTCAGAGAACCGAGCTCGGAACACCTGAAGATTTGGTTTCACTGCCAGATAACAAGGTGACCATAAGTAACAATACAAAGTAGAAAAATCACAACCGTCTCTCCTTCTGCCAAGTCCTAAAAACGGGGATCACCACGCAATCCCCACAATATTGGAATCCCGGACAAGAATACAGGACCCTGGGCGATGGAGAGTTGGATACACAGTCGTTTCGTTTCTCTCATATCCAGAACACTCTCAGTGGATGGTATATGAAGAAAATAAATTACAATAGATTGTAAGATGGATCTACAATATCATGATTTTCTGAACATAAAGGGGGAGCCGGTGCTACCATGCGTACCCTCACTCACACTAGTGTGTTGGGGGTAACCCCGTAAAGGTTTCTTTACAATCATCTCAGGTTCACCATGTGCCAAGAGGAAACAATTTTCAAGAGCAGGTGCGTACCATACTCACTTCATAACATAGCCGGAACATGCATATAAAGGTATCTTTGGCTTAATGGTGCAAAACCTCCAGAATGATATTTATATCAAATGGTCATAAAAATGGAAAGAGAGAATCCTCTTTTCAGTAAAATCCAAACAATGTTTATTAAACAGAAATTAAACAGCTGGGATGGAAGGTGGAATCACAGTACCTTAAAGTGTGGATAATGGCAATATACCACACTGTAGGCAACCTGAGACGATCGTAAAGAAACCTTTACATGGGTTACTCCCATCTTACAACCTATTTTATTTTTTATACTATCCGCTGAGAGTGTTCTGGATATGAGAGCTCCGAGGTGAATTTGAGGAAAGAAAAAACGACTGCGTATCCAACTCTCCATCGCCCAGGGTCCTTTTTTCTTGTATAGGTGACCATAAGTACTTAGGATGTTCCAATAGCGCACAACAAGTCAAACATACAGAGAGGCACAGTACCTGCTTTACAGACATGGATAACCTCAAAGCCAATGTTCTCCCCCTCTCGGTCACAATCCGTCCATATGATGAGAGCCTGGCATTGGCGAACCTCTCGTTCTAGTGTCCTCTGTAATTACAGAAATGTTCTCTTAAAATCTGTACTTCAGAGATTTCCTGAAGGTCCATACGTACTGGGCGGCTCAAGTGGGTAAACTGAGCGGCTGTCCGCTCAAAGTCGCCCAGTGTGTATGGGCCTTAAGAATGCGTTTCCTCCTATACTGTACTCCAGAAAAGGAACAGCCTGCAGATGATCTATCAATCGCCCTACTCAGATAAATTGGTACCAGATGATAAATACTGTTCTGTTATATCCCAATGAAACAGCCTCATGTGCTCTGGCTCACTGAAGCCCCCTCTTAGTAGTCATGACTGGTAGCATAGTAACCAACATGAGGCCTGTGATTGGCTAGCAGTCTAATTACTGGCTAGGTAGGCTAATTACTGGTGGCTATTATAGCAGGAGCCACAGACAGCAGAGGCAGCTTCTACAATCTGAAGGAAGCGAGACACTGACCTCAGAGTTCGCAAAACCACTCCTTGTAAATGATTGGCCTTTAAAAAACTCAGAGTTATGTGGGGTACACACCAGGACGATATGGCCCAAAACAAGCCAATTTAGATACAATCTCGACCGACTGTATGTAAATCTGCCATGTTTTGGGCCGTTTCGCTGCCCTTTTGATGCGATCCCGAGCCGATGCGCGGCCCCGCGGGTCGGTTGCTCTTTTATGAGATCCTGGCTGCTGCAGGTAGAATCTCAGAAATCGCCATTGTAGTGAGTGGGGGTCACGATCACATCAGTTGCATTTTCACGGTGGGTCGGCAGCGCCATCAGCTCGTGAGCAGGTCATGCGTTCCTGTGACGACCCGCTCATGAGCACCATGGTCCTGGTGTGTACCGGGCATTAGTCCGGCATCCCAGCGATCGTATCTCGCTCAATGTCTGATTCATAGGAACACATGATCACTATGTACAGTAGTTTCCTTTATTTTTACATTACATTTAGAAGGGACAGGGGAGATGTTGGTTGTTTAAAAATCACAACATGCTCCTACTGCAGCACTTATCCAGAACTACCACTGGAGCTAGAATACTGTTTTTTAAAATAAAGACTTCCGTGTAATCTGCTCTGGCAAAGTCATGTTCAATACTAAAGCCATACACATCTTACCTTGATATTTACAAAATCATCAGGACAGATCTTTTCAACCTCAGCATCAAATAGGGAGACTGGATTACAGCTGTGCCTGGACACAGAACATTAATTTATACAGTGAACAAAGCGTGTTTGATTCTATATTGTATGATTTTGAGTAGTAGTTATGTTTTTGATTTTATTCAAACCATTTTCAGGAAGCTGCAATATAGAACAATGGGGCGAAGGCATTAAGCCTGGTACATTGTCTTTTTTTTTTTTTTTTAAACATAGCTGATTGGTTGGTGCATTATCAACTCCCCCTTTATAAGGCTTAATACATCTGCCCCAATTGGTTTACCCAACTGTAGTTTTAAATTGGAGCTCCTCCCCCTGCAACTGCATTCCACAAATGCAGCGGCAATCTCCTGGCTTTGGTGGAACAAGACGTGCAGCTACCTACTCCTCTGTCCACACGTTCCTCTGGCAACACCCACTTAGAGCGTACAGTTCTCCAGCTGTTGAATGACACACGGACTGGTACTGGTCACACCCCCACTAGAATAAACAAAGGTCTAAGCCAGCTGTTCCCAAACATTCTTGAATCACAGCGCCCTAGAGGATCAGATATTTCTTTCACCCCTAGTCCCAAATTTTCTTATTGCTAAATAAAAAAAAAATGAAATAAAGTTGGTTGGGCTTATCTGCCACCCTGTGGATCAGTTATGTTCAGGTGGGCATAATTGTGGTTTGATTTAAACATGTGATGGTTGGCAGCCACGTGCACTGGATTTGAATACCACTTTAACCTTAAATAATTTATTTTAGGCCTGGATCACCAACCCGAGATACCCCATGCAAGTGTTTTATTGCACCCCAGGGTGCCTAGCATGCATTTTGAGTATCCCCCAAAAATGTGCCTCACTTCAAGGGCTTTTAAAGGACAATCGCATTACGGAGTTGTAGGGGGGAGGAGTTCCAATATAAAGCTACAGTTATAGTTTAAGTGATAAATCCTCCAGCCAACCTGCAATCTTACGGTCCAGTGTCCCCGTGGCATTGCTGTAAGAGAAATCCACATTGTACTCAATAGCCAACAATTACTACTGCCAGTCTGATACAATCCCCACAGTTGTTGTTTATTGGGTGGCAAATCAATATGAGCATCGTTATTACCAAACTTCAGTGGGGCCATGAGATTTCCCCCAACCCCCAACGGGAGTTGGACACAATATACCAAATTAATACCAACCAGGATTTTAGGTGACTCTGGAAATCCAGCGACAGCAAATGTCCAGACACTGAGGTCATGATGACCGTTACGTCCTGCAAAAATCGGAACAAGGATCAACAGTTTAATAATTGAACATAAATTGGATTTACTCTGCAACAAGTCTAGAGAACATCCGAGAATCAACTCAGTGCAGAACGGCCATTGTTAGCCTCTGGAATTCGGTCATTAATTTGTCAGTTATGAGAATTACCGATGTGTAACATCCTTCGCACAATTTGTATGAATCATCTAGGCCACATGTAGACAACGCTGCTGTGGAACTATACCTTCCAGCATGCCCGCCACCATTGTAGCATGCCCTAATAGCAATCTTGTGGCTTGACATGCTGGGATGTGTAGTTCCACAGCAACTGGAGTGCTGCACACTGTCTGCCCCTGATCTAGGCTATGTGGATAAAAAAAAGGTCTTGCATCCCATCCCACTATCAATGCAACCCCAGATATAAGCACATGCAAAGTAAAGTCTCAAAATTAGGTTGGGAAATCAGGGGATGGTGCCACTGGAGGAAGTGGATCCTTCTTCCCTAGCTACAGTCAACCAAAATGCTGAGCCCATTCCCTGCACTCCAGAGGAAAGTTGGGGCACCTTGCTCATTTGTTTGTTCTCCTGGTTATAGGAACACAATGGGCCTTATTCTGGTCTGTGCGGCTGGAGCCGAATATGCGGCCAGGACCGTGCGTCCTAAACCCCGCCTTCCCTACGGATCGCTCACTCCGTCCGAATGCGGTAAGCCGCTGACCGCACAGAGCACGAGTTGATTTCTCATGTATACACCTCCTCCATCTCTGGGAACCTCCCCCATCATTCGATAGTCGCATACCATCGAATGCAGGACCGAGCGGTCAGGCAGCTCCCGCGAGCTCAGACCACACGGGCATTTCTCAGTGCAAAAGCAGGGATCTGGGCGGGCAGCTGACATCCGGCCATGTCATATGTCCGCCCCCTACACGTGCGTCACTGCCGCATTACCATACGTACGCCCAGCGTTTCCATGAGAACGCCCATGAAACGTGGGGCGTATGCATATGTTAATGAGGCCAAACAGCCCTTCACGCCCCTCTCCTCCCCCTGTTCGTAGTGTAAACAATTCATGCGGAATTTGGACGTATGTCCCTTTCGCACATGCGCAGATATGCCTCTGCACATGCGCAGACACAAAACATCGGCGGAACGAACGCACGCGGACATATCCGCACCAACCAGAATAAGGGCCTAAGTCAGGCATGTCCAAACTGTGGCCCTCCTGCTGTTGTGAAACTACACATCCCAGCATGCCTTGCCATAGTTTTAGCATCCCCTAATAGCAAAACTGTGGCAAGGCTTGATGGGACTTGTAGTTTCACAGCAGCTGGAGGGCCATCGTTTGGACATGCCTGCATTATGCTCAGTATGGATCACTAATTACCTTTCCGAACAAGTGGTATTCATATTCATAGATCTTGTTAAACTTGGAAAATCCTTCTCTCTGTAGATAGCAAAGACAGAAAAAGTACAATAGTGTATTGCAGAAAATGCAGCACATGACTGTTCTAGGTGTTAGGAATAGTTTGCGTGTGTTTTGCTCCTGTCCTGCGGTCCCGTGAAAGGAGCCAGTAGCAGGGAGGGGAGTTTCTGAAACAAAACACTACATGCATAGTCTCACCCTCCTCATGCGGCTGTTGGACAGAAGATCTGAGATCCCCTTAGCTGCATCGTTTTTCTCAGCAACGCACAAGACCTTCTGGACGGGAATCCTCAGGGTCATATTTGCATATTTCTGAGCGCAATGGCGAACGGCGAGTTGAATGGGAAGCTTAAGCCTGCTGACCGCTAGAAGACTTCTCCGAAAAATCATTACGAGAGAACAGGCGGATTCTTGGAGCCTGCGCCAGTCATGTTGGCCTCTGTATACTCAGCACCCAGATAGGGACCAAGTGAGGATTCAAGATACACCTGTTTAATGACCGAGAAAGACCCTTCAACAGATGGAAGCATAACAATGGGCAAGCTTTGAATAAACCAACTTTAATAAATATTCTGTATCTTCCAAACGACAACTCCTTAAAGTGTACCCACTGGATTTACACAGAGGAACCAGTAATGTACAGAACATACATGTCTTTGTTAGCGATGACATATTGATCGCTATGGCCTTGTCAATGTCATTTTGATTACATAAAAAAAAAAATATATATCTACTGTTGCACGAAGCCCTGCCATATATACAGGACAATGCCCTACAGCACGTATGTCCAAACTATGGCCCTCCAGCTGCTGTGAAACTACAAGTCCCATCATGCCTTGCCACAGTTTTGCTGTTAGGTAATGCTAACACTATTGCAAGGCATGCTGGGATGTGTAGTTTCACAACAGCTAGAGGGCCATAGTTTGGACATGCCTGCCCTACAGCCTGCAAATGGTATATAATCAGATACCTCACAAACAGTGGAGGTGGCGGGTTCAGGTGCATTATACAGTGTAGGCAGGTGGAAGCAGGAGCTCTCCAGCTGTTGGTGGACTACATGTGACAGCATGTCCAGATTTCAGCTGAGAGTCACTTGCTCCCCTCTATGGGATAGATAGATAGATAGATAGATAGATAGATAGATAGATAGATAGATAGATAGATAGATAGATAGATAGATAGAGTACATTATTACATTGATAGAGTTACCACTAAGCACAGACACAGGGGCCGGAACTTCCAGTAAGAGACCCACATGATCTCCTCCTCTCACACAGACCCGGGGAATGTCCAACAGACGTAATATGCGCCTAGGGACGGATCTCTCTGGGATGCAGAGCGTGATACAGCGATAACTTACGTGATAATTACTATTTCTGCTGTTTCCCGCGCTGTTAGTCGTTGCTGCTGCGGATTGGGCCTTCTCTCTTCCCGTACCCCACAGCACTTTCAGTTTCTGCAGACGCAGCCAACCAGGTGGGGAAGATAGCGCAAGGCATGACGGGATATGTAGTTCTGTGCCGCAGCCTGGCGGGGAGTGACGTCAAAGCTCAGTCACTTCAGCAGCTGGGCTGCTCTGTCATGGCAGGGACAGGTCATTTTGTTTGCTTGGGTTTGTGCTTGTTACTTAAAGCTGATTTGTTATTCAGAATATTAAAGTTATAATATAAAACAGTCAGTGCTATTGGTGATAGCATGCAGGTGTTGTTTAAAGTTGTCCAATTTCACAATCAGTGGCAATATTATTAAGTTAGTAATATAGCGCACACATATTCCGCAGCGCACACTTTATTCTTATATATATATATATATATATATATATATATATATATATATATATATATATATATATATATATATATATATGCTTTAGGTCACCAGCCAATAAAAATAAAGAAAAAAACCTGTGCTAGCAGTTTTGGCGGTAAGGGAAAATGTGGTCAAGGGGCAGGATTCTCTCCATCATCCCCCTCAGGTGGAACATTACACGTGAGCTGGTTTTAGGCATCAAGCAAATACTACGCCATGAGTCCGTTTGGGTAATAATGATGAAATTGCGCACTCAAAGGACTAATTAGCAATCCAGTGACAGTCTAGATTGCAGTGAGATATGAATGCAATACTATAACTGGCCAATGAGAAGTAGTAAATGGTATCTACCACTGTTTGTTTTTTTTTATCCCGCAATTTCCATCTAACCTACAGTACTTCTTGGATAATTATATACAGTTTCTTTTTTAGCCTTTGTTCCATTGCTGATGCTGTTGGCTTTTAGCACAGTCCCCAATCACAATGCTCAGAATGTAACAGCCTCCCCAATGGCTGTGTCCTCCTTAACCCTTTGGGTGCCAACATCTCTGCGCAAAATATCCGCTAAAAATTCCAGCGTCGCTCACATGTGTTATATAAATTCAAATAAATAATGTTGTGTAAAAAAGATTAGATATCCTATATAAGGTAAATATTACAGGTCATTATGATGAATAAACAGGCTTGCTTGGCAAAGGTTAAAGACCAAATGACATAAGTGCTCAGTCTATGCACAATCCGGAGTTTTGTATTATGACACCAATTATTATTTTCTTGTTCTATAACTGGGACCATCTCATTCAGCAGCTAACAATACAATGAGTGACCCCACAATCGATGTCCCAACAACGCAATCTTTTGCAATGCAGGAGTTTCTCCGTGTAGCAGACATTCAGGGGTAGATATATTAAGCTCGGTGAAGTGATAAAGTGTCTGGTCTTTATCACCGGCCAATCAGCTCATACCTGTCATTTTTCAAACCAAGCCTGTAACTTCACAGTTAGGAGCTGATTGGCCGGTGATAAAGTACCAGCCACATTATCACTTCACCGAGCTTAATAAATCTGCCCCACAGTCTCAAAAAGGACACAACCAGATGAACAACATAAAGTTTTGTCAACAGCCTCCACTAACGCCTCACCCTATAGAAGTGAGATCTGTTCACTCACATAAAGGTATCTTTAATCACGTAAATACACTCAGAGGGATATGGTCACTAGGTCGACTCAATGAAGGTTGGCATTCATTTAGTTGACCACTGAAGGTCATACAATACAAAAAGATTTGGGATTCCAGGCTTCTAAGGCGCAAAGAACAGTGATGAGGCTATCAGGCGGCGGTGTTTCTCTTGGTCTTATCGTTATCTTCAATATTCACACTCGATGAGATATGGAAAAAGAACCAAAATGGGGAGAAAAACCAACTGTTATGTACTGTTCCTCATTTAAACTAAAGGCAGTTATGAGAGAGAAAAATTGATGGGTGTACCCCACTCACGGTATTAGCGGAGGGGTACAGGCACGTAGCGTTATCTTTAGGGATCCTCTGGTTCTTTACGTCAACCTTTCGTTCTCCCCGTGTGCATGCATACAAGTGAACAAATAAACGAGATATTCGTATTAGTGTATATCCTTTGTCTAGTTCCTAGAACAAAAGTTTCCAAGGAACGGGGCAAAGTTTTTCCCTTTTTGTGGGCGTACCTCACTCACCAAATACACGGTGGGGGTACACCTATAAAGGTTTCTTTGTGAAAAAAATAAAAATATTGAGACAGGATGGGCGTACCCCACTCACGGTATTTCAGATGGTAAGCAGGCCCGTAGCAGGTTCTTTGTTCGGCGTCCTCTGTCTACTCAGTAGATTGTGGGGATTTCCATCCAGTCGACATAAATAAAGTGAAATACATATACAATGTGTAAAATATCATTCAATATTGTAGGTATAAGTGATGATCTCTGAAAGGAGAATGTGTACAGAGAGCGTACCCAGACTCACACTGTAAAGTGCTGTTTTAAGTGTATAAAGGTATCTTTATCCACAGGAACCATAGACCTTCACCATGTGAAACAGAAAAGGCAGTATATACCAGGGTATTTTTCTCTCTCATAACTGCCTTTAGTTTAAATGAGGAACAGTACATAACAGTTGGTTTTTCTCCCCATTTTGGTTCTTTTTCCATATCTCATCGAGTGTGAATATTGAAGATAACGATAAGACCAAGACAAACACCGCCGCCTGATAGCCTCACCACTGTTCTTTGCGCCTTAGAAGCCTGGAATCCCAAATCTTTTTGTATTGTATGATCTTGTAAATTGCTATTAGGTGATAGCTGTGGGTTAGTACAGACTCAAGGCTGCAATAGCGCCAATAGGTAGCCAGTTTCTATAACCCCCCTTCTCTTTGCATCTGACCACTGAAGGTCAACCGAGTCGGAAGGCCGACCATGGAAAGGTCGACAGCAGTTTTCCACTTTTTTTTGGAGCCGACATGTGCTGACCGGCGGTATTTCATACCCTCTCATGCACTGTGGTGTTGTGGGAGAATATAATAGTGTGCTGAGTGCAGCGAGTCATGCGAATGGGTACAGTACACATAGAGGATATCCATGATCACTACGGCAACATTCGGGACAAAACATAAAAAAAACTCATGTTGACTTTTTGACTCTCGACTATTGTCATCCTGGTGCTTGTGTTGACCTTCTGACTGGTGACCTTTTTCAGGTTTTGACCTAAGCCCTGTCAACCTAATGTATATAGACCAGTGGTTGCCAACCCTGGTCCTCAAGTACCCTCAACAGTGCATGTTTTCCAGGTCTCGACACAGAATCACAGGTGACATAATTAGCTCCACCTGTGGATCTTTTAAAATGTGTCTGAATAATGAGTGCACCTGCTGGGTGACCTGGAAAACGTGCACTGTCGGGGGTACTTGAGGACCAGGGTTGGGAACCACTGATATTGACCTTCATTGAATCGACCCTATGACCCATACCCCACTAAGAGCTGTTGCCCTTTTGAGATGACGCACATTACGTGAGGTGCCCCCTTGTATACTCACATGGGATCTAGTACCTATGCTCATATAAAGGTTTCTTTGTGCTTCATCATATCGCCATCCCCAATATCAGGTGCATGCATGGATGACTTCACACCTTCCAATAAACTTATTTATTTTCAATAAAAGGTCCAATGATAGGTAAAATACCATATATTAAGTTCTCCAGTGGATCAATATTACAATATTACAGGATTCCCTCTCCTTCCCGCCCGGTCTGAGCAGGAATAAAGGCAGCCTGTATCCGATGGAAATGGGTAAATATACCTCACCACAAAGAGGTAAATTTACTAAAGTGGGAGTTCTAATGAAGATGATAGCAACCAGATTCTACTAATTTATTGAGCACCTTTTAGAACCTTGATGGCTAACCTTGACAGTCCAGATGTTGTTAAACTACACATCCCAGCATGCTCTGCTTCAGTTTTGCTATTTTGGCCACACTAAATCTGATGCAGATCATGCTGGAATGTGTAGTTCAACAACAGCTGGAGTGTCGAGGTTAGCCATCAAGGTTCCAAAAGATAATAGGTTCTGAATAGAATTCCCATCTTATACCGTGTTCACACTGCGAGTGAAAAATACACGGCTTTTACCCGGCATTAAAATGCCAGGGACGGACCCCCGTTCTCACTGCAAGGCAAATTCCCGGGTGAAGAAGTTCTACCGGGTAATTTGCCTTTTAACACTGGTTTTTATGCCGTGAGAACGGGTCAACCCGTGTCTGCATACCCGGATCTCAAACACGGGTAAAAAGAAGGGTTTTACCCGTGTATGAGATCTGGGTATGCGACCCATTCACACTGCAAAATAACCCGTGTTAAAAGGCAAATGTCCGGGTCGACATGCTAGACCCGGGAATTTGCCTGCAGTGAGAACGGGGTATTAATAAATTTACCTCAGAGACTCCCTTTTGCCACCTATGCGGTTCAGACACACAGGTGTCCTTCCCTTGCTGTAAGGGAAAATGGTCTCTATCCACATATTTTTACTTCAATCCAAGTCACATGCTCAATACAAACCCAGTGGTGGATGAAGGTGTACCACCACAACTCTTTGTATTAGTGTGTGGTTTATGTGAAAATACAATTAAACAACCTAACACTCAGTACCCTAAAGCATATAAAATATTTGTAAAATCCTTTCCAATCAATTAATTGAATTTGTTTCCACATAATCCAGGTCATGTTTATGAAGAAAAAAAAATTCCCTCCATTTTAGCACCTTAAAGCTTCAAGGTAACCCAGAATCCCTCTGGGGGCTATTTACCAAGTATTGCCGGATATTCCCAGACCAGAAGTTTATTTCCGACCACTTCTGGTAGATGGAATGCGCAATGCAGAAGTAGCGGCCATGACTTCTGCTACTATGGTCTGCAAATCAGAAGGAAGCTCCCGGGGCGTGGCTAGGCGGCCATTGAAGGCAGACGTGGACGCCAGGAGCTCCTACCTAATCGGGCCCAATACAGCGCTAAATCAGGCACCTGAGGGCGGCATCCAGCTCAGGAGACCGCCCGAGAGCCCCAGCAGCAAGCGGCAGACCCGGCGGGCGGCAGCGGAGTCGGGGTGACCGCTTTGCGGTCGCTCGCGGATTGCGGCCTACCCGAGAACCGGGAGCCGCGACCTCAATTTTGACATCGGGCCGCAGCGCGAGCTCCACGACGCGCGGACAGCGCGAAACAGCGGGGAGACGTCCCAGCGACAAGCCAGCCACCCAGGCTCCTACCAGATAGCCTCCCAGACCTCCACAGCGCTCAAGGTGGGTCCTCTGCCCTGTCCCTACACAAACACAGCAGTCTGATCCCTCACTCTAACCCTGAAACGGCGGCCATCTTGCGTGTGGCAGAGGCCTGCAAGTACAAGTGCAGGCACAAGAAATAGGGAACTGCAGCACTTCCCAACGACCCCAGCTTACAGCAGGCAGACCCAGCACCCCTGATTAGGGGACAGAAGCCCACAGGGGTTACTTGAACTGAACTGACACAAACCAGATAGTAGGGAAATAAGCAGTTACCCCAGACCAGGTAGCACAGCATCACAGGTGCCCAGGTACTGGACACTGACTGCCTATACACCAGGGTAGCTGGGACCTACCCCAAAGTGGACATAAGAGAGCTGCCCCCTCCTACGGAGCACTTGGGCCCCTGGGTGTGCAGAGATGGTACGTGCACGCCTGACAACCATGTCCTGCTGATGCTGCAGTAGCCACTTTCTGGGGGGAGGTGCTGACAACGACTTCGACAACCTGACTAGCAGCCCTAGACCCTCCTTGCCTGAGAATCTAGAGCTCATTGGAAGGGCATAAAATCATAAGTCCCATGGTGAAGGGCAAGAAGACCACCCAAATGGAAGGCCGTAAATCTCAGAAGGGTCCCAGTGCGCACCACTCGGAATCCGCGCAGCCTCCCTCAATGCGCCAGTTTCTAACGCAACAGAACTCTCCATCGCCAGGTGACTCCGTAATCCCGCCTACGCCCAACCTAACACAATTTGCCGACCCTGACCCTCAAAGTACCCGATCTGTGGAGCAGGTGCCCGCACAAGATACAGGAGGTATATCCCAAGTCTTGCAGATGCTGAGCACTATGCCGACGAAACGTGACTTGGATCAGCTAGAACAGAGATTGCGAGAGACCGTCCGTTCAGAAGTTGCCTCCATACAGTTAGAGATGACGCAATTAAACTCTCGCTTGACCACTGTGGAAGAATTCACCGCGGACTCTGCAGCCTCACATAACGATCTGAGGACCGCAGTCATTCGTCAGGCGGTGGAGCTGCAACAGCTGCACGACCGTTTAGATGATCTGGACAACAGGGGGCGCCGTAATAATCTGCGGATAAGAGGCATCCCTGAAGACGTCCCACCACAGAGTCTCATTGAGTATCTTACAAAAGTGTTTAATGGCTTGTTGGGACAAGACCCGGGGACTCAAATTGAGTTTGATAGAGCCCACCGTGCCTTAAAACCTAGGGGCGCACCAACTGATGGACCAAGAGATGTTATTTGCCGCTTACATTATTACACTCAGAAGGAAGATGTCTTACGCAAAATACGGCAGAGCGACTATGCCATACAGGGAGACCATCAGATCCAGATCTTCCAGGATTTATCTTGGTCAACCCTTCAAAAACGAAGAGCCCTCCGCCCCCTGACAACCGAACTCCGCAAATTGGGCCTAAAATACAGATGGGGATACCCCTTCAACCTGCAAGCTACACATAACGGCAAGCTCTATACTCTTAGGGGCCCAGACGACCTGACGGCCTTCTGCCGAGCCATGGACGTTCCTATAGTTGCTCTTCCAGATTGGCAAGAACCATTAGTGCACTCTATTCCGCCAGAATTAGCTCATCCTAACAACGATTGGCAAGTGGTCCAACGAAACCCTAGGCCTCCGCTGGATCAGAGGTCACCAAGAAGATCTACCTCTAACTGAGGGTCTACTCCCTAACCCTGTTGTGTCATTGCGATTGGACTGTTCGAGGGTTTGGTTTTTCCAAGCAAGCGACCTGACCATACGCTTTTTCTTGTGAACCTGAGTCACAGGACCAGTCCCATGATCTTCGACCCAGACCGTAAGGATTACAAACAGGGACTCAACTGTAACCGTGATGGGACTTTAAATACAGTAAGAGATGGATAAAGGTTTGGCCGCAACCTCTTAAAGGTTACGATGGGTTTAACATTGTTTTTGCAAAGTTGAGGTTTGTTGTCGGTGCTGACCCCCCAGTGCCCCCATGCCGCCATCCTTTTTTTTTTCCCTTGGAACCGGATACGTTTTGTATGTTCGGATTTTCAAGGGGCGGCATTGTGATTTTGTATGTGTTTTTAGATGAAGTATTTTCATATGATGAACATAGTAATATTACTTCCTGGATTGTTTCTTCTTATAACTACTTGTCTTTCTCTCCCTTCCTTTCCTCACCTCTGTCTCTTTTCTCGATGTGGTTGGTACCCCTCCTCCAGAGCCTGCGCGGGTCCCGCCCCCCACCACCCGACCCATGATGGCGGCTAACACGAGACTAACTGCTATTAAGCTGGTCTCTTATAACGTTAAAGGCCTAAATCTTCCCGAGAAACGCTCAAGGGTCCTACGAGACCTCTATGCTTTTAAGGCTGATGTAGCATTCCTACAGGAGACGCATTTTCGGGCTGATGCTGCTCCCACGTTGACGAACCGTAACTTCCCAACGGCCTTTTATAATAACAATACAAAAGGCAAGTCACTGGGTGTGGCCATCCTCCTGTCAAGGAAACTCCCCTTTAAAGACGTGACCTCAATAGCTCTGGAGGAGGGCAGGACACTAGTGGTAAAGTGTAAACTCTATGAACAGACCTACACGTTTGTTAATCTTTATGTGCCGAACCAAATGCAACACTCCTACCTACCTATAGTCTTGGATAAGATTGCCCCGCTGGTGGAAGGCGTTTTGGTGGTGGGGGGAGATTTGAATTGGGCACTCCAGCCGGAAATGGACACCTCAGGTCCCGCAGGCAGGCCCTCTACGGCCTCACATCGTAAGATTAGGAGGGTTCTACATGAACACCAATTGGTAGATACATGGAGGCTACAACACCCAGTAGACCGAAACTACACATTTTACTCTAGACCACATGATATGTACTCCAGATTGGACCATTTTTTAATGTCCCATAGGTATCTACATTTGATCCAAGATACAGATATAGGCCTGACGACTTGGTCAGATCATGCTCCTATATTTTTGACTATCACGACGGCCATAACTAATGTTAAACAGGGTACGTGGCGCTTAAATGAAAACCTTCTCACTGACGCTAGATGTAAACCACAATTGACTACAACACTTACGGAATATTTTTCCGAAAATGAAACACCTGACGTCACGGGTCTCACAGTGTGGGAAGCACATAAGTGTGTGGTACGGGGGAAACTCATACAATTGGGAGCAATGTTAAAAAAAGAAAAAATGAGTAGGAAATTAGACTTGCTACAACAATTGCGTTCATTGGAGACATCCCACAAGTCCACCCCCTCCCACCAAACGCTTAAGGAACTCACTGCGGTGAGATCTCAACTTAATACCTTGTTGTTTGAAGACGTCAAACGTGATTACAAATTGTGTAGAAATCGTTACTACCAGTGGGGCAACAAACCAGGCAGGCTTTTGGCAAGGGCACTACGCTCCCAGAGAGCCACGTTATATATTGACATGATAAAGGACTCGGGGGGGGCCAAGCGCCACCTTACACGCGATATAGCCGCAACGTTCCACTCATATTACACCAAATTGTATAACCTTAACGCTGGGGGGGCGCAAACTCCCTCCCATGACCTGGTGGAGACGTACCTCCGTGAGGCGGGTCTTCCCCGGTTGTCGGGAGAGGACAGCGCCAGTTTGGAGTCCCCCTTTTCCCTGATGGAATTGGAAATAGCACTAAAGGAGACCCCGTCTGGAAAGAGCCCCGGACCTGACGGTTTTTCTGTTTCATATTATAAATCTTTTAAAGACTTACTTTTGCCAAAACTGTTGACTGCCTTCAATGAGGTATCGACGAGCCGTGGTTTCTCGCCTCACTCAGTGTCAGCTCACATTACAGTGATCCCGAAGGAAAATAAAGACCCGAGTCAATGCGCTAGTTATCGCCCCATTTCCCTATTGAACGCAGACATCAAATTGTACGCAAAAGTTATAGCAAATAGGCTTAAGCGTTTAATACCGGACCTAATACATTCTGATCAGGTGGGCTTTGTCCCTGGGAGAGAGGCACGGGACAACACGGTCAAGGCTATTGACTTGATTCATAAGGCCTCTACACACAATATACCCATGGTAGTGCTGTCGACCGACGCCGAAAAGGCGTTTGACAGGATAAGTTGGGTGTTTATGGAAGGGGTGCTGCGACACATTGGGCTAGGCCCGGAGTGCTTGCAGCGCATCATGGCGCTTTACAGGTCTCCCACGGCACGGATAAGGATCAATGGGACCCTCTCAGAGCCGGTACATATTGGCAACGGGACCAGACAGGGGTGCCCCCTCTCCCCTTTGATCTTTATACTGTGTATGGAGGCTCTGGCATGCACCATCAGACGCAATCCAAATATCACGGGCTTAAGGGTGAAGGGAGTGGACCATAAGCTGGCGCTGTTTGCGGACGATTTGTTGGCAACACTGACCAACCCCGTTATCTCTATCCCCAATCTTATGGCAGAATTTCGGACATTTGGGAATCTCTCAAATTTTAAAATAAACATGAGCAAATCCGCTGCAGTTAATGTATCCTCGGCCCCCCGTGATATAGAACACCTTAGGCAATCCTTCCCTTTCGCCTGGCACCCTTCTAGCCTTAAATACCTTGGTGTTGTGTTGTCCCCTGATATGTCTCGCCTTTTTGATAATTTTAGGCAGTTATTGCTCACACTTCGCGCCGAACTTAGGAGTTGGGGCAATAAACGCCTTTCTTGGTTAGGAAGAATAAGTGTGATCAAAATGAATGTTCTCCCAAGGGTCCTATACCTTCTACAAACGCTACCTATCCATATCCCGAAGGCCTGGTTCCGAGACTTACAGAATGAAGTCCGGTCATTCATATGGGGGGGTAAGAGACCACGGTTCAGACATGATATACTCTTTAGAAGGAAGCAAATGGGTGGATTGCAACTCCCTAATTTCACGGTTTATCACGAAGCCGTGATTTTAAGTCGGGTTCTGGAATGGACGCGTTCAATAGATGCCAAACAATGGGTACATATAGAAAGCGAGGTTTTCCCCCTGCCGATTGAGCTTTACCCCTGGCTTCCCAAGGTTGGCAACATAATACATCCCACAGTAGGCCCCACAATAACCTGTTGGAACAGACTGAGGAAACTCTCATGTGTTACGTCCCTAATATCCCCCCTTACTCCACTGTTTGATAACCCTATGTTCCCCCCCGGAGTTGCTAGTTTAGGATTTGAAAAGTGGAAACAACATGGCGTCCATCGGGTGGGCCAGCTAATGGACGGGAACAAGGCATTACCCCTTTCAGACTTACAGGAGAAATGGGGGCTACCTCCATCAGAGATTTGGAGATATCTCCAACTTAAACACTTTGTGCAAGGGAGGGATGTACGTGAGGCAGCTGGCCGAGCCTTGACACCTTTTGAGGGTATGTGCAGGGAAACAACGCGCCCTTTACACCTGCTCTCGAGAGGCTACACTCTCCTTATAGAAAATAAATATAATGCATTGCCAAACTATGCCCGGGCCTGGAATAGAGACCTGGGTCTGGAATTAGACGATGAGACTTGGTCGAAAATGTTCCAGGCCACCTTTGTCAGTTCTTTCAGCTACTCTGTAATTGAAACCCAATTTAAGGTTCTTTCACGGTGGTATAGATGCCCACAAACCCTTGCAAGAATGTTCCCTGGGGTAACGAATGCCTGCTGGAGATGTAATGATGGAGTTGGCTCACCCCTGCATATTTGGTGGTCGTGTGGGGCGCTCCGCCCTTTTTGGGACCAAGTTATGTCAATTACTAAGATTATAGTGAAATCGGACGTACCTGATAACCCCTCCTTTTGGCTGTTAAACCTATACCCTGGTGCGCTGAGGTCCTACAAAAAATCACTACTAAAGTTTCTGAATGGTGCGGCGAAAGCCGTTATACCGGTACACTGGAGATCTACCTCCCCCCCCACAATTAAAGAATGGTTCGCACGAGTGGATTTGTATATGACTATGGAAGACCTGAGGGTACCTCCAGAACGCACCCAGGAGTTTGCGGCGATTTGGCTCCCATGGATGGAGTTTAAATCTACACAGACTTACCAGGCGAATAATTAAATATAGATGGCTATATATGTTTGTGATTACCAACCACAATCCCCTTTACTTCTCTAATTCCTCCCCCCTTTCTTTTCTCTGAATATTCCTTTCCTTAATCTTTTCTGTTTTTTCCCCCATACTATTCCTATGGGCTATTTACATGTATTGTAGTTTGTTTCGAGTTTGCATTGTGTGAATCAAAGAATAGATATGCTTCAGAAAAAGATCACCTGAAACCGATAAAGTAGACACAATATGTTCTTTTATTGTTACATAAGCGGTACAGCTGATATGTACTTTTCATTGAGTATTCCATAATGCTTACGTTGGTTGTATGTTTGAACTATTTTCGAAACCAATAAAAAGATATTGAAAAAAAAAAAAAAGAAGGAAGCTCCCTTACAGAGGGGTTCTCTAGTGAAGATAATGATGCGCCATTTTACCGAAGACCAGGGACACTTGTGCATCCTTTCATTTTTCCATATCCAGACTTCCACATTTTTAAATACGAAACGGTTTGTGATTAAAGATACCTTTATATTAACGCATCTCTTCTATGAGGCGAGTCGTTAGTGGAATCGGTTGAATTTATTTGTGTTAACAGACTTTTGTGCCTCTTCTGTTAGTATCCTTTTTTAGATTGAATACCTGAAACACTGAGAAACTCCTGCATTGGAAAAGATTGCATTGTTGGGACAGCGCTTGTGGGAGCACTCATTATATTGTTTGGTATTAAGGAGGTGGTATCCCTAAGTGCGTTCTGAGCTGCACTCTCAGAGCGCAGGAGACAACTAAACTTTGTTTTATTTTAATAGTGTTATATATACACTCAGCAGCTGCCGTCACTATGATGGTGGTTGTATTAGATTTGATATTGTTTAGCACCTAAATGATTCGGTTTGTAATAACATGTGCACTACATAGTACAGAAGGCCACAGTGACACACCGTTAACAAGAAACTTGTTGGAGATAGCAAAGTGTACAAGGTGTCCTGAGGAGCAGATTGTATTGACAAGACAAAAATAAAAAGGTACTTCTGTAATATCTGGGCGCCCGATTTTTTCATCGCATCGCATGCAATATAGTGGCATACAAATCATGGGAATGGGATCATTCGTCAGACTGCATTTAGGTCTACAGTCATTAGGTCGACCCCACTAGGTCGACTGGCAGGAAGGTCGACCTGACTTAAGGTCGACATGGGCCAAGGTCGACATGACTTAAGGTCGAATTTGCATAAAGGTCGACATGAGGAAGGTCGACTGGTCATAAGGTCGACATGGGTTTTTCACTGTTTTTTTATCCGAATGTCGACACAGTCGACATGGACACAGTTGGCAATGAGAATCGGACCCTCGCATCGCTCGCAATGCTTCGGGCACGGTGCCTCGCTGCGCTCGCCACACTATTTTATTCTCCCACCACGCCCTAGTGGATGGTAGGGCATGAAATACCGCCTGTCGGCACATGTCGGCTCAAAAAACAGTGAAAAACCCATGTCGACCTTATGACCAGTCGACCTTCCCCATGTCGACCTTTATGCAAATTCGACCTTAAGTCATGTCGACCTTGGCCCATGTCGACCTTAAGTCAGGTCGACCTTCCTGCCAGTCGACCTAATGGGGTCGACCTAATGACTGTAGACCTAAGTTCATTCTAATAGATGACCGCATCCCAATTCATGCGATGCAATTTTTCATTGTAAAGACCCGATTTTTAATTGTATAGTCACCCATGGGTGATTTCATACCCCCACTATCCAACTACGCATGGAGCTGATTTTATATAGTGTGGCGAGCACAGCGAGCCACCGAGCCCGAAGCATGGCGAGCGCAGCGAGCCCCGCGTGGGGACGCAGAATACATGTAAAGTAATCCGTGTCCGCTCGCTACACTATATAAAATCAACTCCATGCGTAGTTGGATAGTGGGGGTATGAAATCACCCATGGTTGACTATACAATTAAAAATTGGGTCTTTACAATGAAAAATCGCATCACATCGCATGCCTTAAGTAGTGGCATGCAATGAAAAAAAATCGGGCGCCCAGAAAGATATATAATAAGATACTTTTATATCTGTAAATTATGTAGGTGGAGGTGCTCCCTAGAGAGTGATATAGTACACAAAGGAAGGAAAGAAAAGAAGGAAAGTTCTTTTCTTTCCTTCCTCTGTGTACTTAATGTAATATACTTGGGCAGGAAATAGAAATCCGTTCAGGTGATACAAAGTCCTAGGGTCAGCGGCACTAGGTGATGCAATGTCCTAGGGTCGGCGGCACTAGGTGATACAATGTCCTAGGGTCAGCGGCACTAGGTGATACAAAGTCCTAGGGTCAGCGGCACTAGGTGATGCAATGTCCTAGGGTCGGCGGCACTAGGTGATACAATGTCCTAGGGTCAGCGGCACTAGGTGATACAAAGTCCTAGGGTCAGCGGCACTAGGTGATACAATGTCCTAGGGTCGGCGGCACTAGGTGATACAAAGTCCTAGGGTCGGCGGCACTAGGTGATACAAAGTCCTAGGGTCGGCGGCACTAGGTGATACAATGTCCTAGGGTCAGCGGCACTAGATGATGCAAAGTACTAGGGTCGGCGGCACTAGGTGATGCAAAGTCCTAGGGTCAGCGTCACTAGGTGATACAAAGTCCTAGGGTCGGCGTCACTAAGTGATACAAAGTCCTAGTGTCGGCGTCACTAGGTGATACAAATAGTCCTAGGGTCAGCGGCACTAGGTGATACAAAGTCCTAGGGTCGGCGTCACTAAGTGATACAAAGTCCTAGTGTCGGCGTCACTAGGTGATACAAATAGTCCTAGGGTCAGCGGCACTAGGTGATACAAAGTCCTAGGGTCAGCGGCACTAGGCGATACAAATAGTCCTAGGGTCAGCGGCACTAGGTGATACAAATAGTCCTAGGGTCAGCGGCACTAGGTGATACAAATAGTCCTAGGGTCAGCGGCACTAGGTGATACAAATAGTCCTAGGGTCAGCGGCACTAGGTGATACAAATAGTCCTAGGGTCAGCGGTACTAGGTGATACAAATAGTCCTAGGGTCAGCGGCACTAGGTGATACAAATAGTCCTAGGGTCAGCGGCACTAGGTGATACAAATAGTCCTAGGGTCAGCGGTACTAGGTGATACAAATAGTCCTAGGGTCAGCGGCACTAGGTGATACAAATAGTCCTAGGGTCAGCGGCACTAGGTGATACAAATAGTCCTAGGGTCAGCGGTACTAGGTGCCATCACAAAAATCACCACATTCTACTTCTGACTTTCTCTTTTATGAAAACAATAGGATACAAACATTTTCTTAGTATACCCTGCACAAAGCGGCTGGGCGGCCATTTATACCTAAACGCATCGACACATATTCGCCTATTTACACTGTTTATTTATCCAAAAAGTTCCAGTCCATGTAGCTGATCCCCAGGGATCTGAGAAAACCCGAGACCAACATCTACTGTAGCCTCATTCGTTTCTCCGGCGGCCCTTTGGTTGTTGCTTGTCCTTGAGGCGTTTTAACTGGTTCCTTTTCTTCTTGTTTCACCATCTCAGCCGGTTGTTCTGGTTCTTTTTTTACTTGTTCAACTAAAAGCAAATTAAAACCAGACATCATTAATGCCTCAATTCACAACAAGCTCACGTGATGTCATTACACAACAGCTCCTGGGGCTAGCGGTTTAGTCTAGGTCAAAATCTGATAGACCACTGATAGCTAACCTTGACACTACAGCTGATGTTGAACTACACATCCCAGCATGCCCTGCATCAGTTTTAGCATGGACAAATAGCAAAACTGTAGCAGGGCATGCTGGGATGTGTAGTTCAACAACATCTGGAGTGTCAGGGTTAGACAGTAGGACATAAGTCATACTTCTGCACATTCTACAGGAATAATAAACCTTTCTAAATGGATGGGTGCAAATTTGCGCTAGACAGGTCTACGCTGTAGATTTAGAGTTGCCTATATCTGGGCACATTCAGGAGTATGGACACATTTTTTCCCCCATGTATGCAAAAGGTGCTATAGTGCTTTAAATTCTAAAACAGGCCCAAATTGTACATAGCACGGCAGTGGTTATACATCATTTATCCAAAGCTGGGTACACACTCCACAATGGCCCTTATTCAGATCTGATCGCAGTACAAATTTGTTCTCAAAATGGGCAAAACCATGGTCACTGCAGGTGGGGCAGATGTAACATGTATAGAGAGAGTTACATTTGGGTGAGTTATTTTGTTTCTGTGCAGGGTAAATACTGACTGCATCATTTTTACACTGCAAATTAGATTTCAGTTTGAACACACCCCACCCAAATCAAACTCTCTCTGCACATGTGACATCTGCCCCACCTGCAGCGCACATGGTTTTTCCCATTTTGAGAACAAATTTGTTCTGCGATCAGATCTGAATAAGGGCCAATGTGTTCCAAGCCCAACATCGGCAGCATGGCCCTCCCTAATGGTATTCCCCATCTGCGTCCTGCATGTAGGGCCGATGGAAGATGTCGGTAATGACCCGTGGGAATTCGCCGGCCGAACTTGGATGTGTTTTTTTTTTAAGCAGTAATCATTTACAAGGCAGACCCATGATTGCCTCTTTAAAAAATACTATGAGTTTGGCAGCATCAGGCACCTCCGGTGTACTCGGACTGTATACCCCCCCCCCACCCCCCCACCCCCCCGCCGTAAATGTGAAATATAACAATAGCAATCATTGTCTGCAGGCTGCCGCAACAACTCCATCAGGCAGCGCCACTGAGGAGAGGAGATTATAAGGCTCTCAGGTGGGACAACGATGTCGTGTGGTGATAATAAGGATACAGAGCTTACCTGGTACTGGCTTCTCCCCAGATTTTTGCTGCAATAAAAGAAAAAACCTACTATCAATTTAGGCACCAAATACAGAAACAAAAAGAGGAATTAACTGTTCAGAAAGAAAGTTCCTGGATTTAGTAGACAATGGGCCCAATTCAGACCTGCTCACTAGTCAGCATATATTCACTGCCTAGCGAGCAGGCTATACTTTTCAGACGCCCGCTATCCGTCGAATTGGGGGAGCTGATGCCACGCGACGTCAGCCGCCCTTCCCCCGAGGATGCATGGGCACCCCAATCGCAGGGGTACGGCCATAGTTTCCAGGGGCGAGCCCATTGTCTTTTTGGGCACGCCCATGAAATGCTCAGCAGTACCCTGCACCCGGCCCCATACACTCCCACCACTGGGCGACACCCTAGTGTGTGCAGCTTGCCAAGAGAGTTCGCTCCCGGGGTTTGCGCGTGCATGAAGCCCACGTCAGCTGGTGGACCTGAGCGATCACGCCCAATGTACAACGGATTTAATAAACACTAAGGGGTAAATTTACTAAGATGGGAGTTCTACTGAAGATGGGATGTTGCCCATAGCAACCAATCAGATTCTGCTTCTTATGTATTCATCACCTTCTAGATCAGGCATGTCCAACCTTCGGCCCTCCAGCTGTTGTGAAACTACACATCCCAGCATGCCTTGCCATAGTTTTAGCATTCCCTAACAGCAGAACTGTGGCAAGGCATGATGGGTCTTGTAGTTTCACAACAGCTGCCTGTTCTAGAAGATAATAGATAGAACATCCTATCTCCAATAGAACTCCCATAATACCCCTTTCACACCAGCCTAAATTCCCGGGTTGGGCCCAGGAACAACCCACGATTAGCGCTGGTGTGTAAGGTTCCCGGGCCAAAATCCTGGGAATATTTCCCAGGATTTCAACCCTGCTATGGAGCAGGGCTGTTGCCGAGTTGTGGTGTGAAAGGCGTAGGGGTACTGGTGTGAAAGGGGTAGGGGTACTCATGCGGGTTGCCGGTCCTCGGTGCGTGCTGTCAGATAGGAATCCACACAGGTGGCGGGTGCCGATGACAGGGCAGGTGGCGTATGTAGATGATAGAGTTTATCTTAATCAACATTATGTTACTTATACCATAGCATAATTCTTGTCAGTACAAAGTATTATAAAGACCCATATGTACTAGCATTATATATAATTATCTTGTGTACAGGAAGCTGAATGGGTTAAAATCTATTCCTTCTGAGTTTCAGGTTCTGTAAATAAGTCAAAGTTACTAATGATACCCATATGGGGAAATACACTCTTCCATGTCATCGGAGATGGCATAGTAAAATTACTCAAACCAGTTATAGACTTTGTAACTCCACACTAGGGGAGTGTCGCATGTAAACATGTATGTATTTGGTAATATCCCCTCCCATAAGGGGGAGGAATCATTTGTGTTTCATGGTATAAGTATATGACCAACGAGCTAAGGAGTGGGTGTGAATAAACCTGTTTGAAAGAGACCCTGTCGGACAGTCATTTCCAAGGCTCTGAGATAACTGCGTGCTCTAGAGAAAGGTCACATTCCAGAATCCTTCAGTGGGGGCTCGTCCGGGATGACAGAAGCAAGAAAGAATGCGTACATTTGTGTCTGCTATTTACAGAGGGATCTGAGGTGAGTGGAATCTCTTTTTTAAAAAAATATATATATATAAATATATGTATATATTTTACTCTCTCAGAATCCCTGTTTTAAAAGGCAGAGCATAAATATACACTTGCATTTTTCTTGCAAACCTCATATAAAAAACCCATATATAGAGCATTTGGATATCGCACAGCTTTGGATATGACTGCATAAGTTGTGTTGTTGTTTTTTTTTTATTTATTTATTATAATTTTTTTTTTTTTTTTTCATTTTATTTATTTTTTATTCATTTTTATTTTTATTTTATTTTTTTTTTTGGAGTTTTTGTTTGTTTTGTCAGAATTTTGTATGCACATGTTTCATGTTGTATGAATTGGCCATCTTAACGAGGCTTGTAAGTGGAGCGATCTGAGTCCGGTATTACTTCTGGTTAACGCCGGACAAAGTGCTCTAAAAGCGTATTTTGTTGTTTGTCTTGTAAACACAAATAAGTTATAAGGTGTGAATAAAGTTCAAAAAGCTTCAAAGACTTTCATTTGGAATATGCTGTTATAGGCTGGACCTGCCTTATTACAAAGAAGGCCCCTGGAAGCCATTTTGAACCAATTAGGATACAGCCCTTATAAAACTAGAAGTGTTTACGTATATGTTGGGGTGTGAGTGATTGATCATCTGTCTAATTGTCATTTAAACAGCAGCAAGCGTAAGGTGCATATAACAGAATAGCTTGCAGTAATACATTTTAAATTGATAAGTGGAAGAATTTAGCCTGATAAGCTCAGATTAGACTTTAAGAGTTGGGTGTTATATTTGAAGCAAGAATCCTTCAGCATTTAATTGAAGATCATTACCCAAATTGTTTTCTCTGAACTGACACACACACACACAAGTGGTATTTTGTGGGCATACAAACCCACACTTCAGCAATAGTTATAAGCAGTGTAAAGGAAGTACTTAAACAGAAAGAAAACACATAAGTATTTTGGCATTAAGGATACAACACGCACTGTTTATTCATTTTTTTTTTTTTTTTTTTTAAAGTATTCGGAATAGGGTGTCTTCCCAGGTTATAAAAGTGGTATCATATTATTGTCCTGATAAGTGGTTATGATTTCTTTTGGCTTAAATTAAAAACAGGGAACTGAAGGCCGCATTTATATATTAAACCTCAACCAATAAGTGCACAGGTTTTCTCATTTGCGCAACATTATACACTGCTTCCCGCAAGTGGATAAAGGCCACACCCATAGGAGGTAATTGACCTATGGGAGGGAACAGTACTAAGGGTATGGAGCAATCTCCACTGCAGGTTGTGGCATTACGAGAAGGAAGAAAATCGATCAAGTCAATCGGTTTAATCTTACAAAGGGCTAATTTTCCAAAAACAGGGACATTAGATCCTGACGCTTGGAGGCGATTCCAAGCGACAAACGCACATTGGTTACAGAAACATAATCTTATTGATACAGTTAATATATGGCTTACAGTTTCACAAGAAATAGAAGATGAAAAGAAACAGAAACAGGAGTTGTCATTTGAAAGTCCACCACCATACCACTTACCAAGACCTAATGCACCACCACAAGCAGATAATCAGGTAGATAATGCACCACTTGTACACCAACTGCCACAGGTAATTGAACAACCCGAGGCAGTTGGGGGACAGAACATAGAACAATTAGATGTGCTCACAGCAGGGGGCACCACAACTGCAATCACAACAGTGGGGAGAAGTACTACTGGTATACCCAGGTCAGGCATGGGAACTGAAGAACTGTACCCAACCTCAGAATTACAATCCCTTAAAATTGGAAATTATTATCCACAAAGGAAGTGTCCAATATGTGTGTTTTGTGTACCAGAAGGAGATGCAAAATGTCCAAATTGTGGAAATTGGGTGGGGTCAGAGGTTTTACCATGTGACCCAGAAGTAAGATCTGTAATAAGACTAAAAGATTACAATCAGAGTCCAACCAGAGAAGGTTTATCTGAGGCTAGGACACGCAAGCAAACAGAATTCTATGGCAATCCAGTTCCTAGTGACAGGCCTGGACAGTACCCAGTCCAAATATATAGTCTTCCACGCAGTAGTGTGTCAGCATCACAATCAGATCCTTCTATGTACCCCGTTAGAGTTACCTATCACCCTCAAATGATCACAGATGCAGCAGGCCACCAGGTACAGCAATTAGTTGAGAGACAGAACTATATCCCATGGTTTGCATCTGATCAAATGAAAGTTGTAAATGATTTACCTGATATAAGAAAGAACTCATTAGAGTATGATAAAAAAGTCAGACAAGCTATTATCATACACAGACCATGTTGGGTAGATTTAGAACAGGTTGTAAGAGCAACCGCAGGTACAGGGGAATGGAATATAATACAAACCTTGCCAAATGTTGCCATTGATCCCCTCCACCCTGGGTTACCAGCCATAGTGGATATACCACAAAATAAATACACAACAGAGAGTGGGGTGCAGTTGGGAGACAGAGTAACTCACAGATGTCATAGATTGGCAGCTCAGGCGCCAGCACAGCCGGACATACAACAAAAGCAAATGTCAGTAAAAGAGTATCATGATAAAGTCGTTACTAGACAAGAGAATGAAGGTTACCCACTTGACAATCCAGCCAATGAAAGACTGTTTAAAACTAAGTTTTTGTATGGGCTTCGTCCTGAATTGAGAGCCCAATTGCTTATTATACGACCTGAAGTTAACTTTATGGATATAAGTGCAATCTTACAGATTCTGGAAGGCCTGGAAGATACGGAGAGAGAGAGAAAGGAGAAGAAGAGCAATAAAACACCAATTGTTCAGGTTAATGTCGTCCAACCCTGGAACAAAAAAGACCCTTCTAGCGGTCCAAAGATGGCAGGTACCAAACCATCAATGGTAAGACCAGTACAACATGATTCTGAAGGGAATGATATGGCAAGGAGATGTTATTTTTGTAAATCTTTGGGACATTTTAAACAAAGTTGTCACAAATATCAAAAATGGCTGCAAAACAAGAATCTGACAGATGGCTTGCCTTACAAAAAACAGGCATGACAATTTCCGTCTCCAAAAGGTGTAGCAGCATTCTACTTTGAAGAAAAAATGAACTCTCCAAAAGGTACTGTCTCTCTCACTCTTCCCACAGGACACAAACTTGAATGTCTTATTGATACAGGTGCTACTCTCACTGTACTAAGAGAAGAAGAGGTTCCAAGTGAGCTACTGTCCAGAAACACCATACAAGGTACAGGGTTGGGTGGACAGCCGCTCCCACTTAGGAAAAGTAAGCCAACCTCTTTACTTGTCAATGATGAATGCACACCAATACCTATTGAATTTCTTACTTCATCTACATGTCCAGTAAACTTGTTGGGAGCGGACATTCTGCAACTAATGCAAGCATCAATTGAATATACAGAGACTGGCATCAAATACAAATCCAATATACCCAAAGACTCACTACCTCAAATAGAGGCCGCTGTGTATGTTTTTCTCTCCCAATCATCTATTACAGATTCTGCTGAAGTTATCCTCCCAGATTGGATCACATCCCAAGTACCGGACAAGCTGTGGTCTAAGGGGAAGATGGACACTGGCAAGCTGAACGTGCAACCTGTCCAACTGCAACTAAAGCCAGGAACAGTACCAGTATCCGTAAAGCAATATCCACTGAATCCTGATCAAAGAGCCGCCATCACCAAGCAACTGCAAGCTTATCTACAGTCCGGCATCCTTGTTCAATGTAGATCCCCATGGTCAACGCCGTTGTTTCCTGTGAAAAAAAGGAATGTCACCGGTTCCGAAGAGACCCAATACAGAATGGTTCATGACCTTAGGGAGGTCAACAAGAGACTGTTAATTAATTGTCCCATTGTGCCTAATCCACACACCTTGCTGAATCAGATCCCACCATCAGGGGCCTGGTTTACGGTGATCGATCTGGCGAATGCTTATTTTTCGGTACCTATCACTAAAGACTCTCAAGAACTGTTAGCTTTTACACATGATGGCAAACAATACTGCTGGACACGATTACCCCAGGGGGCTGCTAATAGTCCCAGTGACTACTCTGAAGCCATGTCACTGGTTCTCCAGGCTTGGAGACCCTTTTTCTCAGAAGAGACTCAGCTTATCCAGTATGTCGATGACCTCTTGTTAACTACTACAACTCAAGACAAATGCCAACAAGAAACAGTGTCCCTGCTCAAGTTCTTGGAAGAACAAGACTGCAGAGCTTCAAAAGAAAAACTACAGCTCTGTAAGCAAAAAGTCATCTTTCTTGGACATTGTATCTCTCAAGGCATCAAACACCTGACAGAAGACAGAAAGCAGCTAATACTGCAAACCAAAGTACCAAAGACTGTGAAACAAGTCAGGTCATTCCTGGGCCTGGTAGGCTATTGCAGAGACTGGATACCTCATGCATCAGTTTACATGCAGACATTATACAATGCCATCAAAACAGAGGGTCCACATCCGACAGATGAAGACATGGCTCAAGCAATTCAGCAACTAAAGTTGGCCATTGCTTCTTCACCTGCTTTAGGCCTGCCAGACTATTCTAAACTTTTCACCTTATATTGTCATGAGGAAAGAGGACATGCTTTGGGAGTGTTAACACAGATCCACGGAGCAAAACAAAGACCTCTTGCTTACTATTCCAGCAGGCTTGACAATATCATCCAAGGATCACCTACTTGTATTAAAGCTGTTGCAGCGGCTGCTGTATTGAAGGACAAGTGCACAGACATTGTTCTTAATCATGAACTAACTATACAAGTACCACATGCCGTTACAGAAATCCTACAACAAGCAAGAACCAAACACCTTTCATCAGCAAGACTCACCAAGTACGAAGTGTCCCTATTGAGTGCAACCAATGTGACAATCAAGAGGTGCACTACCCTCAATCCTGCCACACTCTTACCAGCTCTGTTGCCGGAACAAAAGGAGTATGAACATCAATGTTCAAAAGGAGGGAGAATAAGGGGACAATCGCCTTCTGTCAGCACAGTATCATCTACAACAGCCCAGAGAATGGAAGTCGATACAGAAGCTGAAAGTGAGGAAGAAAAGGAAAATACTAATACTCAAAATTTTTCCCATGACTGTCTTGCTCTGATGGAACAAGAGACCCAGACATTGCCACACGTCCAAGATATGCCCATACCCAATGCTCATTACGAACTATATGTTGATGGGTCCAGATACTATGAAAATGGCAAGCCCTACACTGGATATGCCGTCACTACTGACACTGAAGTAGTAACTTCTGGAGCCCTACCAGCACACTTATCAGCACAAGCAGCTGAACTTGTCGCCCTTACTAAAGCATTGGAGCACGCAGAGCATACAACAGCGAACATTTATACAGATTCCAGATACAGCTGGGGAGTGACAATGGACTATGGTTTGATCTGGAAAAGCAGAGACTTTAAAACAGTTACAGGTAAACAGATACAGCACGCTGACCTCATTAAAAAACTTTTTCAAGCATTAATGAAGCTACACAAAGTTGCCATCATCAAAATTCAAGCACACACAAAGAATCAAACAAAAGAAACAAGAGGAAACAATCTTGCAGATGCAGAAGCTAAGAGAGCAGCAAAAGCCCAGCCAGTAGAAGGAAGACATTACATGGTCGTGACGGAATCGGAAGAACCACAACACATGGCAGATATGCAGCAATTAAAGAAGTTCCAAGACCAAGCAGGTCCAGTGGAAAAAGCAGAGTGGCAAAGGAAAGGTGCAGCAAAAGATGAAGAAACAGAGCTCTGGAAAAAAGATGAACTGTTAGGTCTACCCAGAGTACTATACCCAGCCATGTGCCAAGTCACTCATGGACAGACCCACCTTGGGAAAGATCAAATGACTGCCATTACTAAAGAGAGATGGATTGCTCCAGGATTCCAATCAGTAGCAACACTTCATACACAAGCATGCTGGATCTGTGGAACAAGCAATCCAGGGATAAGAGTAAAAACTCCACAAGGGGCAATACCAAAAGCAACAGCTCCTTTTCAGAGACTGCAGATTGACTACATTCAGATGCCCAAGTGTGGAGTGTATGAATATGCACTTGTAATAGTGGACATTCTATCAAAATGGGTTGAGGCTTTCGCTGTAGCAAAGGCCACAGCAAGGAATACAGCTAAGAAAATCCTCTCAGAAATTGTCTGTAGATATGGTGTCCCAGATGTCATTGAGTCAGATAGGGGGACACACTTTACAGGTGAAGTAATGAGACACATAATGCAGGATTTGGGTATACAACAGGCTTTCCACTCGGCTCACAGGCCTGAGGCCTCTGGCTTGGTGGAGAGAACGAATTATACTTTGAAGTCCAAGATTATGAAGGCAATGAAGGACACAGGTAAAACATGGGTAGAATGTTTACCTCTAGCACTTTTTAGTATGAGGACCATTCCTCATAAAAAGTCAGGATACTCTCCATATGAGGTCCTATTTGGTAGCATACCTAGGATAGGATGTTACTACCCACAAGAACTTGTGCATAAACATGCAGATCTAACCTGTTATGTAAAAGAACTTACTAAAAGACTAACTGAACTTCATGTCGCAGCTTATGCTTCACTTCCAGATTCTACAGCAGAAAACAATCCGCATCATCTCCAGCCAGGAGATTGGGTGTATCTCAAAAGACACGTACGAAAATCGCTTGAGCCCAGATATGATGGTCCATTTCAGGTCCTACTGACTACACCAACATCAGTAAAGCTACAGGGGAGGGACACATGGATTCATGCCTCCCATTGTAAACGATTACAAGTTAAGTTTGAAGATGCAGTTTGCTGAGATGTTATTGGGGCCTAAACCCGATAAAAGTCTATGGGGATGCATTCTGTGTTTGGCAACCACAATAGTTGCAATAATATGGTTATGTACAATACTAGAGGCAACAGATTATGTTAATAACAACAGTACAGTACAAGTTACCTCTATAGTCTATCCCAAACCACATTATGTGAAAAAAAGGGAAGTAGTAAACCCTAACCATGAATGTAGGAATTCACCACTCATCACAAGGTGTATTTGTGAGTATTGTGGACAGCCACCTGAGGAAACATGCATAGAATGGTGTAAGGCCCCTACTGGAGAAAACCAAAACATGTTGTTGCAATTGCATAATTTGGTAGGGAATGCCCTTAATACTACGAATTGTTGGATCTGTTCACATGGTCCTACTTCAGGAGGGGGAGGAGAGTGGACATTCGTCCCCATCACATTTGATGAATGGACAGAATTTTATGATAACCGTACAGATGATGTCCCATTCAAGGCATCAGTAAACCAATACTTACGCAAAACACCACCTAAGTTGCTAGCACACCTAGTTACCCCAAATGTATCTTTTTGCATTGAGTTTAAGAAAAGAAAAAGTGAAACCATAACTGATCATGGTGAAACATATCTCCCATCAAACACCTACCTGGGAACATTTTACCCTTGCACAAAGGCTCCTTTCCGAGTTGGTTCTATCCCTTATAATCCCACACCAGGAGTACCTCCATTTCAAGTATTTTCAGCACCAACTCAGAGGGACCCTGTGCCATGGAAAATGATAAATGTTGGAGTATGGCCAGGGCCAGGATTCCCTGATTTTTTGAATGATACAGGAAGCAATTCCAACGAGTTTGTAATTGATAGTCTAACAACAGAAAGAGGATTGGAAACCTTAAGGAGAATGTGGGACAACATACCTCCAATTCTCCCAAAGAATCTATATTATTTATGTGGGAAATATGCCTACAAGTGGCTTGTTTATGGCGACTATGGGAATTGCACCCTAGGACGCATAGTACCTGCAGCACAAGTGATAAATCATGAAGATCTAAAAAATATAATCAAAGGCCAAGAAGGCCAAGTAAGGAAGTATAATCCCATACACAGGGACAGAAGGGAAATAAAGGAAGCAGGAAAAAAGGCAAGAAAGCTAATATACACACCCTGGCATGAGAGAATGGGATTTTTGGATTTATTTGGCTCAAAATCATATTATAGAGTTGAATCACTTGCAATGTTATTAGATAACATTACTGAAATATATGATAACACCTTTAGATATGTAGGTAGAGAGATTTAAGAGGTAAAAAAAGAACAGTTACAACACAGATTAGTTCTGGATCACTTAACGGCACAGACAGGAGGTTATTGTATGACCTTATATACCCAGACAGGAATATTGTGTTGTACATTTATTACTAATGAGACTGACAATGCACAAGAGACAATAGAAAAACATGTACAAGAGATAGAAGAAGAAAAAAAGATCTATGCCACTAAGCATAATACACCTGACACTCTAGGAGGTGATTGGGGCTGGCTGTCTTTTCTAAATCCATCTACATGGTTTTCAGGAATCGGTGGATGGGTTATGGGAATTCTCATGTTTGGCCTAAAAATTATAGGACTATGTATACTTGCTTATATTGCTTTCAAGGTATTGATGTGTGTTTTCTCTATTTGTCTAAAACAGTGTCAGTCCGCTGCAACTACAACCAAGTTTAAAAAACTCATATCTGGAAGGACACAGAAAGCAGAGAATCAGTCTATTCCGATGGATGTGAGCGAACAGCCAATTGCTCTCTGACGGCAGGGAGAAGCTACCTTGTCCTCAGGGCCATAACCCACTAGAACCATCTGATGTGACTAATCCTTAGCATGGTTAGGCAGTTTGAATTGTAAGATGTCCGACCACTATGAGTTTTCTTATATTTATAATAATTTTTTTGTATTTTTGACTTTGTTTACTACTGTATGTAAACAATGTAAATTGTAATGTTTAATTATTATAAAAAGGAGGGAGTTAATGATAGAGTTTATCTTAATCAACATTATGTTACTTATACCATAGCATAATTCTTGTCAGTACAAAGTATTATAAAGACCCATATGTACTAGCATTATATATAATTATCTTGTGTACAGGAAGCTGAATGGGTTAAAATCTATTCCTTCTGAGTTTCAGGTTCTGTAAATAAGTCAAAGTTACTAATGATACCCATATGGGGAAATACACTCTTCCATGTCATCGGAGATGGCATAGTAAAATTACTCAAACCAGTTATAGACTTTGTAACTCCACACTAGGGGAGTGTCGCATGTAAACATGTATGTATTTGGTAATATCCCCTCCCATAAGGGGGAGGAATCATTTGTGTTTCATGGTATAAGTATATGACCAACGAGCTAAGGAGTGGGTGTGAATAAACCTGTTTGAAAGAGACCCTGTCGGACAGTCATTTCCAAGGCTCTGAGATAACTGCGTGCTCTAGAGAAAGGTCACATTCCAGAATCCTTCATAGATTACACAGCTCTCCGGTGCCCTCACTGCAGCCGGTGAGCTGCGTCATCTGCGCCTGCCGTCTGACCTGTCATCTGTTGTGAAACCCCGGGCCGGCACTGAGGACCAGCAACCCAGGGTTATTACTCCCCGCCTCCTTCCCACAACAGAAAATGCAGGGTGGGTCCCTGCATTTTCTGGTGTGAAAGGGGTATCAGTATACTTACCCCTAAGAGTTTATTTGCGTTGCATGGTGCAAGCGTTATCAGAGTCTGCATTACCTGGACAAACTTAGGAGGGAACTTCTGCCTGAGTTCCAGCAGTAACGCATCTACCCTCTGTCGCTGGAAGAGCGAGCTGGCTTCTTCCTTCTTCTTAGCCTTTGGTTTCGCTTTATCTGGAAAAAAAACCAAAAACTAATGAAAGACCAAACCAATAGATTTTGCGTATTAGTATTAGGTAAATGAATTTGGCTACCCTAGGAGGTGTAATGAGATTGAATCCTTCTAACTAACATAAGATTAATAAATGTTGTATACAACAAAACCTGTTCCAAGCAATGGTACTGTACTTTGTAATTTCACGTTCTCTCTGACTTCACCTATGGAAATATAATTACTAAGAGTCTGAGTTCCGTCCAGCCCCATCAGAAGGAACGTTAGTGTCCGTGTTTCCAAAATGTCCTGTGCCATTGTATATAGTCTGTCTTTATTGCAGTAGTGACTAATCCATATGCCGGTAACTACTTGCCGGCATATGGTTAGTCATCATTACTGGGATATAATCAAAAGGTCGGTAATAACATTGTAGAGATTCATAATATCAACACTATGTCAGCAATTATGGATTCGACATTGTGAAAATGTCCTCAGAATGACGACATTAGGATTAGTCTGCAGGGAAAACAAGGGTTAGGTTGCAGGAGAAACTATTAATACATTGGAGGATCGGAAGTCTGACCCGAAAGACGTTCTCAGCAGCGGAAACAGACAGTATTCACTAAACCTGTGTGTTTTCGTGAGTTTTTTTTAAGATTGCCTGTATACAAACATATAGGGAGAAAAAAAAAAAAAATCACAATTCTTTTTTCCATCAGGGATAATGGCAATCGCTTCCCTCTTTGTGCGCTAAACAGCGACACTGCCCGGACTTTTTTTCCTGACTGATGACAGAAGTCTGGATCTACTTCTGATATAGCCACACACATGGAATGTACCAAACATCACAAAAACCAACAGCATTTAAAACCAAGAAGCCAGCATATTTATAGATAAGCCCTCCCACCTCTATATCCGTTTGTTACTACCCAGTTTGTTGCATCCCTGTTTCCTATTGTATAAGAAACTGTAAATAAATAATAAATCATTTCTGAAGGTCAGTTCCAATTACAAAATTGGAGGTTAGTTGAAAGCACGTGGTCACTGCCTAACTGAAATGGTCAAAAGGGTTTTGTTTTTAAATAAACTAATAAATAAGTTCTGCCACCATCTGAATAAGTAGACCACACTTCACATATTGTAGCGGTGACCGAAGGCCCTTGATATTACGACTCTTTTTGGCACTTAATGTACTTTAGCGTGATGGTAAGAGAATCCGATCGCCCTGCTCTCAGTTGGATGACATATTGTACCTCGTTCCTCCTGGTCTTTGTAGTGCCACCAGTACCCTTTCGATGGATGGTAACGGCAGTAAGACATGGCTTCATCAAATGCGGACTGGACCCCGTGAATTGCGGTAAGCTAAAAAGAAAACAAAAAGTTCACAAAAAAGAAACATTTCATAACCACATTATAAATATTATCAAGTTATTATAAGGAGGAGAATGCAATCAGAAGCAAGGTTCCATTGTGCTAGTATAAGGTAGGGTTTCCAGCAGGAAGATCTTCATTTTATTTAAGATTTTCACATCAAGATGAACAATACATATGAAAGAGAAATGCACAATATAAAAAAGGTACTACATAGAACTACATAGAACAGGCCAAGGTTAGACATAATCCTGGAGCAGTATTCAATAGGCCAGCGGTTCTCATACTCGGTCCTCAGGACCCCACAGAGTCACGGTTTCCAGGTCACCTGACAGGTGCACTCATTACCGACTGACACATTTTAAAAGATCCACAGGTGGGGCTAATTATTTCACTGGTGATTCTGTGAGGATACCTGCAAAACATGCACTGTGTGGGGGTCCTGAGGACCGACTCTGAGACCCTGTGCAATAGGCTATATCTTCCGTTCATTTTACCATGACCCCTGGTCACACCTTCGCACTGAAGCCTACCAATTTAATTAAATGCCTTTTACCTCCCACACTATTTTGTCATTTACTGTAAACATGAGTGTAGAAAAGTGAAATTCCATTACAAAACCTGGGATAATGATCACATGGGGAAAGTAGGATTACCTCCCTCATATTTGCTCACATGTCCTAAGTGGGGAAAAAGGTTCTCAAAATGACCAATTATAATCTGGCCAAAGCAGACGATAACGCGGATCAGTAACATCTGTGAATGTTTGCTGCAGTACAAGAGCAGGTTCCAAATCCTTTTTCATGAGAGCAATACAGAGGCCATACAGTGCGTTCTCAGGGCAATACAGAGGTCATACAGTGCGCTCTCACGGCAATACAGAGGTCATACAGTGCGCTCTCAGGGCAATACAGAGGTCACACAGTGCGCTCTCAGGGCAATACAGAGGCCATACAGTGCGTTCTCAGGGCAATACAGAGGCCATACAGTGCGTTCTCAGGGCAATACAGAGGTCATACAGTGCGCTCTCAGGGCAATAAAGAGGTCATACAGTGCGCTCTCACGGCAATACAGAGGTCATACAGTGCGCTCTCAGGGCAATACAGAGGTCATACAGTGCGCTCTCAGGGCAATACAGAGGTCATACAGTGCGCTCTCACGGCAATACAGAGGTCATACAGTGCGCTCTCAGGGCAATACAGAGGCCATACAGTGCGCTCTCAGGGCAATACAGAGGTCATACAGTGCGCTCTCACGGCAATACAGAGGTCATACAGTGCGCTCTCACGGCAATACAGAGGTCATACAGTGCGCTCTCAGGGCAATACAGAGGTCATACAGTGCGCTCTCACGGCAATACAGAGGTCATACAGTGCGCTCTCAGGGCAATAAAGAGGCCATACAGTGCGCTCTCACGGCAATACAGAGGTCATACAGTGTGCTCTCACGGCAATACAGAGGTCATACAATGCGCTCTCACAGCAATACAGAGGTCATACAGTGCGCTCTCACAGCAATACAGAGGTCATACAGTGCGCTCTCACAGCAATACAGAGGTCATACAGTGCGCTCTCAGGGCAATACAGAGGTCATACAGTGCGCTCTCACAGCAATACAGAGGTCATACAGTGCGCTCTCAGGGCAATACAGAGGCCATACAGTGCGCTCTCAGGGCAATACAGAGGTCATACAGTGCGCTCTCACTGCAATACAGAGGTCATACAGTGCGCTCTCAGGGCAATACAGAGGTCATACAGTGCGCTCTCACGGCAATACAGAGGTCATACAATGCGCTCTCACAGTAATACAGAGGTCATACAGTGCGCTCTCACGGCAATACAGAGGTCATACAGTGCGCTCTCACGGCAATACAGAGGCCATACAGTGCGTTCTCACGGCAATACAGAGGTCATACAGTGCGCTCTCAGGGCAATACAGAGGTCATACAGTGCTTTCTCAGGGCAATACAGAGGTCATACAGTGCGCTCTCAGTGCAATACAGAGGTCATACAGTGCGCTCTCAGGGCAATACAGAGGTCATACAGTGCGCTCTCAGGGCAATACAGAGGTCATACAGTGCGCTCTCAGGGCAATACAGAGGTCAAACAGTGCGCTCTCAGTGCAATACAGAGGTCATACAGTGCGCTCTCAGGGCAATACAGAGGTCATACAGTGCGCTCTCAGGGCAATACAGAGGTCATACAGTGCGCTCTCAGGGCAATACAGAGGTCATACAGTGCGCTCTCAGGGCAATACAGAGGTCATACAGTGCGCTCTCACGGCAATACAGAGGTCATACAGTGCGCTCTCACGGCAATACAGAGGTCATACAGTGCGCTCTCAGGGCAATACAGAGGTCATACAATGCGCTCTCACAGCAATACAGAGGTCATACAGTGCGCTCTCAGGGCAATACAGAGGTCATACAGTGCGTTCTCACAGTAATACAGAGGTCATACAGTGCGCTCTCACGGCAATACAGAGGTCATACAGTGCGCTCTCAGGGCAATACAGAGGTCATACAATGCGCTCTCACAGCAATACAGAGGTCATACAGTGCGCTCTCAGGGCAATACAGAGGTCATACAGTGCGCTCTCAGGGCAATACAGAGGTCATACAGTGCGTTCTCACAGTAATACAGAGGTCATACAGTGCGCTCTCACAGCAATACAGAGGTCATACAGTGCGCTCTCAGGGCAATACAGAGGTCATACAGTGCGTTCTCACAGTAATACAGAGGTCATACAGTGCGTTCTCACGGCAATACAGAGGTCATACAGTGCGCTCTCACGGCAATACAGAGGTCATACAGTGCGCTCTCAGGGCAATACAGAGGTCATACAGTGCGTTCTCACAGTAATACAGAGGTCATACAGTGCGCTCTCACGGCAATACAGAGGTCATACAGTGCGCTCTCACGGCAATACAGAGGTCATACAGTGCGCTCTCAGGGCAATACAGAGGTCATACAATGCGCTCTCACAGCAATACAGAGGTCATACAGTGCGCTCTCAGGGCAATACAGAGGTCATACAGTGCGCTCTCACGGCAATACAGAGGTCATACAGTGCGCTCTCAGGGCAATACAGAGGTCATACAATGCGCTCTCACAGCAATACAGAGGTCATACAGTGCGCTCTCAGGGCAATACAGAGGTCATACAGTGCGCTCTCAGGGCAATACAGAGGTCATACAATGCGCTCTCACAGCAATACAGAGGTCATACAGTGCGCTCTCAGGGCAATACAGAGGTCATACAGTGCGATCTCAGGGCAATACAGAGGTCATACAGTGCGCTCTCAGGGCAATACAGAGGTCATACAGTGCGCTCTCACGGCAATACAGAGGTCATACAGTGCGCTCTCACGGCAATACAGAGGTCATACAGTGCGCTCTCAGGGCAATACAGAGGTCATACAATGCGCTCTCACAGCAATACAGAGGTCATACAGTGCGCTCTCAGGGCAATAAAGAGGTCATACAGTGCGTTCTCACAGTAATACAGAGGTCATACAGTGCGCTTTCACGGCAATACAGAGGTCATACAGTGCGCTCTCAGGGCAATACAGAGGTCATACAATGCGCTCTCACAGCAATACAGAGGTCATACAGTGCGCTCTCAGGGCAATACAGAGGTCATACAGTGCGCTCTCAGGGCAATACAGAGGTCATACAGTGCGTTCTCACAGTAATACAGAGGTCATACAGTGCGCTCTCACAGCAATACAGAGGTCATACAGTGCGCTCTCAGGGCAATACAGAGGTCATACAGTGCGTTCTCACAGTAATACAGAGGTCATACAGTGCGTTCTCACGGCAATACAGAGGTCATACAGTGCGCTCTCACGGCAATACAGAGGTCATACAGTGCGCTCTCAGGGCAATACAGAGGTCATACAGTGCGTTCTCACAGTAATACAGAGGTCATACAGTGCGCTCTCACGGCAATACAGAGGTCATACAGTGCGCTCTCACGGCAATACAGAGGTCATACAGTGCGCTCTCAGGGCAATACAGAGGTCATACAATGCGCTCTCACAGCAATACAGAGGTCATACAGTGCGCTCTCAGGGCAATACAGAGGTCATACAGTGCGTTCTCACAGCAATACAGAGGTCATACAGTGCGCTCTCACGGCAATACAGAGGTCATACAGTGCGCTCTCACGGCAATACAGAGGTCATACAATGCGCTCTCACAGCAATACAGAGGTCATACAGTGCGCTCTCAGGGCAATACAGAGGTCATACAGTGCGCTCTCAGGGCAATACAGAGGTCATACAGTGCGCTCTCAGGTCAATACAGAGGTCATACAGTGCGTTCTCACAGTAATACAGAGGTCATACAGTGCGCTCTCACAGCAATACAGAGGTCATACAGTGCGCTCTCAGGGCAATACAGAGGTCATACAGTGCGTTCTCACAGTAATACAGAGGTCATACAGTGCGCTCTCACGGCAATACAGAGGTCATACAGTGCGCTCTCAGGGCAATACAGAGGTCATACAGTGCGTTCTCACAGTAATACAGAGGTCATACAGTGCGCTCTCACGGCAATACAGAGGTCATACAGTGCGCTCTCAGGGCAATACAGAGGTCATACAGTGCGCTCTCACGGCAATACAGAGGTCATACAATGCGCTCTCACAGCAATACAGAGGTCATACAGTGCGCTCTCAGGGCAATACAGAGGTCATACAGTGCGTTCTCACAGTAATACAGAGGTCATACAGTGCGCTCTCACGGCAATACAGAGGTCATACAGTGCGCTCTCACGGCAATACAGAGGTCATACAGTGCGCTCTCAGGGCAATACAGAGGTCATACAATGCGCTCTCACAGCAATACAGAGGTCATACAGTGCGCTCTCAGGGCAATACAGAGGTCATACAGTGCGTTCTCACAGCAATACAGAGGTCATACAGTGCGTTCTCACAGTAATACAGAGGTCATACAGTGCGCTCTCACGGCAATACAGAGGTCATACAGTGCGCTCTCAGGGCAATACAGAGGTCATACAATGCGCTCTCACAGCAATACAGAGGTCATACAGTGCGCTCTCAGGGCAATACAGAGGTCATACAGTGCGCTCTCAGGGCAATACAGAGGTCATACAGTGCGCTCTCAGGGCAATACAGAGGTCATACAGTGCGTTCTCACAGTAATACAGAGGTCATACAGTGCGCTCTCACAGTAATACAGAGGTCATACAGTGCGCTCTCACGGCTACTTGATTTTGTGCGCATGCTCACAATAACCCAGGTCACGCACCGCACATCGGATACGGCCCTGTATCTCTAAATCATTAATAGGAAACCTCTTCAATGCCCTAATGCGGTTTAGGGAGAATGGGAGCACAGTCTAGGAGAGGAACCTCTAGCCACTGGGATAACCATTTCCAAGCTTCCCAGTGCTGCTCAGGAAGCGATGTCGTGGGTGAATGTAAACTTTAGCACATGGCTGGGAAGAGTCAAGAAACATGAAGGTTACCGTTCTGGAGTTGATCACAGATCCTAAGTCTGGAGCTTGGTAGATCACTCCGGCAATAATGTAGTAATCTGCAAGGGGCACAGCTGCAAAATAAATGGAATCTGAGGTCAGCAAACAGGGTCCGAGCGTAAGGAAGGTGCGAGATGTCGGCTGATCTCTGACGGAGGTTTTTTTTTTTTTCTAAAGCGGCGATCATTTATAAGGCAAAATATTGCCATGGAAAGAATTGCCGCTTTAAAAACTGTCCAAGAACAGCCGGCATCCCACACCTAGGGCAAACTTGGACTCTATCACATATTGCCCAATGTGTTAGCACAATTAGATACAGGTCTTTTAAATGCCAGTATAACTATGATCTGGGACTAAAACAGGGAAGTCATACATAAAAAAGGTATTCTGCGCATCATGGCATAGAGAATGAAAACACATAAGAACACAAAAACAAAGTTCAAAAAGAAAAGAACAATAAAATAGTCTGGAAATAAAAAAAAGGTGGTACTTGTGTATTATCGCGGCGCCCATTGCATCGCATCGCATACCTTAATTAGTGGTATGCGATGGGATGCGATTTTCGGGTCAAAACACCTACACAGTGCAATAAAATATTGCATAGCATCGCATGCCATTAAAATGGCATGCCATGCGATGCAATTTTTAATTGTACAAGCACCCTGATGGGTGATTACAATGTTAAATGCACCCCCACTATCAACGCCAACCCGAAGCGTGGCAAAAACAGCGAGCCCGTGAGGGGCGGCGGTACGAGTCCTCCGTCCTTTATATACCCCCACTATCCACTAAGCCACCGAGCCTGAAGCGTGGCGAGCACAGTGCGCCCCGCGAGGTGACGCGGAATACATGTGAAGTAATTCGCGTCCGCTCGCCACGCTTCGGGCTCGCTGCAGTCGCCACACTATCTAAAATCAACTCCACGCCGACGTGGATAGTGGGGGTATGAAAAGGTCGGAGGACGCGTGCCGCCGCCGCTCGCTACGCTTCAGGTTGGCGTTGATAGTGAGGGTGGCGTTAACAATGGGGGTGCATTTAACATAGTAATCACCCATCAGGGTGCTTGTACAAATAATAATCGGATGGGATCGCATCGCATCGCCGATCAGATAAGATGCCCTGCAATGAAAATCTTGGGCGCCGTGATAATACACAAGTACCAAAAAGGTTAAGAGTTATAATAAAAGGCGGCTGAAGGGGCCACATACAGCTCTGATCTGGCCACACAAGAGATAATCCAGCTGCAATAATACCCACAATGCATTTCCAAATCAGGCACACGCAGCTGTGGCTAAATTGGAAACATTTTTCTTTTTAAACCAGATTACATAGAATAGTGTTTAGGTCTATTCTATTGGCAGGACTTATAGATCCAAGCCAAGTTGGGTCATTCAGTAACATACAGGTCATCATATAACGCCATATGCCTCAATGACATCATGAAGGACAACTCTACTGATAGAAGTCTGTTGATGATAGGACTTCCGGACTTATGACCTGGAAGTCCTATCTGTGCATGCCTCACAGGGGACACTGGGCGGGATCAGGTTAGATCCTCCTCCATGAACTTTTTGATAAGCGGCCTATAGGCTTTTATTAGGCACTATTATTATTATTACATTTTATTTATTAGGTGCCACAATTGATTGGCAGCGCCATACATAGGGCACACATTCGATCAATACAGGGTACACAGATCTAAACATTACAGTAACTGAAAACAGGGCACAGGTAACGATTAGCAGCACAGTTCTCAGTACACCGTACAGCTGAGATGTAGGGAAACAAAGGAGGTGTCCGCATACTGCCAGGAGCAGGCTGTGGTTGGAAGAGATGAACTATTACGACATGGGTATAGGCGGTCGCTAAGTAAGAGAGCACTGCACTGAAGCGCAAGAGAAGGGGGCTGTGAGAACAAGAGGACCCTGCTCCATGGAGCTTACGATCTAGACCAACGGTTCACAAACTGCGGGTCCTGACCCCAAAGTGGGTCCCGACCTTGTCAGCATGGGGTCACGACTCCATGTTGCTGATCATCAGACTGATGCTTGTTCTAATCTAAGTCAGTGATTCAAGGAGTCTAAAAAAATCTGTTGAATTGTCTGTTACTTCAGACTCCTCCCATCATGTTGTGCCCCCACAATGCTGCCATGTCTGTGCTGTCTGCTGACTACACATGTGATGTGATGGGTTATGGTATATCAGACTCCTCCCATCACTCTGTGCCCCCACAATGCTGCCATGTATGTGCTGTCTGCTGACTACACGTGTGAGGTGATGGGAGGAGTCTGATATACCATAACCCATCATATCACACGTGTAGTCAGCAGACAGCACATACATGGCAGCATTGTGGAGGCACAGAGTGAGGGGAGGAGTTTAATATACCATAACCTATGGGTTCTCAAACTGCGGCCCTCCAGAGGTTGTGAAACTACAAATCTCAGCATGCCTTTCCACAGTTTTGCTATAAAGGAGTGTTAAAACTGTGTCAAGGCATGCTGGGATTTGTAGTTTCACAACATCTGGAGGGCCGCAGTTTGAGGACCCATGCCATAACCCATCACATCACATGTGTAGTCAGCAGACAGCACAAACACGGCAGCATTGTGGAGGCACAGAGTGATCGGAGGAGTCTAATATACCATAACCCAGTGGTAGCCAACCCTAGCCTATGAGAGCTACCAACAGTTCACATTTTCCAGACAACCTAGCTGCTGCACAGCTGCACTCATTAATCACTGACACATTTTAAAAGATACACAGATGGAGCTAATGAGCTCACTTGTGACTCTGTGAGGAGACCTGCAAAACATGCACTGTTGGTAGCTCTTGAGTACTAGGGTTGGCTACCCCAGCCATAACCCATCACATCACACGTGTAGTCAGCAGAGAGCACATACATGGCAGCATTGTGGAGGCACAGAGTGATGGGAGGAGTCTGATATACCATAACCCATCACATCACACGTGTAGTCAGCAGAGAGCACATACATGGCAGCATTGTGGAGGCACAGAGTGATGGGAGGAGTCTGATATACCATAACCCATCACTCTGTGCCTCCACAATGCTGCCATGTATGTGCTGTCTGCTGACTACACGTGTGATGTGATGGGTTATGGTATATCTGACTCCTCCCATCACTCTGTGCCTCCATAATGCTGCCATGTATGTGCTGTCTGCTGACTACACGTGTGATATGATGGGTTATGGTATATCTGACTCCTCCCATCACTCTGTGCCTCCACAATGCTGCCATGTATGTGGTGTCTGCTGACTACACGTGTGATGTGATGGGTTATGGTATATTAGACTCCTCCCATCACTATGTGCCTCCACAATGCTCCCATGTATGTGCTGTCTGCTGACTACACGTGTGATGTGATAGGTTATGGTATATTAGACTCCTCCCATCACTCTATGCCTCCACAATGCTGCCATGTATGTGCTGTCTGCTGCCTACACGTGTGATGTGATGGGTTATGGTATATTAGACTCCTCCCATCACTCTGCGCCTCCACAATGCTGCCATGTATGTGCTGTCTGCTGACTACACATGTGATGGGTTATGGTATATTAGATTCCTCCCATCACTCTGTGCCTCCACAATGCTGCCATGTATGTGCTGTCTGCTGACTACACATGTGATGGGTTATGGTATATCAGACTCCTCCCATCACTCTGTGCCCCCACAATGCTGCCATGTATGTGCTGTCTGCTGACTACACATGTGATGTGATGGGTTATGGTATATTAGACTCCTCCCATCACTCTGTGCCCCCACAATGCTGCCATGTATGTGCTGTCTGCTGACTACACGTGTGATGTGATGGGTTATGGTATATCTGACTCCTCCCATCACTCTGTGCCTCCACAATGCTGCCATGTATGTGCTGTCTGCTGACTACACGTGTGATGTGATGGGTTATGGTATATTAGACTCCGTCCATCACTCTGTGCCTCCACAATGCTGCCATGTATGTGCTGTCTGCTGACTACACATGTGATGTGATGGGTTATGGTATATTAGACTCCTCCCATCACTCTGTGCCCCCACAATGCTGCCATGTATGTGCTGTCTGCTGACTACACATGTGATGTGATGGGTTATGGTATATTAGACTCCTCCCATCACTCTGTGCCTCCACAATGCTGCCATGTATGTGCTATCTGCTGACTACACGTGTGATGTGATGGGTTATGGTATATCAGACTCCTCCCATCATGTTGTGCCCCCACAATGCTGCCATGTATGTGCTGTCTGCTGACTACACGTGTGATGTGATGGGTTATGGTATATTAGACTCCTCCCATCACTCTGTGCCTCCACAATGCTGCCATCTATGTGCTGTCTGCTGACTACACGTGTGATGTGATGGGTTATGGTATATTAGACTCCTCCCATCACTCTGTGCCCCCACAATGCTGCCATGTATGTGCTGTCTGCTGACTACACGTGTGATGTGATGGGTTATGGTATATCAGACTCCTCCCATCACTCTGTGCCTCCACAATGCTGCCATGTATGTGCTGTCTGCTGTCTATACATGTGATGTGATCGGTCATGGTATATCTGACTCCTCCCATCACTCTGTGCCTCCACAATGCTGCCATGTATGTGCTGTCTGCTGACTACACGTGTGATGTGATCGGTCATGGTATATCTGACTCCTCCCATCACTCTGTGCCCCCACAATGCTGCCATGTATGTGCTGTCTGCTGACTACACATGTGATGTGATGGGTTATGGTATATTAGACTCCTCCCATCACTCTGTGCCCCCACAATGCTGCCATGTATGTGCTGTCTGCTGACTACACGTGTGATGTGATGGGTTATGGTATATTAGACTCCTCCCATCACTCTGTGCCCCCACAATGCTGCCATGTATGTGCTGTCTGCTGACTACACATGTGATGTGATGGGTTATGGTATATTAGACTCCTCCCATCACTCTGTGCCCCCACAATGCTGCCATGTATGTGCTGTCTGCTGACTACACGTGTGATGTGATGGGTTATGGTATATTAGACTCCTCCCATCACTCTGTGCCCCCACAATGCTGCCATGTATGTGCTGTCTGCTGACTACACGTGTGATGTGATGGGTTATGGTATATTAGACTCCTCCCATCACTCTGTGCCCCCACAATGCTGCCCTGTATGTGCTGTCTGCTGATTACACATGTGATGTGATGGGTTATGGTATATTAGATTCCTCCCATCACTCTGTGCCTCCACAATGCTGCCATGTATGTGCTGTCTGCTGACTACACCTGTGATGACCTTCTGCAGTAACTTACTGGGGTCCTGTCATTTTTATTATCTGATGGGGTCCCAGAGCAAAATAGTTTGAGGACTCCTGATCTAGACGGTGGAGGAGACAGACAGGTGACATCAGATGCAGGCTAGTAGGCCTAAGGCAGGAAGTGAGCATGGCAGGGATGGTCAGGACATGAGGCAGCAGGTAGGGAGAGCAGCCTCGGCACTAGGTTATGCAGAAGGATACACATTAGTGAACAGGTGGGTTTTCAATGCTCATGTGAAGCTTTGCAAGGTCAGGGAGAGTCTAATAAAGCTAGGGAGCTTGTTCCAGTGAAGGGGGCAGCATGGGGGAAATCTTACTTCCATGGGATGCAGTGACCAGGGTAGAGGAGAGGTGACTGGAAAGGGCAGAAGGGAGTATGTAGGGAGATGAGGTTGGAGATGTAGGGAGCAGTGGAGTTACAGAGTTCCATGTATGTGAGGGTGAGGCGCTTACAGAAGAGTCTGTGTGGGAACAGGAGCCAGCGCAGATTGCAGACGCACTACAAGGTCCAACCTCTAGAACATATTGCATTCTGAAGCACGGCACATATCAGAAATGCATCCATACCTCTGGAATAATGGCCTTTTCTGAGGTTTCACCTAATTTTTAGCTTTGATGCATCTCACCCATAAACTGCTATTGACAGACGGAGATCACAGAATCACTGCTGATGGCTAGGTCATATCAGAGGCACAGATACACACTGATGTTCAATAAGCCCACAGAGAAAAGCATCATAACTCACCTTGTGTAGGAGACTGCCTCTGCTGCTTCCTGATGATGAACAGAATGGGCTCCTGAGCATGCAGCAATATATACTCCACACCGACCATCTGACTAACAGAGAAGTCCCACAATTAGCAGCAGTGGATATGACAGCATGTAACTATGGCGGGCTTACAGTCAGAATAAAGTACATTACAAAGCCTTCTTATAGTATAGATGGTAGTCACATGTCTGTGCTACAGAACAATGGTGGAACATGGAATAGCCAATTTCCTCCCTGCACAATCCCTTACGGAAAGAATGGCAGCTTAAGGTTCTTGTCTTATTGGGAGTTTCCATAGCAGAGATACATGAATGATTTTGGATTTATCTCCATGGGTCAGATGCACTAAGCTTCAAAAAGTGATAAACAACCAGCCACTCGGCTCCTAATAGTCATTTTTCCAAGACAGACATGGTAGTTGGGAGCGGATTGGCTGGTTGTTTATCACTCTGGGAAGCTTGCTGCATCTGGCCCAATGGCTTGTCTTTACTGCAGTATAGCATAGTGGAGGATGCAGGGGTGGGCAGACTGGGATATGGTCATTGGGTCACCAGCAAGTTGTTAAACAGTCATTAGGTCGACACGTGTCTAGAATTACAGGGTCATTAGGTCGACATGGGGTTTTTCACTGTTTTTTGTTAAACCGACAGGCAGTATTTCATGCCCTGCCATCCACGAACCCCCTTGCGGGCTCTCTGCACTCGCCACGCTGCGGGCACAGTGGCTCACTACGCTCGCCACCCCCCACGAAGGCGAATAGCTGGTGGCCGTCGGGATCCCGAGTGTCGGGGTTTTAACAATTGGGATTCCGATGTCTGTGTAATGACTGCGGGCTCGCTGTACTCGCCACGCTGTGGGCACAGTGGCTCACTACGCTCGCCACCCCCCACGAAGGCGAATAGCTGGTGGCCGTCGGGATCCCGAGTGTCGGGGTTTTAACAATTGGGATTCCGATGTCTGTGTAATGACTGTCGGAATCCCGACTGTCTGTCAGCCATCCGGTACCCGATGGTACATCTACTACAGCTACTTATGCGGTCAGCAGATTCTTCAACACAGATCAATCAATGCAGCGTGCCTAAAGGTGGCCATACACACGCAGATTTATCTGCAGATCAGTCTGGTTGGAACAAAAACATGGTTATAGATGAGAGCAAATGACAGTTGACCCTTTGCTTGGAAATGCTGGAAAACTGACAAACTGTCACTCATCCATAGCCATGTTTTTGTTCCAACCAGCCAGATCTAAAGATAAATCTTACTAGTGTATGGGCACCTTTATACTGGAGCAGACGTATTAAGCCTGGTAAAGGGGAGATAAAGCAGAAGTTGAAAACATACCAGCCAATCACCTCCAAACTGTCATTTTTCAAACACAGCTGATTGGCTGATGTGTTATCACCTTTCACTTTATCACTCGACCCTGTAAAGCAGGCATTCCCAACCACGGTCCTCAAGGCACACCAACAGTGCAGGTTTTAGTGATATCCAGGCTTCAGCACAGATGGTTGAATCAAACTAGCTCAGGTACTAATTAAGTCACCTGTGCTCAAGCCTGGATATCTCTAAAGCTGTGTACACACGGGGGCGATTGGGGCTGAAATCGCTGGAAATATGGTCGCAGGCGACCATATTGCCAGTGATTGGGAGTGTGCCCCGGCGATAAATCGCCGGGTGCGTGCTCCCGTTTTCAGCCCCATTCTAATCGCTGGTCGCAGGAACATGCTCCTGCGACTAGCTGATTACCGCTGCGGCACTGCCGGCAGAGGTTACCTTTCATCAGCGACCATCTCTGGTCGCTGATGAAAAGGAGAAACTGAGCAATATATTGCTCAGCCATATATTTCTAGCAATATATGGCTGAGCAATATATCTCCCCCTTGTGTACGGGGCTTAAAACCTGTACTGATGGTGTGCTTTGAGGACCGTGGTTGGGAATGCCTGCTGTAGAAGATTGAATACATTTCCCCTGTATCCCAAGGGCTACGCAAGCATATATTGGTCCTGCTGGTTGACCTATCACACCACTTTACAACAACCATCTTTAATATAAAAACATGTATAATAATATCATTATAAATAAATTTTACCATGAAAATAAATGTAAATGTTGACAATATGGCTTTCTGGAGAACTTACTTGAGATGATCTAGTGTTAATCTTTGCATTTTCACCACCTCATTATTGCAGGTCCTGTCGTAGAAAGGGTTGCTCCTCTCCGAGAAGTAGTCAAGCACAGTCGCATTGTTTAATATTGGGATCCAAGAGCTGTCAACCCAGGATATACCTAGCAAGTTATCTGCCAGTATAAAAGGAGAATGAGGTCTGGAACCAGCCGGTATTTTTTACAATGCATGAGTACAGTATATACTACAGGTATGGCCAAACTGTGGCCCTCTAGCTGTTGTAAAACTACACATCCCAGCATTCCTTGCCATAGTTTTAGCATTCCCTAATAGCAAAACTGTGGCAAGGCATGATGGGACTTGTAGTTTCACAACAGCTGGAGGGCCATATATCATGCCTGATATACTATATTACTGAAAATGAATGGGTATATAGCGTCCAGACTGCAGTAGTGACAGCGGCAGCGCCTGGGTACATAGGGACCAGAATGAGGTTTCACAAACCCATTATGCCTGGGTACACAGGGTGGTGGCTGTATGAGCACAAACCCCAGATGAGGGCTCACAAGCTGCAGTATAGCGGCAGACACGTTGCAAGGACTCAGTATATGAAGTATGAGCGTATTTGCCTCAGTTATGTCGCTAATTAGCGGCGGAGACAACATACCCACCTCTGATATCCACAGCGGCCATCCTGTGTACCGCGCATGCGCACCGTCGCGCCCCTCCCCCAATGTTTTCCCCAAAGAACTACCCCGTGTCACGTGACCGGCGCCGGACTACAAGTCCCGGCATGCAACGTGCACCCGTTCACCGACTTTTAGTCGGCTGTCGGGTTCGGGTCAGGCCGGTGAAGGACGTCGGCGGTCCGCCCAACCTAAAAAGCCGGCCCCTGGTCTCCCCAGGTTCTGGCTTGGTCTAGCTTCCCAGCTCCGGCCAGAGGCGGCGTGACGTCACGCGGTGGTCATGTGGTCCATCCTCCAAGATGGCTTCCCCCTGTCTGCTGTGAGACAGCTGCTGTGAACGAGCGAGAGAGGAGGGAGGACGGAGAGCGGCGCTGGCTGCTGTCGGGTGGTCATCGGAAGGGACGATGATCGGGTCTCCGGACCTGGTGGCCTTCACCAGGGAGGAAGAGTACGATAGCCCCCAGCGGGGCTCCCCCGGTCTGCCGGAGGAGTACTCGGTGCCCCTCTTCCCTTACTCGGAGGCGGAGAGCAGCCCCTGGTCCCGGCTGTCCGGAGCCAAGTTCTCCCGGGACTTCATTCTCATCTCAGAGTTCTCCGAGCAGGTGGGGCCGCAGCCGCTGCTCACCATACCGGACGACCCCCAGGTCCGAGGGGTCTTCGACCTGAACTACTTCTCCCTGCGCATTATGTCAGTGGACTACCAGGCCTCCTTCGTTGGCCACCCACCAGGCACTTCCTACCCCAAGCTCAACTTCGTGGAGGACTCTAAGGTGGTCCTGGGCGACTCCAAGGAGGGCGCCTTCGCCTACGTCCACCACCTCACCCTGTATGACCTGGAGGCCCGGGGCTTCGTCCGGCCTTTCTGCATGGCCTATATCTCCACCGATGAGGACAAGATCATGCAGCAGTTTTTGGAGCTCTCCGGTGACTTTTCCAAGGCCTCGGACTGCCTGAAGACTGGCAATCGCAAGGCCTTCGCGAATGAGCTGGAGAAGAAGCTGAAAGACCTGGACTACACCCGGATGGTGCTGCTGACTGAGATGGAGGACCAGCAGAGGACAGATGACAAGGGCTTCTACACCACCCAGGCCATCGAGAAAGCCAATGAGCTGGCCAACGTGGAGAAATCCATCATCGAGCATCAGGACCTGCTGAAACAAATACGGTTGTACCCTTATAGGCATTTAAAAGATGATGAGTACCAGCCTTACATCCCAGAAAGCTCCCCAGACGAGGCCACTCCACAAGAGTCGGAACAGGCAGCAGCCTCTGAACATGAAGGTACCAACGAGGCAGACCCGTACATCCCTCGGGCCTCTTACACTCCTAAGTTTATCAAGGCCAAATCGTCCAAATGCTTCGATAAAAAGCTGAAGACGTTGGAGGAGCTGGTTGATATTTACTTCTTCACGCAAACAATCAACCTACTGACAGGCGTTGAAAAACGATATAGGGGGGATGTCAGCTACTTATTAATGAGTCATCTTGATAAGACCCTCTTGGGGCAACAAGCCATTGCAAATTTCCTATTTGAGGATGTGTCCACATGGGATTCGAAGTTGGCGGACCGGCAGTACTCTGATAACTTGTTGATTCCCCAACCTATGCAAAGCTCCAGATTCATGGAAGACCCTAAAAGCTCGAAGCCTTTAGCAAATACAGAATCATACAAGTCTAGCGTGGAGTCTGTTCCTATCAAAATCGAGCAGGAGAGATTTAATGGTGAACGTGATGGAGAGGAGTCTGCCCCGTGTACCGGCGATAACCATGGACATGTTGAATTTCTTGATGTCGATGCCAAAGGGAGTTTCAGTAGCGGCGACAGCATTGAGGTCTTAAGGACTGAGAAGTCGAACTCACTCATTCACTCAGAGAGTCAGCCATGCCTGAGGCTGCACCCAAGTCCGCAGCCTCCGAGGAGGAAGGCAGGTAGCAGAAGAACCATTAGTGAGGACAGTATTGAGGTTCTAAGCACATGTACTTCTGACACTGTGATCCCCGAGGATTTTCGGGGAACCTACCAAATAGCTATTGATGAAGAAGATCCCTGTGTAGAGGAGCTGATTAGAGAGCAGCACGACAGTCCTACTGCCAATGAGGCGGATGCCATGAAGGGCTATGCCGCCTCTGAGGATGATGTGGCGGTTGACCCTGCTTGCTGTATAAGGGCAGATACATCAAGTCCAGAAGAGCTAACTGGAGATACAGTGCTAGAACATTGTGCTGATAGCCCTGTTGTTAGAGTCCCCCCGCAGGCAGGCAAACACCTGGGTCAGCCTTCTAGTCAGGTGACCTTCCTGGTAGAACAGGTGGACAATACTACTAGGGAAATAGTCCCTACTCCCGAATTGAGCTACTTACTGAGCAGCAGAGATGCAGAAAGACATACTCTTGATGAGTACTCCGATTCCACAAGTTATAGAAGCAGTGCGTCTACATGTTCTGACAGGACCCCTTCCCCACCCCCTATCACCAATGTCACCAACCGCCAAAAAAGAAAAGCTGGCCAAAACGCATTGATGTTCATCAGACAGTACCCCTTCTCCCACCCCGCCATTTACTCTCTCTTGAGTGGGAGAACTCTTGTAGTGCTGGGCGAAGAGGAAGCCTTTGTGAAGAGACTCGTGACTGCTTTGTCTGTGTTTGTCCCCAACTACGGACATGTTGCCAAGCCAGTAAAGCCCTGGGTGACTTCCCCACTGCACATAGTGGATTTTCAGAAGTGGAAATTGATTGGTCTACAGAGGTAAAGTATTTTATATATTACAAGGAGTGTCCTGTGTTGTATTCATAAGCAATTGGCCCTTATTCTGGTTCCTTCTCAAATGGACAAAACCATGTGCACTGCAGGTGGGGCAGATGTAACTTGTGCAGAATGAATTGGATGTGGGTGGTGTTTTACTTCAAAGTGAGATCTATATTGCAGTGTAAAAATAAAGCGGTCAGTATTTTCTCTGCACAGCAACAAATTAACTCACCCAATTCTAACTCTCTGCACATGTTAAATCTGCCCCACCTGCTGTGAATATGGTTTTGTCCATTTGAGAAGGAATTTGCCTCTGCGAGTGAACCAGAATAAAGGCCATTGTGTGATCATCATTCTCTGCATGAGTAATTATTTCACTTCAAAGAAAAGGGAACTGAAATTATGCTGTGATCTCATGTGCGGTGTCTTCAGTCTGGGATTTAATTTTGTAATTTAGGCAATATGAGTTTCCAACAGGCCAGGTTTTAAGCATATCAGTGGTTAAGCACAAGTGACTTAATTATTACCTCAGTGTGATTTACATTCTAGAAACAAGCATGGAAAGTGTTAAAACCTGGGCTGTAATGGGAGAGTGACAAATTCTTATTTACGCTATATGCTGGGTGCACGATTTGAGGTTCCCGACAGCGCTAATATTGTTACCTATATCAGCAATGCTGCTGGAGAAACATATACACAGGTCACTGGGACCCCTACACTGCTGCTGACTATCTTGTCAGATTGAGCTGCATGTTCAGACAATGAGGCGGGGGTGGGATGGTCGTTAACAATATTGAGCATACACACTGGCCGATGTTCATGATATATCATTAACCGTGGTAATCCTGAGAATTTTCAGTGCTTTAGTGCCCAGACTGGCAAATGGAAAATTCTCTCCCCCACCCCCAGCTGTGTGAGAGGCTGCGATGTGACTGTGTAACGTCGGGCCGGGCAGCGGCTGATCTAGTGCTCAGCGGTGCTGCCAAGACCCAAGAGAGACAGTGGTGTGTTTTTTAGGGAGCAGTCCCCGCTAAAAAACTCGCCCAGTGGGGAACGCTACCTTACAAAAAAAAAACACTAAAGGGGTTAACGATATCTGTGTCATGCATCTCATTAACAATTTATCGATCGTCAAAAGGTTGACATAAGTTTGTCACATGTTTTTTTTTTTTAAAGCCAATATGTGGTATTTAGTATTTACCATTCACTAGGGCATAGAGGGAGAACAGAATAGTGTGCTGAGCGTAGCGGTACACTGACAGTGTCCATGTTGACATTCGGGACAAAAAAGTGAACCTCATGTCAACCTTTTAACTGTCAACCTTCCAACCCTATCGATCCAATGCATGTCTACCATTACCCGTACCCCTTTAATCATACTATTTTGCAAGCTACAAATACATACACTGAGCAATCAGCTACTTGAAAAGTACTCAGTCTAGCACTCTGCTCCTTTCATACCCTGTGCAGTTCCTCTTTTCTACCTGAGGTGTCGCTGTCTGCTTTGCTGCGACTAGAACATTCTGGTCTGCATTGTGATACAGACTTGACTGTGCTAGACACACCACAGCAAAGATCGACACTCCAGGCAGGAAAGAGGCATTGCATGGGTTTTGAAAGGGGGTCTGGCGCTAGAATGTACATTATCTATAGGTCTAGTCAGACATTACAACTGGGCGGGCGTTTATATTCGCCTGTCCAGTTGTCATATCCTTGGCGGTGGGTGGGCGATATAGTGCATACCCAGCCTAAGTTATCCTATTAAGGGGGGTATTCAATTCGAGATTCTGACTGTCTGAACATCCCCACAGTTGAAATCCTGGGACGTTTTCGTTTCTTCCGATTTAAAACAGTGTCGGAAAGTGCGCAAATCGACATTCCGTTGACGATTCCGACAAAACAGATCCGACTTTTTTTGAAAATCTGATCTCTTTTGTTGGAAACCACCTTCAATGCTGTCAGAAACTGCAGCATTAAATAGTTGAGTGCTGGTAATAGCAGCCGGGATTGAATACCCACCTACATCACCTAGGGCCAGATGCACTAAGCTTCAAAAGTGATAAAATGGAGAGTGATAAACAGCCAGCCAATCAGCTCCTACCTGCCATGTCACAGTCTGTTTAAAAATTGTCAGGCAGGAGCGGATTGGCTGGCTGTTTATCACTCTCCATTTTATCACTTTTGAAGCTTCGTGTATCTGGCCCCTACACACACCTCACATTATCACGTTGTACACCTCAGGCAGTACGCCTTACCTAATTGCATTACATGATGTCCATAAATGACTGCTTGCCAGAAGTTTTTGTTCTAATGATGCCTCTTGCTTTATAGACTTTAAATATAGAATTTGTCAGCTGTACACCCATGTGGGCAACTGTTCTGTTCCCATAACGCCTTATATCAGAATGTAGTCTAAATTGTTACATCTTCCATTAAGCTGGTCATACATCTACAGATTGATTGTCAAGTCTGACTGGTTGGAGCAATAACCTGAATCTGAATGACAGGTTTTGGCAGTTTTCCAGCATTTCAAAGCAAATGGTCACCTGTCATTTGCTCTCATCCATTACCAGGTTTTTGTTCCAACCAGCCACATCGGACAATAAATCTGTAGATGTATGACCAGCTTAACTCTGGTGGCCAAATAGCAATTGGCCAAATAACAATAAAAAATGGCAGATTTCTTGCCCGCTGTAATCGCCCAAATTCTGCCCTGTCTCATTACAGGCTTGTATTGGCGCTCATTCCTGCCTTGGGTGTCACTCTTCTGCGTTGCTTAAAGCACACTCTGGTCTGTATTATGGTGCTGAAATCAAGACCATGCTGTGCTTTAAGCACCACAACAGAGCGACACTCCTGGCCAGAAAGAGGAACTGCAGAGGTTTTGAAAGGTGTAGGGTGCTAGAATGTACCCTAAGCTTGTACTGTTATGGACAAGGTAATATTATAATGTTCTAATGCAGGCATGCCAAAACTATGGCCCTCCAGCTGTTGTGGAACTACAAGTCCCATCATGCCTTGCCACCGTTTTGTTATTAGGGAATGCTAAAACGGTGGCAAGGCATGCTGGGATGTGTAGTTTCACAACAGCTGGAGGGCCGCAGTTTGGACATGCCTGTGCTAATGTTTTAAACCATTTTATTAACTATAATTGCTATTATGATGTTTATTCTGCTGCAGAGGGGTTACTCCGTCAGGCGCCAACACCCTCCACTCCCTGAACCGTTACAGCCGTTACACCAGCGTCTTGGATGCGGACAACAAAACTCTGCGCTGCCCAGTGTACCGGGGGACACTCTTACAGAGGCTGGCAGACCACCGCACGCAGATCAGAAAGGGCAGCACTTATTACATGCATGTTCAGAGCATGCTGACCCAGCTCAGCTCCAAGGCATTCCTCTTCACCTTCTGCCCACACGTGCACCTCCCGATCCGGGAGAAGGAGAGCGAGGAGTCCATTGCGCAGCGCAGGGCGGCTTTCCTACAGCAGCTGCTGGGGCTCACTCAGGAGGACAGCAAGATAGTGGAATACCTCTCGGAGCTTCTCAAAATGCATTACCTGAGGGAATCGGGGACGCGGCTCCTTCCTGTGCTCAGGTTCGACTACATCCCCAGCGTTTTATACAAAATCTGAAGCCTGGAATGTAATGTGAAGCCATTTCTCCCATAGGGAGCTGTGGATGTACAGACGTTTCCGGAGCATGGCAGTTTTGCACCTTAGGCCATAAAGGAACTTTGAGATTTTATTTTAAAGCCTTGTTTGTCCGTTTACATGTCGGTGATATTTTCGAGAGCGTGCTCATCTCTAGATATTAAGCTGCTGAGATCCTAGGCCAGGAGGCAGCCGCCGGTGTCAGTGTGAAAGGAGGACCAGGAACTCCGAGGAATGTGGGGTGTGATGTGATCTGCTTTACACACATATATTTTGGTTATTCCTACACAATGCTGCTGTGTCCTGCGAATTGGAGCCGTGACGTCTCGCACTAGCACACAGTGGAATGAGGCATTTTGTGTAATGAAGAAATATTCAGCATATCTAATTGCTCTGAGCCACCGTCCTCCCTGAGTCACGAGGAGGCTGCTCCTTACTCTACTTATAGATGAGCTGCGTTCTTCTATTAGTTCAGCTCTTGACACGTCGGCCGAGAGAGAGAGAGCGCGCGCGCAGCTGTTGGATAATCACTCCTAGGGAAACGTATCAAACCTTGGGGAGAGAGATAAAGTACAAGAGCAGTGGTTCTCAAACTCTGTCCTCAGGACCCCACACAGTCACGTTTTCCAGGTCACCTGATAGGTGCACTCATTACTGACTGACTGACTAAAAGATCCACAGGCGGAACTAATTATGTCACTTGATTCTGTGAGAGAACCTGCAAAACATGCACCGTGTGTTGTCCGAGAACCGACTTTGAGAACCTGTGTACTAGCGATCCCTCCAGGATCACGACAGGGCAGAGCACTGGGAGAAAGGGGGCACTTTGAATGTGGATGAGCCTCGCCTGCTGACGTCTTTTTTGGGGACGTGCCTGGCACCTACCAAGGTGCTTGGTTCTCCAGATTGGATACGGTCATTGGATCGATTCTGTGAAGGTCGATACCTGACATAGGTGACATGGGTAAGGTCGGAAAGGTCAACACAGGCATTAGGTCAACAATGGAGAAGTCAACATGGTATTTCATGCCCTACCATCCATTACGGCGTGGTGGGAGAATAAAATGGACATGTCCATGTCCACATTTGGGACAAAAAAACTAGTGAAACTCATGCTGACCTTTTGACTGTTGACATTCCCATTGTCGACCCAATGCTGGTGTCGACTTTTTCGACCATGACAACCTTACCCATGTGGACCTATTTCAGGTGTCGACAGAATGACTCCTACCCTTCTAGAGAGCGGTAGGAGTCATTCTACCAAGCAATCTGCTCCTGTCATTTTTTTTAAACTTAGCCTGCAAATTGACAGTTGGGAGCTGACTGGTGATCTCTCCTTTTTATCTCCAAGATTTGATACATCTCCCCCTGAAGCTGTGCACACACGGTTATTTATCGCTGGCAATCTGGTCGCTAAGAGTCCAGATTTCCAGAAATTGGAGAGTGCACCGGTGATAAATCGCCGGGTGCGCGCTCCCGTATTCAGCCCCCTAATGGGCACTGCTCCATGGAGCTTTCTCCTCCGACCAGCGACTTCCCCTGCCTCTTCTCCCGGCACTGTGTCATTTTCATCAGCGATCATCTCTGGTCACTGATGATAACGGGACACTGAGCGATATATTGCCAGCGATCATATTGCTCAGTGTGTACACAGCTTTAGAACGTTGGGATAATTTTGCGTATGGAAAGTGGAGTTTAAACCAACCAAAGCGTAAACTATCCACACGGGGGTTCCACAAGCCTGTAACGCGTGTCAGACCGGTGACAGATACCATGTATTTAGTAACTGGATTGTGTCGTCATCTTAGGATGTTTATGTTCCAGGTTATATATATTCAAGGGTTAAATCATGGTTGGGGGTCCGATTAAAAGACTCTTTGCAGACATTGATGGGAATAGAGGATATTTAAATAGACGAGCTCTCATTTCAGGTCTCCGTATTCTATGGCCTTCATCCAGCTACAGGAGGAGTGAAGTTTGTTGTAGTAAACAACCTGCCACCGCACGTAATGTCCCATAGTGATTCTCAGCTAAACTCCCTAGAGGTCAGGCCCATATTCTGCATGCAGCCTCAGGACACCATTACTTCTTATCTCATTATACAGCGTATGAGCCTCTTGGCCTAGTTCTGCGCTGAGAATGCCACCTGTTGCCCACCCAGGACATTGCATTGGTCATGGGACGAGTAACGGGAACATTGTGTCCTGCCAGGCTTTTTAATAACCATATACCGGCTCAGTCAGACCTTGTGACTTGCCTGTCCTGTCCAGACGCCTGGATGTCTCCTGTTGCAGCACAGGTGCTGATTTGCCAGCGGTAGTGTGTGATTCCAGGTATAGGTCCCAGCGTAGCACAGCCTGCTGGGACGTCTGCCATCTCTCTATGATTCTGGTGCTTTCCGGCTAATTTACTAATCACCTTCTGCTACCATACGTGGACTGGCCGGAGATATTAGAGGTGCCAAATATTGAAACTGTGACTTGTGCAACTCTCATAGTCCCACCAATTTTAGGCTTTTGCATGTTTGTGTCCTATGTGTTCAGTCAGGCAGCTCTCACCCCTCTGTGTATTATAGTGTGTTGTCGTCTACCCCCCACCCCACAGGTTGACAGTCAACATGACACATGGAGCAGGTTGACAGGCTTTAGGTTGACAAGAATATAGTTGACACTGGAAAGGGTTTACGTGATTTTCTCAGTGCAAACAATCCTAGTCTATGTTCATTTGGAGTAAGAATAAGTCGGTTAAAAAAAATTACATGAAAAACTCATGTCAACACCTTTTCCTGTGTCGACCTATTGTCATTGTCAACAATCGACTGGTTGATCATAGAATTTTATTCTGGGACATACGTCCCGTCCCCCGCAGCAGCAGAGCTTACAGTCTCATTTCAGGTATACAAGAGCCGTAATAGAAGAGCGGGAGAAGGTCCGTTAGTGCCACAATTTAAACGTTTCTAGAATTTTTATAGATTTGAAATGGCAATTTCCGTTTAAAAAGTCGCCAAGAAATCCTAAGGGCGAGATTGTCGGGCGATACACTGCTGACGCCACTGGTAAAAAGGCATGGAAATATGAAAGAAATACTCTTTAATAAAATATAATGTTACATTATACTGTCCCATCATGAAAGGAGCTCTTTCGGAACCCTGGAGAAGTGTCAAAGGTGAAGTTGATAAAGCAGCAGCCAATCAGCTCCAGAATGTCATTGTTCAAACTCTGCCTCTAACGTGACAGTTAGGAGCTGATTGGCTGCTGCCTAGAAAGTGTCCACTTTGGCAACACGGTGAATTACTGTACGGGGCACGTGTTCTGATAACCTGTCGGTATTCAGGAGGAAGCTGCGGGGGAAGTAGTCCACCTTCCAACAGGTCCCTGTAGGTATCTCAAACACCATTCGCTACCGATAATGGGCTCATGGGAATCGTAGTTTAACCAGCACTGGGAGTGTGAGGGTTACAAGATACTGCTGCTGCTTTATACAGAAATTGCAGGACCGTTCTCCCATTTATGATTCCTAACCGGAGCCCATGTTCCTACAAACTGTGGTGTCCAGCCTTGTACTGTTGGTGCGTACTACAACTCCCAGCAGGCAGGGGGGCTCCTCCTTCTAGCCTAGTGTCCTATTATCCGGTCCTGGCATACCCTGCACTGATCTATTTATTTTAGCTGCTGCTCCATGCGCCCAGTCCTGCATGCACAGTTTACAATGGGTTGAGTTGGCTGCAGACTGGTTCTGTGCTCCTGGGTCTCGCTGCCTGATTGGTGGTTAAGTTGCCATTCTATATTGTTTTGTAATTGTATATGCACTGATCAGTATATGTATATATAAATATATCATTTTTGTTTGTTCCTGTTTCTTTCTATGTCACTATTTGCACTAATTTAGAAGACCTATGAGAATCATGTGTCTGTCTTAGGGCGCTGTAAAGATTCCTGTGACGCTACCGAGCGAACTGCCAATGTTTCTGGTGTGATCTCATTAAACCCATCTGGCTGTGTTTCCCATGTAACTATTGTGTCCGCTCTTCATTTACACTGCGAGTCGGTGGCATCAGGGTGTATAACAGTTCCTATGGTTTTGTTTAGATTATTAATAGAAAGGGATCGTGTCTGTACACCCTGCCTGGAGCTGCACCCGATAGGCAGATGTCCTAGAGCAGGGGTGTCAAACTCAAATTTATCGGGGGCCGCATCAGCAGTTTGGTCACCCTCAAAGGGCCGCAGAAGGGGACTACCTGGAGTCCTGGACTGGTGACAGTGGAACAGCCGGAGCTGGTTGGGCCTGGGAGATTGGCTGGGAGCCTGGGACAGGGCACAGTGACGTGACGTCAGATCGCCCAGCAGGTGACCTGGGCCTTTGGGTTCGCAGGACTCTCGCTAGAGTTCTGCACTGGTGGTGACAGTGGGACAGATAATGATAATGACCCTGGACAGAGGCAGCCGCACTGCAGATTTGTGGGCTCAGGCTGCGGCTGTGTGCTGCTGGCCTGGCTCTCCGCCTGCCCGGCCACGGACTCTGGACTGGACAGGCTGGTCTGGACAACTAGAGACAACACAACTGTGCCCACCCCACTGCCGAACTTACAGTAAATATACTGATGCCACTGCTGCCAACTGATGCCACTGCTGGAGGCAGCTCACCGCCGGGCCGGCGTCCAAGTCCGACAGGCAGCCGCAGCAGCATGCACGTCACGGTGTCACTGGCACTGCTGTCAGGCGGGCGTGTGTCACACATGGCAGCGCCGTAGCCGCTACCCGCAGGAGGAGTCGGGCACGTGACACTAACAAGTCTGTGTCCTCTGTCCTGCCTCCCTCCACCTCCCAGCGAGCGCCGCGGCGGAGTGACTGTGTCACCGGCTTCCTCATGTTGTTAGGTATGTCTCTCAGTCTCGAGTCATGTGAGTGTCACTGAATGTGATGTGACACTCACACTGTGATGGCTTCCTGCAGAAATGTAATCGGCGCCAGGCGGGGGTGGGTGGCGGCGGCTGCATGGGCCACATGACAAGGTCTGGCGGGCCGGATTTGGCCCGCGGGCCTTGTGTTTGACACCCGTGTCCTAGAGGCTGTGGGCCTTATTCTGATACACACACAGTGCTGCGCGGACCATTTCATTGCATATTCGCCAACCATTGAATGATTTGGAAGGAGCATGCAAAACGAAGACACTCTCAGCTCCTAAAGGCCCCATACACTAGTCCGAATTTCTAAAAAGCACCCGCGATGTGCCGCTGATGGGTCTGATTAGACAGAATGAACCTGCAGCAGGTTCAATCTGTAGGGTCCGACCCAATCAGGTCGGATGAGGTGTCAAACACATCCCATTTGGCCCAATTTCTCTCCCGGATCTGGTGAAATTGTCCCAAATCGGACAAGTTTATGGGCACCTTTAGTATTGCTTGCGCCCTGTACGGGAACAGGGTGGGCGTCTGACATCGTCTGAGGTCAGCTGCGTGCCCCTGGCAGCCGCGTCCCTGCCTAATTTCCATGGGAACACCCAGCAATTTCCTGGGGAATGCCCAGGAAACACTGGGCGTTCCCATTGGAACGTCCCCTCGCTACACACACACCCCCGCCCACACTGTAGGGTGCGAATGGGACAGCAAACTTAAGGGCCCTACATACGCAGAGATGTGTGCCAGAGATTCATAACGGGAGATTCAGCACAAGAGATTTCACTCTTGTGGCTCATTTCAGACAATGAGCCACATACAGAGAGATTTGTGTCAGAGATTCAGCACGGGAGATTTCAATTCTGTCACGACTGTCCACAGCCGCACATGCCATCAAACTGCACTGTGTATATATATATATATATATATATATATATGTATATACATACACATATATATATATATATATATATATGTGTTATATATTGGGGGAGATATGAATGAGTGCATGGGTCCCCCACCCCAGAATGGAGATATGAAAAGATATTACGTTGGTGGTATAGCAATATTCGCCCCCCAAACATAGGTGGCACAGTGGGAAAAAATATATATATACTTACCTACTCCAGCATCGCGGCCTCTCTGTCCCGCGGCGTCATCAGGAGGGGCGGCGGTCTCCGGCGGTGTGACGTCGTCGGCTCAGCGGTGTTCTCGGGTCATTGGGATCAGCAGCGGTGGTGGTGTCCGGACTCCGGTGTCCACTGTCCTCTCAGCTGCAGCGGCGGCGTTCAGCGGGGCTTCAGCCGCTCAGAACAGCCCGGCTCATCTGCCCGCGGCCACACATGCGGGAGATGAGCAGGAGCTTTCTGAGCGACTGCTCTGAATTGAACAGCCCGTCCGTTATGACGCTTGGACAGATTCAGAACGGCGGGTAGTAGTAGTAGTAGTAGTACGTTTATTTATAAGGCGCCACAAAGTGTCCGCAGCGCCGTACATAGCAAACAAAAAAAAAAAAAAAATTACAAGGTAACGTACAGGGTGTGTAGAAAGATACAGTATAAATAGGGGTATAGCTGGTAGAACTAAAATCAGCATCAGTTCAGAAGTAGGTGTCAAAATAGTCAAGGAGACCGAAGATGAAGTAGAGGAAGGGAAGGACAGGAGCACAGGTGAGGTAATGAGGTAGGGTGAGTACGTGAGGAAGGAGGGCCCTGCTCATAAGAGTTAACATACTAAAAATAGGTGGGTGGACGAACGAAATACAATAGGATAAGTAGGAACGGAGGCAGGATAGGAGGATCAAAAGAGGTTAGGAGGAGGGATAGGCTAGTCGAAAAAAGTGGGTTTTGAGGGAGCGCTTGAAGGAGGTAAGGGAATCAGATAGCCTGATGGGTGGCGGGAGGTTGTTCCAGTGCAGGGGGGCAGCGCGAGAGAAATCTTGGACACGGGAGTGGGAGGAGGTGATTAGGTGAGAGGTCAGTCGGCGGTCAGCGATGGAGCGAAGAGGACGGGAGGGAGTGTGGATAGAGATCAGTGAAGAGAGGTAGGGAGCTGTGGAGGAGGAGAGAGCCTTGTAGGTGGTGGTGAGGAGTTTAAAGAGAACTCGGAAAGGAATGGGGAGCCAGTGAAGAGATAAACAGAGGGGGGAGGCGGAGGTAGAGCGGCGGGAGAGGAAGATGAGCCTAGCAGCAGCGTTAAGAATGGATTGGAGAGGTGCGAGGCGGGTGAGAGGTAGCCCAGAGAGAAGGATGTTGCAGTAGTCAAGGCGGGAGATGACAAGAGAGTGAATGAGAATTTTGGTCGCGTCAGTGGAGAGGAATGGTCTGATGCGTGAGATGTTGCGTAGGTGAAAGCGGCAAGACTGTGAGAGAGCACGAATGTGGGGGGTGAAAGAGAGGGAGGAGTCAATGATGACACCGAGGCAGCGCGTTTGGTCGGTGGACGTGATCTCGGTTTCACCAATGCTGATGGAGATAGTGGGAGAAGAGGGGATGTTCGGGGGATGGAAGATTAGAAGTTCAGTTTTAGCCATGTTTAGTTTCAGGAAGCGTTGGGTCATCCAGGCTGAGATGGCCGTGAGGCATTCGGAGACCTTGGACAGAAGTGATGGGGATAAGTCGGGGGAGGAGAGATAGATTAGGGTATCATCAGCATAAAGGTGGTAATGAAAACCATAGGAGCTGATGAGGGTGCCCAGAGAGGTGGTGTAGAGGGAGAAGAGGAGAGGGCCAAGGACTGACCCTTGGGGAACACCGACTGGCTGGGGGGTAGTAGGAGAGGAGGAGCTCGGAGTGGAGACGGAGAAGGAGCGATCGGAGAGGTATGAGGTGAACCAGGAGAAGACCGTGCCAGTGATGCCAAAGGAGCGGAGGGTGTTGAGCAGGAGAGGGTGGTCAACAGTGTCAAAGGCAGCCGACAGATCAAGCTGGATGAGGATAGAGAAGAGGCCTTTGGATTTAGCCGATAGTAGATCGTTAGTGACTTTGGTCAGGGCAGTTTCAGTGGAATGTAAAGGGCGGAACCCGGATTGGAGGGGGTCTAGAATGGAGTTAGCGGTAAGGTGGCTTAGGAGACGATTATAGGTCAGACGTTCTAGGAGTTTGGAGGCAAAAGGGAGGAGGGAGATGGGCCTGTAGTTGGATGGAGAGTTGGGGTCCAGATTTGTTTTTTTGAGAATTGGGGAGACAAGAGCGTGTTTGAAGGAGGAAGGGAAGATCCCAGAGGATAGGGAAAGATTAAAGAGGTGAGCCAGGTGAGAGCAGACTGATGGACTGAGACGAAGGATAATATTGGAGGGGATAGGATCAAGCGGGCAGGTGGAGGGAGAAGCGGATTGAAGGATAGAGTGGACTTCAGCAGCAGTGGTGGGGTAAAATGAGGACAGGGGTTGGAAGGAGGGGAGTGGAGATGTAGGAGGGGAGGAGGGAGAGGGTGAGGTCATGGCAGCAGTGATGGCAGTCCTGAGAGAGGAGATTTTGGTTGAAGAGTAGGTAGCAAAATCAGCGGCTACGATGGAGGACGGAAGAGCTGGAGGAGGGGGGGAGAGCAAGGAGTTGAAGGTGGCGAAGAGCCTGCGGGGATTGGATGATTGGGAAAGGATGAGGGACTTAAAGTAGGATTCCTTGGCCAGAGCAAGGGCAGAGCTGAAGGAGGAAAGAATGAATTTGAAATGGAGATAATCCGCAAGGGAGCATGATTTCTTCCAGAAGCGCTCAGCAGTGCAAGAGCACTTTTTAAGGAATCGGGTGATAGGTGAGTGCCACGGTTGGGGGTTGGAGCATCGAAGGGGGATAGAGGAGGGAGGGCAGGCAGAGTCCAATGCCGAAGATAGGGTGTCATTATAGAGGGAGGCAGCGAGGTTCGGGCAGGACATGAGGGCGATTGGGGCGAGAAGAGGACACAGCGTGTTTGAGAAGGCAGCAAGATCAAGTGTGTTGACGTTATGCCGTGAGACAATGCGCTTGGGAGGGGGGGTGGGAGAGGGGGAAGCAGTGAGGGAGAAGGAGATGAGGTGATGGTCAGAAAGAGGAAAAGCTGAGATAGTGTAGTCAGTAAGGGAACAAGAGCGAGAGAAGACGAGATCGAGGGAGTGTCCTTGGATGTGGGTGGGAGAGGTAGTCCACTGAGATAGGCCAAGAGAGGAGCAGAGAGAGAGGAGTTTGGAGGTGCCAGGATCAGCGGGGTTATCCAAGGGGATGTTAAAGTCACCAAGAATGACAGATGGCAGGTCAGAGGAGAGGAAGTGTGGAAGCCAGGCGGCGAAGTTGTCAAGAAATTGGGAGATAGGGCCAGGGGGGCGGTAGATTACAGCGACACGGAGGTGGTAGGGGTAGTATAGACGGATAGAGTGAGACTCAAAGGAGGAGAAAAGGAGAGAGGGTTCAGGGTGAATGACACTGTGGGTGCATGAGGCTGAGAGGAGAAAACCCACACCGCCACCTTGGCGACCGTCAGGCCTGGGAGTGTGAGAGAAAGAGAGGCCACCGTGGGAGAGAGCAGCTGGAGAGACAGAATCAGAGGTGGAGAGCCAGGTCTCGGTGATAGCAAGGAGGTGGAATGCTCTGGAGATGAATAGGTCATGAATGGCAGGGAGTTTGTTGCAGATGGATCTGGCGTTCCATAGTGCACAGGAAAGAGGGGGGGTGGGTTGTGTATTTATGTGGATAAGGTTTTTGGGATTGCAGAAGCGAGGGGGGGTCATTGGGAGGGTGGGGGTGCGGGGGCGAGTGGTCAGGATAGGTATGGGATGGGAGGGGGGAGGAGCAGTTGGAGAAAGTGAAGTTGAGAGATTAACAGCCATGAGGAACCGAAGGTGAGAGGGTAGGTTAGTGAAAGCAGACAGAGGGATTTGGGAGGACAGACAGCGTCTGTAGTAAATTTGGTAGAAAACAGAGTGAGAGAGAAGGTAACAGGCAAGGAACTGCTTCAGTTTCCAACTCACTTAAGTAATCAAGCTTCACTTTAGTAATGCAAGCTTCCCTCTCAATGAGAGGGAAGCTCAATGAGAGGTGCGCACATGTAAATCGCTGTGTGGGCTATATACACAGCGATTTACATGCATTTTCTGAGCGATATAGTAAAAACGCTCAGAAAATGCCTGAAAATTGTGCTGTGTGTGGGGCCCGTTACAGTTCATAGTTCCTGTTTGCACCCAGCGCATGCGCATTTCTGCGTATGCATATTAGAAAAACATCAGTCCCCCGTGCGATCGCGTGGGGGACCGAGCAATTTAGAATAAGGTCCTGTGTCCGTATACAAAGATTTGCTTCCTGCCAGTTTGATGGGCTGTGATGGAAGAGGAAGTCACACGGAGCGAGACTTTCAGTATTATTATTATTATACATACGACATGTTCACATATAATGGTATGTTCTACTTCCTCTAAAAGACCTGATTGGGTCTCACTAGGAAATAACAAATAAAATAACCGGTAATCTGAGTGTATACCTCTGTTTACAATTCACAACAGTAGAACGTGACAGGTTGCAACTATGGGGGTTATTCTATTTCGGTATTCCGACTGTTGGGAAATCCCAACAGTTAAAATCACGGGCAGTTTTCGTTTCTTCCGACTAATGCAGTGTACACACGGTGAGATTTGACTATATAGTCAAAATCGCATGCAGATCGCACAGGTTTTTTACCTTGCGCTCCTGTGACAGCACAAATCGAAACCCAGATAGACAGGGCAGCAATGACTATATATAATGCAGATTGTATGTAAATAGTACAGAGATAGCAGAGATTGCATAGCACTCGAATCTTAAGTTGAATAGCAAGGGATTCTCGCCGTGTGCACACACCATAAGACAGCTGGAATTCAATGTTCCGGCTGTCGAGTGTCGGAAAGTCCGTGGTTCGGTGAAAACTGCTGCGGATTGTTGTAAAACGTCCGTTAATTCGACAATCCGCGGCCATTTCCGGCAAAACAGATCCGGCTTATTAAAATGTCATAAACAACACCGCCAAATTTTGACAAGAAAGGGGGTTGACAACGATCCACGGGAGTGTGCATCATTATCGTTCGTACACACTCAACGATATGCATTATAATATCATTAACAATATCGTCATCTGCCTTTATCGTATAGTGAGGGTGATTCTGGAGAGAGCGTTACATTTGGGTGAGTTATTTTGTTTCTGTGCAGAGTAAATACTGGCTGCTTTATTCTTGCACTGCAATTTAGATTTCAGTTTAAACACGTTACATCTGCCCCACCTGCAGTGCACATGGTTTTGTAAGGAGTTTGCTTTTGCAAACCAACCTGAATCACCCCAGTGTGTATGAGGTTTTAGTGTTCACCCTGCATCTTTCAAAACCCTTGCAGTTCTTCTTTCCTGTTTGGTGTGTCTCTCTCTGCTGTGGTGCTTCCAGTACAGGTCTGGTCTGCATATCTGTGCTGAAATACAGACCATATTGTGCTAGAAGAACCACCGCAGAGAGCGACACCACAGGAAGGGAAGAGGAACTGCATGGGTTTTAGAAGATGCAGGGTGCTACAATGAACACTACAAATAATACCTCTTTCACACACACAACCTGGGAATTTGCTGTGTCGGTCAACCTGGCAAATTCCTTAAAATCAGCCTGACCCTGGTAAAGAGCAGAGTGTTGTTTGCCTTCACACAGCAAAATCACGGATCAATGCACATTCATGTGCTAAAACCAGGGATTTGAAGAACGAAGTACTATGGTTACCCTGTTTCCCATTGCTGGATATCCTTTAACACAGCTTGTGTTTAAATCAATCAAATAAATCCATGGCAAGGGTAATTATAAGTTTATTATACAACGCTGCAAGTTCCATAGCGCTTTTCAATGGGAAATAGGGATAAAACAACCTGGGACAGTACAGTCAAAATGGTAGGAGGGCCCTGCTCGCACGCTTACAATCTGTAGGGAAATGGGCATTGATACACAAGGTTAGGTACTATCTATTGCATAATGGTCAGTAGATTGTAGAGGTTCTTGGTGGGCTGTATGATAAGGTGAGCCAGCAATGCTGGCCAGGGGTCAGTGAGCATGCTTGTGCTGTACAGTTGGGATTTGGATGGGAAAGGCTTATGAAGGTCGTGGGGTGGATCTGGAATATGATTCGCTGCCTGAAGAGGGGAGTTTTCAGGGAACGCTTGAAGGATTGGAGGAGAGTCTTATTGGGGTTTTTCACTGTTTTTTTTACCTGAATGTCAACACAGTCGACATGGACACAGTTTAAAGTGCACTGCATCCCCTCGCTGCGCTCGCTATGTGTCGGGCACACTATTTTATTCTCCCACCACGCCCTAGATGATGGTAGGGCATGAAATACTGCCTGTCGGCACATGTTGGCTCAAAAAATAACAGTGAAAAACCCCATGTCGATCTTTTGACAATTGACCTAGACGCTGTCGAACTAATGACCTTTCGACCTAGAGCCATGTCGACCTAGAGCCATGTCAACCTTTTCCCATGTCGACCTAGAACTATGTAGACCTTTTCCCATGTCGACCTAATGACTGTCGACCATCATGCTGTAGACCAAATGACCGCATCCCAGAAGGAGAAAGTGCGTCTGTCGTAGGTGTGGAATCAGAATCATCCCTTTGGCTGGTTTCACACACTCCGGCTCCTGCCGGACGGCTAAAACCCGTACGGCCAGGGAGCCGTGCAGCACACACTAGTTTATCATGGAGGGGATGGCCACTGCCCGGCAGCCGTCCCTTCCAGTGGTGGGATCCGGCTGCAGCCGTGCGGCCGGGCCATGGCCGTCCCGTGTGAATGGACACAATAGTGTCCATTCACAACTAATGTGTGCGGCACGGCTCCCTGGCCGTGCGGGATTTCACCGTCCGGCAGGAGCCGGAGTGTGTGAAACCAGCCTTTGGTTACGTATTGGGCTGCTCTGCAATTGTGCAGTAAAATGTCTTGAACTATTGGAAGCATATGTAATTGGGTGATTTCCTGCTAGTCCCCTCTGTACATGTGTGCATGTCATGTGAGCCGCGGCTAATTGATTCAGTGTCACGGCCAGTCCATTACCCGTACAAGGCACAGGCCTTGATGGAGTAGCTTAGAGGCATCTGTGCTCGCTCTCTCTTCCTGGCTTCTCAGACGTGGAGGATAGCAGCAGCAGGAGGAGGAAGGGGGTGGGGGAGAAATATCCAGTATGAATGATATAACATCAGCAAGAACATAGGTGCGCAATAATGAATAGATGCTTTCCCATAAAAGCTCTGTAATCAGCCTACGGCAGTGACTGAACACAGGCCAGGTCTGATTAGAAAAATAAATGGACATTGAGAAGACGGTGGTTCTCAAACTCCGACCCCACGCAGGTCATGTTTTCCCAGTCACCCAGCAGGCGCAATGTAGATCACCAATGGTCACATTTTAAAAATCTACAGGTGACCTGGAAAACATGACCTCTCTAATTGGGGTACTTGCGGACTGGAGTTGGGAAACGCCGAACAGTGCATGATTTCCTGATATCCAAGTTAGAGACCCATTTATTAAAGACTGACACTTCATAAAAGATCCACGTGTGGAGCTAATTATTTCAACTGAGATACACAGGAGATCTGGAAAACATGATCTGTTCAGCCCCATACACACTAAGCGAAAGGGGCTTCTGAGCGATCCTGTTCGCTAGTGTTAGTTAGCCCATGATGTTTGTCAACTACCGATGGGAGGTGGCCATCCCTTCCCCTTGAACACAGTAGGGGACACACTACCGATGGGAGGTGGCCATCCCTTCCCCTTGAGCATAGTAGGGGACACACTACCGATGGGAGGTGGCCATCCCTTTCCCTTGAGCATAGTAGGGGACACACTACCGATAGGAGGTGGCCATCCCTTCCCCTTGAATGTAGTAGGGGACACACTACCGATGGGAGGTGGCCATCCCTTCCCCTTGAACACAGTAGGGGACACACTACCGATGGGAGGTGGCCATCCCTTCCCCTTGAATGTAGTAGGGGACACACTACCGATGGGAGGTGGCCATCCCTTCCCCTTGAACACAGTAGGGGACACACTACCGATGGGAGGTGGCCATCCCTTCCCCTTGAACGTAGTTGGGGACACACTACTGATGGGAGGTGGCCATCCCTTACCTTGAACACAGTAGGGGACACACTACCGATGGGAGGTGGCCATCCTTTCCCCTTGAACACAGTAGGGGACACACTACCGATGGGAGGTGGCCATCCCTTCCCTTGAACACAGTAGGGGACACACTACCGATGGGAGGTGGCCATCCTTTCCCCTTGAACACAGTAGGGGACACACTACCGATGGGAGGTGGCCATCCCTTCCCCTTGAACATAGTAGGGGACACACTACCGATGGGAGGTGGCCATCCCTTCCCCTTGAACACAGTAGGGGACACACTACCGATGGGAGGTGGCCATCCCTTCCCCTTGAACACAGTAGGAGACACACTACCGATGGGAGGTGGCCATCCCTTCCCCTTGAACACAGTAGGGGACACACTACCGATGGGAGGTGGCCATCCCTTCCCCTTGAACATAGTAGGGGACACACTACCGATGGGAGGTGGCCATCCCTTCCCCTTGAACACAGTAGGGGACACACTACCGATGGGAGGTGGCCATCCCTTCCCCTTGAACACAGTAGGAGACACACTACCGATGGGAGGTGGCCATCCCTTCCCCTTGAACACAGTAGGGGACACACACTCAATTGCGTGGAGCTTTCGGTGGCCATTCAAGTGAAATGTTTTTTTAAAAATAGGGAAGTACGTATGCCTCATGTCCAGACAATTTCACTGTGATGTGGGTGGTATTCCGGAGTCTCACGGACATTAGGAAGATATATATTATTCCAATACATACAATGGCTGTCGTCAATGGTGACAGCTTCATGCTACTGGTTGATCTTTGGGCCTGAGGTTGGGATTTGTAACACAAAATAAGCAAGTATCTTTGTATCTAAACCAAACCATGATGCAATGCAAGAGGAGGAAATACATTTAGATTTGTTATGTGCATGGTAAATACTGGCTGCTTTTGCATGTAGCCCACAAATGTAATCTTTATTTGGGTTTGGTATGATTTCCCGATGGACGTTTGACAGACCGTCATCATACAGACCCCCATTGACCGAAAGTCAAAATGCAGACACTGTCAATATACTGACATTTAACATGCTGACACGTCGACATGTGTTTCTATGTTTTTTTTTGTGTCTGTCGACATAGGTAGGCATGGACGCCGTCTAAGTGTCGGTATAACGACCGTCGGTAACGCGTCTGTCGATAAATTGACTGCAACCTCTTTATTTTTAGACAGAGATTTAGATTTCTATTTGGAAACCACCCCACCCCCCAAATCTAACTTTCTCTGCACGGTACATCTGCCCCCCTGCGGCACAGCACAATATTTCCCAGGTGTGCAGTTACTTGAATTTTAGTTTTACCTCCAAATCAGAGTCCGTCCACCTGTGTTTATCTATTAGTACGTATTAGAACATTGGCTGCAATTGTTGGCATGATCTCCTTCTTTATAGCATTTGTTACAAAGATAATATTTAGCAGAATCACTTTTTTAATATATATATAAGTTGGTAAAAATTATATATATTGGTTCTTTACAGGAGTGTTTGCGGCATTAAAATAATTTTCAAAACCTAAAAACAATGTAGGAGATGTTGTATGTAAGTTGTCCAGCAGAGGGCGGTCTAAGGCTTTGCTGTATAATGTACAGTAGCACTTGCTTAGTAGTAATCTCTTACATATTTCTCGTGTGTTAGAAAGTGAAAAACCACATGTCGACTTTTTGACTGTCGACCAAGCCCATTTCGACCTAATGCATGTGTCGACCTAATGACCTGTCGACCTAAGCCCATGTGTGTCGATCTTGATGCGTGTCACCCTTTAGTCTGTTGACCCCATGATCCTTACCCATTCAGAAACCGTTGGCAGGGCCGCCAATAGGGGTAGAGCTGTCCCGGGCCCCGGCCTCTGGAAGGGCCCGTGCAACTCATTTTGCCCACCGCAACCCCCCGACTGCCTCCGCTGTGCTGCCTGCGCTGCGCTCGGTGCACTGAAAAAAGCAGGTCCCAAAGGTCGTCAGTGCAGGACGCCAGCAGCCAATTAAAATGCTGCACTGGCTTTTGAGCCAATCAGAGCGACTGCCGGTACACAAGCTCTGATTGGCTCACCAGCCGGTGCTGCAGTTTAATTGGCCGCCAGCATCCTGCATTGAAGAAGCCTGTGCTTCGGGACATGCTGCGTTCAGTCAGTGCACTGAGCGCAGTCAGCACAGATAAGGAGGGGATGAGGGAGCAGGAGTTGGGCAGTAAGTGAAGGGAGGAGGGGGTCACAAAATTCATAGCGGCAGCCCTGACCGTCGGACCAATTTGGGCGAAGCTTATGTGAGGTGGCTTGATTGGATCCACATTAGGTTCATTAAGACCTCCAATCCTGACCCTATGGGGGTAGGAGGAAGCCACAGACAGAGAGTTATATAGTGGGAGGAGCAGGGCCCCAGCAGCACAGAGTATATCAGGAGATGTGGGATGTGTCACTGAGACACCACACCCATACTTACCTTTCCAGAGTCCTGCGTCAGGCACTGAATCCGTGGTAACAAAATGCAGCCAAAATGTCCGCCACGCATGCACAGTACTAAAATTAGTCTCAGGAACATAGCACACGTCCAGTGGAGCCTGGCACTGTGCAATATGTACGGTACATATACAGTAGTTCAATAGTCGCTCGATTTACAAATACTCTATTTAGAAATCCATGCAGAATTAGCCCCCCATGTGTGACATGTCCCTGAGTAACTCCAGAGAGAGCCGTGCCACAGACACACTGTGGTACATATATATACACCACTGGGTACTATATACAGTCCGCAGTCACCGCTGTGTAAACTGCATCACATCCTCCTGACTGCACTCTCCAATGCTGTATGTTTCTATATGGAATTCCTGCTGCATTAATCCTGTGATGACCAGCAACCTCCGTTCTAGCTAGATGCTAAGCTGTCCCTCATGTGGACTGACCTCCATCACACAGTGCTAACGCCTGACGCCCACCATTGCTTCTGCTAATAAGACACAGACACACACAACCAAGCAACCAACAGCAACACCAAGACATATATATATATATATATATATATATATATATATATATATATACATATATATACTGTCCAGTATATTTCCTCTTGTCCACAGCCTGATATAAAGAACAACCCTAGCATTGCAATCAAGCACTTCCTGCTTCCCCACAAAAACGAGGTGAGGCAGAAATGGAACCCAATAAGATGTATCAGCATCTTGTCCACCGAAGTGCGATGCCCCTCCTGCAGATAGCGCATCAGTTTAGCCTGACGTTAAGTATAATATAAGGGTGTATATACATAAACACACACACACTTCTGAACATATACATCATACCTCCTAACAGTCCCGATTTTATCGGGACAGTCCCGATTGTCAGGGCCTGTCCCGCTGTCCCACCCGCGGGCGGCAGTGTCCCGCGGTGTGGGGGGGGCTGTCGGGAGTCCCCCCTGTCAGCTGCTAAGCAGCGGGGAATAAACGCTGTGCGCATGCACACAGCGTCTATTCCTGCAGCCAGGGGGCTGGGGGCATGGCTAGAGGCTCACAGAGCCTCTGGGTCATGCCCCCATAGCGGCAAAATGGGGGCGTGGCCTCGCGGGGGGAGCCGGGAGTATAGGCCATGCCCCCAAATTAGGCCACGCCCCCCGAAAATTTCGGCGCAGCAGCGTCTCGACTGCTGGACTACCAAAGTTGGGAGGTATGTATACATACAGCATAGTTGCCTCCCCTCCTGCATTCTGCAGGAGACTCCCTGACATAGCAGCAATCTCCCTCTCTCCCTCATTAGTCTAGCAATCTCCCTCATGTCACCTAGCCCACATTACACTGTTACATCATAGTTACCTCCCCTCCTGCATTCTGCAGGAGACTCCCTGACATAGCAGCAATCTCCCTCTCTCCCTCATTAGTCTAGCAATCTCCCTCGTGTCACCTAGCCCACATTACACTGTTACATTCTTGGGGAAAAAGGAATGAGAGACAGATACATTTACAGTGAATCATCTGCACCATTTCCCAGCACTTTACCGAGTATAGTATCTCTTACTAACTGCTTTGGGGCTCATCGACAATCTGGATATAAGTCATGTTAAAAGATTGCTCTCAGATGTAGCAGTACACACCCACGCTTCTAGGTGCCACGTTCACAATCTCTTTTCACAATCTCACAATGACAAAAACCATGCTGCACTGCAGGTGGGGCAGATGTAACAGGTGCAGAGAGAGTTAGATTTGGGTGAGTTATTTTGTTTCTGTGCAGGGTAAATACTGGCTGCTCTATTTTTACACTGCAATTTAGATTTCAGTTTGAAGTACAAACCCCACCCAAATGTAACTCTCTGCACATGTTACATCTACCCTACCTGCAGCATGGTTTTGGCCACTAGCACACCAAGGGCCCGGTTCAGGTTGGCTCTGTAAGCTGCAAACATTGCAGTTTACCGAGTGCCTAGGATGCCGCCTGCCCGAATGCCCTACCCCCACCACCCCCACCACTGCTGATTCCCCTTGGTACCATGCTAAGGGATGTGTAATGAGAACTCATCCAATCACATGCCTTCACTGCAGGAGGAATTATTCACCCCATTCCGAATTAATTAGAATTAGGCACCAAATGTGCTTTGCAAACCAACCTGAATCACCACCTTAATGTAGAAAACAAAGAATACTGTCATATTGCGTGTGTGTGTGTGCGTTTGCGTGTGTGCATGTGTGTATAATGACAGGGAATGTAGTGTCACAATTTCCTGTGAACGGCTCAGCACGTAGCTGACCACAGGTGTTAAGCAGACACTGGTACCTAGGTTACAAGGAGTCAGTGCCGCTGTACAGCTGGCCTCCGGGGACAGGTGACAGGTGACGCTGCACGTCATACACAGCACGTCCAGACGCACTACAGTTCCCATCATTATGCGCTGATGCAATGCTGTCATGGTGTGTTTATTTAACATTTTAATTATGACACATCAATACATATTACATAGCCGCACCTATAGGATCAGACTAGTGACAGTTGCACACGGATTAGCAGGGACAAAAATCTCCAAGTACAAGGAGAAGTGTTCCAACAAGTGAAGTTGCTATGGCAACCAGCATCCAGTTAACATATATGAGGTATGTACACTCTATAGATTGTCTGTTATGTTATGGCCCAAGAACCGCGTTGGGAATAGATTGCCGTAACAGTAATGTTGCATAGTTATGAGTCTGACCAATAGGGCATATGGGTACCGGGTGATATGCAAAGACCCAGGATTCCCAGGACCAAAATGTGGTGTAAGCATATAGGGCATGGGTCCTCAAACTGCGGCCATCCAGATGTGGTGAAACTACAAATCCCAGCATGCCTTGCCACAGTTTTCTTATAAGGGAGTGTTAAAACTGTGGCAAGGCATGCTGGGAATTGTAGTTTCACAACATCTGGAGGGCCGCAGTTTGAGGACCGATGATATAGAGGATAATTCATAGCTGCAATTTTGCATGCTAACGGTTATAGAACAATTGCACATGCGTATGGATCATGCCACTCATGGGCAAGGACATGCAACTAAAAAATCCAGCATCTTTTCAAGCCGTCCGCAAGATTGACAGGAAGCCGCGTTTGAGGGTGGTAACTGGACGTTTTCTGGGAGTGTCAGGGGAAATGCAGGCCGGATCGCAGGGCTCTGCAAAGAGCAGAGCTCCGATCAATGGCAGGCTTCACCGGGGCACCGATCTGCGGAACCTAGGACAGAGAATATTATTTATTTTACACTGCAATCAGCTTGTGTGTCTAATGTCCATTGGTGGGGATGCCGGCGGTTAGAATAACTACGGAGGCATCACAATGGTGGTAATACCAACAGGGGTCTGGTAAGTATACGTGCCTTACCCCTGCCCCAACAAACCATCCCCCACACACACAGCCTCACCTTAACCCTCGTACCCTGCCACCTCAACCTAACCCCTGCTTCTAAGTACCTATCCCCCTGACCGCTGCCTAACCCTCTAACTCTAACCTTCCCACCCTGGCCTAAGCATAGTCAGTGGCGTCGAGAGTGGGGAGGGGAGGTCGGATACTTTTTACCCAGCCTGGATCTGCTGTAGGGGGCCGGGTCCTGCTCCCCCTCCCCCGTTGCAGGGAGCTGGGCAGTGGGGAGAGAGAGATGACAGACTGCTGCCGCAGCACAGCCTCTCTCCGCAGCTCAGCACATGCTGCTCACTGCTGTGAGCTGAGCTGGTGAGAGAGAGCTGAAGCGGCAGCCTGTCCTCTGTCTCCCTCTCATTTATTATTTTTCCACGGGGGCGTGGCCGCACCCCCTTCCGGAGGCCCGCCCCAGTCCGGTGGCCATGCCTCCTCCATTTTACCGTGTCGGTGCCCCTGTCCATAGCCTGCCTCACATACATACGATCTGAATGCCAGCTATTGGGATTCTGACAACAGTATGCTCATCGATGTCGGCATTCCAGCATCTGTCTCCTGCAGACAGTCAGGATGCTGGCATCGGTATTGTGACTGCTGACATCCGTATTCCTGTCAGAGGCCTGCTCATCATCACTGATCAGTCCGTTATATATGTTACATATTTATTAGTAAAAGGCCCATGCATGACTGATTTCAAGATCTGCTAAAGGAAGGAGGTCTTGGGCTGTGAAGAGAGATCTGAGCAGATCCCTCTCCCTCCTCCACAGTGTGTGTCATGCAGTAAGTGCATTGATTGAATAACATTTATTCTGGGAACAGCAGTGACGGAGGATCATCGCATGGAGGGAAGGAGCCAGCTTGGCAGAACTTCAACATTAAGTAAATTGGCATTAGTCATTCTAACGTAAAATTAATTAGAAAAGCTGAAACAGTGTGACACTGTGGAAAAGGTAGCACCTATAGCAAGGAATGTCTGCTAAGTATACTACCCACAAACAGGGCTAGGGGTAGACCAGGCATAAGGTTATATATAGAAGATAGATTAACACAACTGCGCTCAGCTTGTGTGTGCTCTAGATTGGGTCCAGGTGCTGCTAGTCTCATAAAGGGTATCCCGGTCCCTTTTAAATTAGATACGAAGATAGTTTGGGGTGAGACAGCGCTATCCTATTTGTGATGTTGCTATGTAGGTGTATATATGCACAGAGAAATAAAGATAGATAGCTAGATTGTATAAAATATATGTAAGATTTATTTAGAGATCAATAATTGAGGAGTGTACTCCTGAGTAGGCAGCCAGGAATGTGATCTCCTTGTTATGTGCTTATACCAGACTCTGATATAGGGGTGATTGAGTGGTGCTTACCCTAAGGGTAAGTGGGGGTGGGATACCTCTGTGGGTATTTAAATGGTGTTTTAATTACACCTATAAGGGGTCCCCCGAGTGGGGATTCCTGTGGCAAGTGTCACCAGGAGAGTGTTCCCAAACGGGTGTTTCAGAAAGTCTGTACTAGACTTCTTTGGCTACCGTAGGCCCTGCAACAGAGCCTACGGTCTCTCCTCGTGATTTGTCCCAGGAATAGAGTCTGGGTGAATGGTGGGGATGTCTGTGTTTCCAGCAGGGAGGTGCCTTATGGGCTTCGGGCGATTCTAATGAACCCCCTTACAATCTCATAGGCTGGTTGCCTATGCCCTCTCTGCTGAACACTGTCCAGATATGTTGGTGTCTCAGTTAAGGATGCTGCTAGCGGCGTCCCGCATCGCAGCCTGTTGCAAAAAGTGTCACTCACGGTTCTTAGGTGGAAGTTCTCCGCGGGGATGCAGCTGTGTTCGGAAACGTGCAGCTTGTTTCCTGGAGCTCCCCTTCCTCCCCGTGTGGATGCGTGTCAGAGTAATCTTCCGGCCACTTCCTGGTCTCCAAGGCATAAGGTTAGGCTGCACGTAGGGATAGGTAAGGTTAGGCTGCACGAAGGGTTAGGTAAGGTTAGCCTGCACGTAGGGTTAGGTAAGGTTAGGCTGCACGTAGGGTTAGGTAAGGTTAGGCTGCACGAAGGGTTAGGTAAGGTTAGCCTGCACGTAGGGTTAGGTAAGGTTAGGCTGCACATAGGGTTCGGTAAGGGTAGGCTGCACGTAGGGGTAGGTAAGGGTAGGCTGCACGTAGGGTTAGGTAAGGTTAGGCTGCATGTAGGGTTAGGTAAGGTTAGGCTGCACGTAGGGTTAGGTAAGGGTAGGCTGCATGTAGGGGGTAGGTAAGGTTAGGCTGCACGTAGGGTTAGGTAAGGTTAGGCTGCAAGTAGGGTTAGGTAAGGTTAGGCTGCACGTAGGGGTAGGTAAGGTTAGGCTGCATGTAGGGTTAGGTAAGGTTAGGCTGCATGTAGGGTAGGTAAGGTTAGGCTGCATGTAGGTTAGGTAAGTTTAGGCTGCATGTAGGGTAGGTAAGGTTAGGCTGCATGTAGGGTAGGTAAGGTTAGGCTGCATGTAGGGTAGGTAAGGTTAGGCTGCACGTAGGGTAGGTAGGGTTAGGCTGCATGTAGGGGTAGGTAAGGTTAGGCTGCATGTAGGGGTAGGTAAGGTTAGGCTGCATGTAGGGGTAGGTAAGGTTAGGCTGCATGTAGGGGTAGGTAAGGTTAGGCTGCATGTAGGGGTAGGTAAGGTTAGGCTGCATGTAGGGTAGGTAAGGTTAGGCTGCATGTAGTTATAGATTGGGGTTAGGGTGCAGTTAGGGTAAGTAATAGATTGGGGTTAGGCTGCACGTAGGGTAAGTAATAGATTAGGGTCAGGCTGTAATTAGGGTAAAAGCTGTTTTACCCTGTGTATATATACCAATGATGACAAGGAATTGATGCGCTGAATGGAGAGTAATGTGTGAAAAGCAATCTAGAGCTATCACACCACATTTTATAGATTTTTCTCTTTAAAAAATTCTTTCTCTTTCTCTTCTTCTATGTAAACAGCTCTTGTTACTTCATCTTAAAAGATCTGAATAAAAGTTAAATTTTAAATTAATATCAAATTTACACAAATAAGAGTGCGCCCACAAAGCTTTTTTCTTTCTCTGTTTTGCTTCTCTCAAGCAAACAAAACCCTCTACTCAGTTAATATACTGAATTTTGGGGTGCACCACCAATCAACGACTATTAGAATCAACTACAGATAGTCTACTATATTGGTTACTTCAAATTAATACCCAAATATTGTTTTTGTCTGTGCGGGTCCAACCACATCCCTCCTTTTGTAATTAGGGTAAGTAATAGATTGGGGTTAGGCTGCAGTTAGGGTAAGTAATAGATTGGGGTTAGGCTGCAGTTAGGGTAAGTAATAGATTGGGGTTAGGCTGCAATTAGGGTAAGTAATAGATTAGGGTCAGGCTGTAATTAGGGTAAGTAATAGATTGGGGTTAGGCTGCACGTAGGGTAAGTAATAGATTGGGGTTAGGCTGCACGTAGGGTAAGTAATAGATTGGGGTCAGGCTGCAATTAGGGTAAGTAATAGATTAGGGTCAGGCTGTAATTAGGGTAAGTAATAGATTGGGGTTAGGCTGCACGTAGGTTAAGTAATAGATTGGGGTTAGGCTGCACATAGGGTAAGTAATAGATTGGGGTCAGGCTGCACGTAGGGTAAGTATTAGATTGGGGATAGGCTGCACGTAGGGTAAGTAATAGATCGGGGTTAGGCTGCATGTAGGGTAAGTAATAGATTGGGGTTAGGCTACACGTAGGGAAAGTAATAGATCGGGGTTAGGCTGCAGTTAGGGTAAGTAATAGATTGGGGTTAGGCTGCATGTAGGGTAAGAATTAGATTAGGGTCAGGCTGCAATAAGGGTAAAAGATAGATTGGGGTTAGGCTGCACGTAGGGTAAGTAATAGATTGGGGTTAGGCTGCACTTAGGGTAAGTAATAGATTGGGGTTAGGCTGCACTTAGGGTAAGTAATAGATTAGGGTCAGGCTGCAATTAGGGTAAAAGATAGATTGGGGTTAGGCTACACGTAGGGTAAGTAATAGATTGGGGTTAGACTGCACGTAGGGTAAGTAATAGATTGGGGTTAGGCTGCACTTAGGGTAAGTAATAGATTGGGGTTAGGCTGCACGTAGGGTAAGTAATAGATTGGGGTCAGGCTGCAGGTAGGGTAAGTAATAGATTGGGGTTAGGCTGCAGGTAGGGTAATAGATTGGGGTTAGGCTGCACGTAGGGTAAGTAATAGATTGGGGTTAGGCTGCACGTAGGGTAAGTAATAGATTGGGGTCAGGCTGCACGTAGGGTAAGTAATAGATTGGGGTTAGGCTGTAATTAGGGTAAGTAATAGATTGGGGTCAGGCTGCACGTAGGGTAAGTAATAGATTGGGGTTAGGCTGCAGGTAGGGTAAGTAATAGATTGGGGTTAGACTGCACGTAGGGTAAGTAATAGATTGGGTTTAGGCTACACGTAGGGTAAGTAATAGATTGGGGTTAGACTGCACGTAGGGTAAGTAATAGATTGGGGTTAGGCTGCAGGTAGGGTAAGTAATAGATTGGGGTTAGGCTGCACGTAGGGTAAGTAATAGATTGGGTTTAGGCTGTAATTAGGGTAAGTAATAGATTGGGGTTAGGCTGCACGTAGGGTAAGTAATAGATTGGGTTTAGGCTGTAATTAGGGTAAGTAATAGATTGGGGTTAGGCTGCACGTAGGGTAAGTAATAGATTGGGTTTAGGCTGTAATTAGGGTAAGTAATAGATTGGGGTCAGGCTACAGGTAGGGTAAGTAATAGATTGGGTTTAGGCTACACGTAGGGTAAGTAATAGATTGGGGTTAGACTGCACGTAGGGTAAGTAATAGATTGGGGTTAGGCTGCAGGTAGGGTAAGTAATAGATTGGGGTTAGGCTGCACGTAGGGTAAGTAATAGATTGGGTTTAGGCTGTAATTAGGGTAAGTAATAGATTGGGGTTAGGCTGCACGTAGGGTAAGTAATAGATTGGGTTTAGGCTGTAATTAGGGTAAGTAATAGATTGGGGTTAGGCTGCACGTAGGGTAAGTAATAGATTGGGTTTAGGCTGTAATTAGGGTAAGTAATAGATTGGGGTCAGGCTACAGGTAGGGTAAGTAATAGATTGGGGTTAGGCTGCACGTAGGGTAAGTAATAGATTGGGGTTAGACTGCACGTAGGGTAAGTAATAGATTGGGGTTAGGCTGCAGGTAGGGTAAGTAATAGATTGGGGTTAGGCTGCACGTAGGGTAAGTAATAGATTGGGTTTAGGCTGTAATTAGGGTAAGTAATAGATTGGGGTTAGGCTGCACGTAGGGTAAGTAATAGATTGGGGTTAGGCTGCACGTAGGGTAAGTTATAGATTGGGGTTAGACTGCACGTAGGGTAAGTAATAGATTGGGGTTAGGCTGCACTTAGGGTAAGTAATAGATTGGGGTTAGGCTGCACGTAGGGTAAGTAATAGATTGGGGTTAGGCTGCAGGTAGGGTAAGTAATAGATTGGGGTTAGGCTGCACGTAGGGTAAGTAATAGATTGGGGTCAGGCTGCACATAGGGTAAGTAATAGATTGGGGTTAGACTGCACGTAGGGTAAGTAATAGATTGGGGTTAGGCTGCAGGTAGGGTAAGTAATAGATTGGGGTTAGGCTGCAGGTAGGGTAATAGATTGGGGTTAGGCTGCACGTAGGGTAAGTAATAGATTGGGGTTAGGCTGCACGTAGGGTAAGTAATAGATTGGGGTCAGGCTGCACGTAGGGTAAGTAATAGATTGGGGTTAGGCTGTAATTAGGGTAAGTAATAGATTGGGGTCAGGCTGCACGTAGGGTAAGTAATAGATTGGGGTTAGGCTACACGTAGGGTAAGTAATAGATTGGGGTTAGACTGCACGTAGGGTAAGTAATAGATTGGGGTTAGGCTGCAGGTAGGGTAAGTAATAGATTGGGGTTAGGCTGCACGTAGGGTAAGTAATAGATTGGGTTTAGGCTGTAATTAGGGTAAGTAATAGATTGGGGTTAGGCTGCACGTAGGGTAAGTAATAGATTGGGTTTAGGCTGTAATTAGGGTAACTAATAGATTGGGGTTAGGCTGCACGTAGGGTAAGTAATAGATTGTGTTTAGGCTGTAATTAGGGTAAGTAATAGATTGGGGTCAGGCTGCAGGTAGGGTAAGTAATAGATTGGGGTTAGACTGCACGTAGGGTAAGTAATAGATTGGGGTTAGGCTGCAGGTAGGGTAAGTAATAGATTGGGGTCAGGCTGCACATAGGGTAAGTAATAGATTGGGGTTAGACTGCACGTAGGGTAAGTAATAGATTGGGGTTAGGCTGCAGGTAGGGTAAGTAATAGATTGGGGTTAGGCTGCAGGTAGGGTAATAGATTGGGGTTAGGCTGCACGTAGGGTAAGTAATAGATTGGGGTTAGGCTGCACGTAGGGTAAGTAATAGATTGGGGTCAGGCTGCACGTAGGGTAAGTAATAGATTGGGGTTAGGCTGTAATTAGGGTAAGTAATAGATTGGGGTCAGGCTGCACGTAGGGTAAGTAATAGATTGGGGTTAGGCTACACGTAGGGTAAGTAATAGATTGGGGTTAGACTGCACGTAGGGTAAGTAATAGATTGGGGTTAGGCTGCAGGTAGGGTAAGTAATAGATTGGGGTTAGGCTGCACGTAGGGTAAGTAATAGATTGGGTTTAGGCTGTAATTAGGGTAAGTAATAGATTGGGGTTAGGCTGCACGTAGGGTAAGTAATAGATTGGGTTTAGGCTGTAATTAGGGTAACTAATAGATTGGGGTTAGGCTGCACGTAGGGTAAGTAATAGATTGTGTTTAGGCTGTAATTAGGGTAAGTAATAGATTGGGGTCAGGCTGCAGGTAGGGTAAGTAATAGATTGGGGTTAGACTGCACGTAGGGTAAGTAATAGATTGGGGTTAGGCTGCAGGTAGGGTAAGTAATAGATTGGGGTGAGGCTGCACGTAGGGTAAGTAATAGATTGGGTTTAGGCTGTAATTAGGGTAAGTAATAGATTGGGGTCAGGCTGCAGGTAGGGTAAGTAATAGATTGGGGTTAGGCTGCACGTAGGGTTAGTAATAGATTGGGGTTAGGCTGCACGTAGGGTAAGTTATAGATTGGGGTTAGGCTGCACGTAGGGTAAGTTATAGATTGGGGTTAGGCTGCAGTTAGGGTAAGTAATAGATTGGGGTTAGACTGTAGTTAAGCCCCGTACACACGGGGGAGATATATTGCTCAGCAATATATTGCTAGCAATATATTACTGAGCAATATATTGTCCAGTGTCTCCTTTTCATCAGCGACCAGAGATGGTCGCTGATGAAAAGGAACCTCTGCTGGTTCCTTTTCAGGTTCATGGTAAATCACATTGTCTACATGCCGACTGATGACATTCAAAGCGTGTCGACACTGTAAATGTGTTCATTTGGCATGTCAATGTCATGCACTTGTCGACATTCCAATAGTCAACATTCAGACCATGTCGACATGCTGAATCATGTGTCAGCTAAATATACCACCCCCGAACAGAAACCATTAGTGTGATGAATGCTACGTGCTGCGGTCAGGCAGCAGCGGGTATCAGATATTATATCCTACTGATCTCTATTTTCTGCTGCTGACGGATATCTGTGTAGCAGATGGATTACTGTGCGTATGAGGCAGTCAGTAATAAGTGCACCTGTGCTCCTGATACATGATCTGCTGCTGGCTGGAAACTCACTAAGCACAGCTGGGCAGAAGCCTCAGAGTGGTCTGGTGCGGACCCACATCAGAGGCCCAAGCTCGCCCCCCACATACACCATGCTGCATACCTATCACTGCATGCTATGTACAGCCCAATGCTGGGAGGGCTTGCTGACAGGTGTCAGAGTACAGGGTATTTGCAGCAGCGAGGTGATTATCTGTGATAATGTACAGGAATCTTATGTGGCACATAAGTGCATGATCCCCTGCAGGGTGTTCATACTTGTACATTGTGTATAGACTAATGACAAGACAGTAGAAGCCGATCCGAAAGGGTTGTCATTCAGACATGGCTATGGTATGTCACCAGAGCCGGCCCTAGCCTAAATGATGCCCTAGGCAAGATTTTGGCTGGTGCCCCCTAGCACCACCACTAGTTCCGCATCTGACCCTGCTCCCCTTTCCCAGCACGATCAACCCTCATCATAGCAGTCATCATTTTGGTGCTCCTACCCACAATATTTTAAATAGAAACAGTGCACACATTCGGTGCGCAGCCCAAACAGGGGTGTGTTCTTGCTGGGAAGGGGCATGGCCACACAATAGTACCCCCAATTAAAATTATGCCACACAGTAGTGCAAATTTATTCACATTATATCATGCGATGGTGTCCCTTATTCACGTTACATCACACAAGTTACCTTATGTACATTACTCCTCACATTATTGACATTATACCCTTAGAAAAAAATCCTGAGAAAATAATGTATTTTAAGCACCTCCATGGCCACACTGCAACCCAGCACAAAGCAGTGTGTGCTGGGCAGAGGAGAAGAGCTGCAGCTGCTGCTGTCACTTAAAGGGAGGGGGCCCGGGGCCCCCACTGGGCCCTTTCTTCAGACTTTGGCCTAGGTAATTTGTACCCCCTACCCCTTTCTCTCGGCACCCCTGATAATACCACACAGTATTGCCCCTTACACATGACACATTATTAATAGCCTTATAACCATAATGCCCCTTACACATTATGCCAACCTTTATTAATGCCCTTCATACACACAATGACACACATAATGCCCCTTACACATATGTTGCACATTATTAATGCACACAAGGAGCTTCCAATGATTAAAATGATATGTGGCATGCCTATATTCTGTGTGTGGCTGTACCTGCATTACAGAATGCTATGTTAGTGATTTCCATGAATGCACTATTTCATATGCAGATACAGCCTCACTCACACACAGAATATAGGCATGCTGCATATCATTTTATTCAGCAGAAGCTGCTGATGCCCCATAGGCATTCTAAATGCCCTAGGCAATTGCCTAGTGTGCCTATGCCTAAGGCCGGCTCTGTATGTCACTGTCTGATCCGGGTGGTCTTTACATGTCATCTGCGCTGGGTGCAAGGCCAGGTGACGTGACAGAATGTTCACATTCAGCAGCACATTTTGTGGGTGGGGATTATTAGAGTAGACTGCTGCAGGCTTGCCTACTCTCCCGGAACGTCCAGGAGGCTCCCGAAAATTGGGTCCGTCTCCTGGCCCTCCTGGGAGTTGGGCAAGTCTCCCGCTTGCTGGCCAGAGCCCTTGCTCCCCCCTTCCCCGCTGATTCATATACCGCAAATCGCGGGTCCGCGGAGAGGGGCGGGGCTAAATCCATTGCGGTTAGCTGCAAATCCATTCGCAGCCGCTCACCAGCGAATGATCCCCCAGTGTGCTCAGTGTGTGTGTGCAGCCCAGGACTTACTCAGCGGCTGCCATAGAAACAAGCTGATTGGGGCCGGAGCTGACGTCACATGACTTCCCCTCAGACGCCTGGCCACACCTCCATTTTCCCTGACACTCCCAGTAAACTGCTAAGCGATTAAAAAAAGTAGCAGGATTTTATCGCAGCTAGGTCTCGCGCATGCATACTGCAGCCCATACGCCCATGCGCAATCTATCGATAATCACCCGGGCTGCGAATTTGCAGTTGTGCAATCAGGTCTGAATATGTTTATTGAACGGTGTGAGGTAAATATTTACGTTGTTACAGGAAAACCAATCTAGCAGCTCACTGTTTCCAAGTGGGGACAAGACAGCAGCCATCTAATAGCTGGTGCTTATCTGTGCACTGTGCCTTCTCCAGAATAGAGCTGACATTGGATTCGCTTGGTCTGCTGACATTTAGGTCCTACACCAGGGTTGCCGACTTTAAGATTCTCCTCTCCGGGAGAAGCCCGGAGAGGAGAGATTCAGCAGCCACTCAGGGGGCGGGGCTTGCGAGTGACATCACTAAGCCCCACCCCCATGCTGTTAAAGCAGCTAATTCACGGATCTCCATGGAGGGGGCGGGGCTAAAATGACACGATTGTGCCGTTTTAGCTCCGCCCCCTCCTCTGAGACCCGAGTATTGCGGCATTTTAATGCCACGATCCGGGGGACAGCGGGGGTCCCCCCTGAATCCGGGAGGGTGGCCCACCCTTCCGGGGGGGCCGGGAGGGGTACCCAATTTTCGGGAGACTCCCGGAAATTCCGGGAGGGTCGGAAACCCTGCCCTACACTGATATCCTGCCAGGAGGTATTTCTGATTTAGCAGCCACCCCTCCATTTAACAAGTCATTTGGTAATATAAACACACACACACACACACACACACACACACACACACACAACATTATTCAGATCTGTTCGTTGGTCATTTCTGGTGACCCATCTTTGCGAACGGAGGGCAAGGGTGGGCGTGGGGTGCCGGGCTGTCTATTAGCATATGGAAACGCCCAGCGTTTCATGGTCGTTCCCATTAGAACGCTGGGCACTCTCCTGCTAATGTGGCCGTGATATGTGTGCACCTTCCACATCTTTGGATGGTCAGTGACCATCCAAAGATGTGGGCCGGTCCCAGCGGCATGGGAATGGTTGTTTAGGTAACAAATCCATTCGCATCCACTGCGAACGTACGCACCTTGCGAATGGTGGCCCGGCGTACCACCCTTCACAGGGTGGGATCTGGTTCTGTCGCAAGGGTGCAAATTCACATCCCAGCGAATGAACCAGAATAACCCCCACAGTCTGTAATATCCCCATAGTGGGTTCTTTATAAGATGCTGCACAAGATTATCTCGGCATACCCTATATCAGTGCAATGCTCACCCATGTTCCCAGGGGTATGGGTCATCGGGTCGACCAACTTTAGGTGGACATGCATTGGACCGACCACTCAAGGCTGACATGCCGACAGGTTGACACCTCAAATAGGTCAACGGTAAGGTCGACAGGATCTGAAGGTCAAGTCAACATGAGGTTTTTGTATCGAAAGTCGACACAGTCTACATGGACACTGTCTAAGTGTACCACCTCCCCTGGCATGGATCGCTGCGCTCGCCATGCTTCGGGCACTATTTTATTCTCCCACAACATCGTAGTGGATGGTAGGGCAGGAAATGCCAGCTGTCGGCTACAAAAAAATCATGTAGACCTTTTGACTGTCAACCTTCCCATTGTCTACCTCAGTGGCGTAGCTACATTTTGGGCGCCCCCCCGCCATTAGGGGGGGGGGCGCCCCCCCCCCCCCGTCGCCGCCCCGCCAAGCACCCCTACGCCCCCGCCCGGCCGCCCATGCAAACCCCCCTCAATCCCCCGCAGCCTTACCTATCGCGCTGGTCCCGGCGGCTCCGTTCTTCTGCTGAGGACCACCAGAAAATGGCCGCCCCCATACAGCAGACAGTTTCAGAGAAGTGTGTGCTATATGGGGGCGGCCATTTTGTGGTGGTCCTCAGCAGAAGAACGGAGCCGCCGGGACCAGCGCGATAGGTAAGTCTGCGGGGGATTGAGGGGGGGGTTTAACTATAGCACCGCAGCCCCCGGCGCCCCCACATGCACAGCGCCCCCCCCCAGCGGTGGCGGGGGCTGCGGTGCTATAGTTACGCCACTGGTCTACCTAATGCTTTTGTCAACCTTCAGATCATGTCAACCTTACCCATGTTGACCCAATGCATGTCAACCTTAATACAGTCGACATAATTACCATATACCTGGGAAGCTCATACGAGTTATGGCACATATTTACCAATATCGCAGCAAAAAGTGTTGGAGCATTTTCCTCCTCAGTCTTCTCTATTGCCTGATCACGGGGGACATTTATTAAGATGCAAATTATTATTTTTTTTGTGATTTCTAGTCCAAAAAGTCTGAATTCACACTTTTTCCCGAAATCGCCAACTTAATGGGATGCGAATTGTGCTGTCGCACTTTTTACTGCAAATTCGCACATTCTGAACTGGCGAATTCAGAGCCTTACTAATAATCGCACCCCATCAAGGGGGAAATTGACCAAAATGGATTCGTAGAAAAAAGGTGTATTTGTAGGGAGAAATACACCTTTTTTTTACGAATTTGTATTTTCGGGATTTTCTATCCCCAAAATACAACAATTCGTAGTCCTAGGGATGGAACATTCGTATTTGTATTTACAAATACGAATGTCTACACCATCGATAGGATACGACAGAAATCACCATTCAAAAGAATGGTGGTTCCTGATTTACTAAGCCGTATAGAAAATACGGTTGATTTTGTCCACGAAAATACGGCAGAAAAATAGAACATCATTTTCCTGTCGTATTCTCGTTTTAGCCTGCACGGATCAGTCAGATCCGTGCAGGCTGCGGTGTAAAAATAAATCAAATAAATAAATAAAAAAACGGCGTGGGGTCCCCCCCACAGCCGAAACCAGCACCAGGCTGACAGAGCCTGGAGCCGGTAATTAAAAATCAGGGAACCCGACAAATAGGGGTTCCCTGATTTTTAACAACCAGCCCCAGGCTCCTGCTCTGGGGCTGGTTCCCAAAATACGGGGGACAAAATGAGTAGGGGTCCCCCGTATTTTAAGAACCAGCCCCAGGCAAAACCAGCCAGCAGGGTAATGCCACAGCCGGGGGGATACTTTTTATACAAGTCCCCCCGGCCAAAGCATTCATCCCTACCGACCAGTCAGCCTGGCCAAGGGCCCTGGGGGAGTGTGGACCCCCCCAATGAAGGGGTCCCCCCCCTCCAGGACTTACCTGACCAGGCTGAAGCCTGGTACTGTCCCCGATGCCCCTGGGCGGTGGACATCGGGCTGATTCAAGTGTAAAAAGAGATTAAACTATTGTTTTTTACTGTGGCACTACAAGTGCCAGCAAGCTGGGACTTGGAGAACCACAAGTCCCAGCCTGCTGGGCATTAAAGGGCCCGCTGGCACTTGTAGTTCCACAGTTAAAAAAATAGTACACAAAACACACTGACACAAATTTTAAATAAAAGTTTAATACACACATCACACACACACTGATACTTACCTATCTTGATCCCGTTGGTAGGTCGCTGGCTCTGGTGTCGGCGGCTCCGGTGTCGGCGGCTCCGGGGTCGGCGTCCTGTCTGAAGAAAATCCATGGTGGACCTGTGGAAGGAAATCCTACTCACCAGGTCCTCCATGGATGGTCTTGTGTCTTGTGTCTTCTTTTCCAGGGCTTATTTCTTTATCTTCTTTCTTTACGCTGCCGGCAGCTCCCGGGACTTTCAGAGCTTCAGAGATGTTTCCTCCTCGACGTCTGGACTAAGAATGAATTCTAGCCAATCAGGAGCCGACTTTACTGGCTCCTGATTGGCTAGAATTCATTCTTAGTCCAGACGTCGAGGAGGAAACATCTCTGAAGCTCTGAAAGTCCCGGCAGCGTAAAGAAAGAAGAAAGAAGATAAAGAAATAAGCCCTGGAAAAGAAGACACAAGACCATCCATGGAGGACCTGGTGAGTAGGATTTCCTTCCACAGGTCCATCATGGATTTTCTTCAGACAGGACGCCGACCTCGGAGCCACCGACACCGGAGCCAGCGACCTACCAACGGGATCAAGATAGGTAAGTATCAGTGTGTGTGTGATGTGTGTATTAAACTTTTATTTAAAATTTGTGTCAGTGTGTTTTGTGTACTATTTTTTTAACCGTGTAACTACAAGTGCCAGCGGGCACTTTAATGCCCAGCAGGCTGGGACTTGTGGTTCTCCAAGTCCCAGCTTGCTGGGGAGGCTTGCTGGCACTTGTAGTGCCACAGTAAAAAACAATAGTTTAATTTTTTTTTTACACTTGAATCAGCCCGATGCCCACCGCCCAGGGGCATCGGGGACAGTACCAGGCTTCAGCCTGGTCAGGTAAGTCCTGGAGGGGGGGGGACCCCTTCATTGGGGGGGTCCACTCTCCCCCAGGGCCCTTGGCCAGGCTGACTGGTCGGTAGGGATGAATGCTTTGGCCGGGGGGACTTGTATAAAAAGTCTCCCCCCGGCTGTGGCATTACCCTGCTGGCTGGTTTTGCCTGGGGCTGGTTCTTAAAATACGGGGGACCCCTACTCATTTTGTCCCCCGTATTTTGGGAACCAGCCCCAGAGCAGGAGCCTGGGGCTGGTTGTTAAAAATCAGGGAACCCCTATTTGTCGGGTTCCCTGATTTTTAATTACCGGCTCCAGGCTCTGTCAGCCTGGCGCTGGTTTCGGCTGTGGGGGGGACCCCACGCTGTTTTTTTTTAATATTTATTTATTTTTTCCGATTTTTTTTACACTCTGCAGCCTGCACGGATCTGACTGATCCGTGCAGACTGCTAGAAAAATTCGTATTAGCGGCCCCTAGCTAGAGGGGGGCCCAGGGGCACTGACCTCTTGTGCCCCCATTATAATCCAGCCCTGCATGAAGTGAAATAGCGACAGAAAATGCATATGGTTCGTAAACACAAAGGAGCCGCTGTTTGACTGACAGGAAGCCACCATTTTGGGTTGGAAACCTGACGTTTTCTGGGACTGGTTGGAAAAATGCAGGTGTGTCCAGGTGTTTTTGAAGAGAAGCTGTGCCATCAGCGATTTATTTCTGCCAGAGGCGGATTGTTCCGTCTGGAAACCGAGCCATAACCCGTTGGGCCGGTCCAGATTTGTCCAATTATCCCCCGTGGCCGGGCCGCCACCTTCCCCCCTGGGCCGCCGCTGTTCAACCCACAGTCAATATGGCCGCGGCCGGCCGCGGCTTTGTCCAGTTGTAAGATGGCCGCGGCTGGCCGTTGGTCGCTCTTGGTTGACGTCATCACGTCATCCGGAGCGGTGGAGCCCTGAAAGCGGTCCCTTCCCCGCGCCACTACCACCCCATGTCAATGCAGGCTGCCAGTGAGGGGATGCACGCTGCAGGCTGCCTCCCACCCTTTTGAAAGCTGCGGGGTAAGGTAAGCTAACCGGTGCCAAAGGTAACGCTGTCAATCACCACCCCCCCCCCCCCCAGTCAAGCCCAGAGAGGCAACATGTCAGGGGGGTGGGGACAAGGCTGGCATTACTAGGCCCTGCAAAACTCTTTGATTTGCAGGTCCGCTGGAAGGGGGCGGGGCTTAAATGAAGCAAATTGCAGCTAGCACATCAATTTAGCTCTGCCCCCTCTCAACGGACCCGCAATTTGCGGTAATTAAATCCGCAGAAAGGAGGAGCAGGGGCTCTGGGTAGCAAGCAGAAGACTTGCCCATCTTTCCAGTGTCCCAGGAGGCGGGCCCGATTTTTGGGAGCCTACCGACCATTCCGTGAGGGTAGGCATTAGGCAAGCCTGACCTACTCCCATTTTTACATACAGCAAAACTGTTCGATGGTTCAGGACTTGGGTATGGATTTGCGAGTGGATTGCAATACACAATCCATTCACACCTTCGCACCCTACGTGCATGCGAACAGCTTGCCATGCGCATGCACGGTTGTTCGAAAATCACTCAGGATGCGAATTTGCAGCTCAGCAATCATGTCCGAATCAGACCCTTAGTAGTGTGGTGGGCGGAGGCTGGTGGGTTTTCCTGCCGCACTGGCAGGAAGCATTGGTGCTTTGTGTGCAAGGTTATTCTGTGCACATTAATCCTTGACAGTCAGACAGAAGTAGTGGCTGAACCAGTTTTCAAAGATGTTGCAGGTCACCCGGCCTTCTATCGCTCCTTCAGGTAACAGGACAAATATGTTCGAAAAACCTTTGTGAGCCTGTGGGTTGTCAGGGCGGTAAATAAGCACCGGTGTCAGCTTACTGTCTCCTGAACCATTACCACCAACAGTGTCAAGTGGCCTCTGCATTTCTGGGCTTTGTTGTGTTTGGTTTGTTTGTTATACTGTTTGTCGCGCCGCGGGCCACTGCTGTCCCGCCTGAGAGTAACATTAAGATTCAACAGCTCAAAACTAACATTTGCCACAAAATAAAAATATTAGATAAAAATATGGCTATTTGTAATGTGTGAGACGGCTGTATTGCCGTATACTGGTGCATACTGTGGGGCTCATGCTCCGGGCTCAGCGGATGGAGCTCATCTTCCGTGGAGTGAAATATCGGGGGTTTGGGGGCATCGCCCCGGGCCCCACTGCGATGCTGCCCAATATTGATATATCCGTCTGGGGTGCATCTTTTGTTCCACTATCTGATGCACCAGCCCTATGGCAAGCGCAGATTCTCCCCTATGGCAAGCGCAGTTTCTCCGTCTGAACATGGCATCGTGTGAGTGGTTCTCATGCAGCCCACACACGCACCGATTCCAGCGTGCGTTGTGGGCTTAACTAGCACACACAGCATCGCATCGTATGCCTTGTGCATACGATGTGCATGCGATGCTGTGCTAGAAAAAGCTAGTACAAAAAGTATGTGCAGCACATACTTTTTGTACTGTACGATGAGGTGCCGCGGGAGCGCGCACCCCATCGTACAGCATCGCACCGCCGGCATCGGCGCGTGTGTGGGCTGCATGAGTTAATCAGTGCTATCGCTGCCCCTGCCTCACATTGGGGGTTATTCTAGTTTACTCGCAAAGGCACAATCACTCTCTAATGGACAAAACCATGTGCACTGCAGGTGGGGCTGATGTTACATGTGCATAGAGTGTTAGATTTGGGCAGGGTTTGTACATCCCAACATGACCCTTTCCAGGAGGGACACAATGCTCTGTTCGTGGACTTCCCTCTTAATTTATGGATTGCCTTCACCTGTGTGGGACTGGTTAATTGAAAAGAAAGGTGTTTTATCACAGGTGATGTAATCATACACTAAGTGGAAAGTCCAGCAACAGAGCATTGTGTCCCTCCTGGACAGGGTCATGTTGGGAGGTATGCAAACTGATATCTATATTGCAGTGTAAAAATAAAGCAGCAGTATTTACCCTGCACAGAAACAATTAAACACCCAAATGTAACTCTCTCTGCACATGTTACATCAGCCCCACCTGCAGTGCACATGGTTTTGTCCATTAGAGAATGATTGTGTCTTTGCGAGTGAACTAGAATAACCCCCATTATGCAGGCAATGGAGACTTCTCCATCTCAGTGGGAGCAACCACAACAGGAAGGTGGGGTCCCTCCAACATACCCCATGGATTAATACTCACCCCCCCCCTCTTGGTGCCACGGGTGGGATGCCCTGGAGCGCTGTGGGCAAGCCTTGTGTGCAAGGTTATTCCGAACACATTAATCTTTGACAGTCGGACAGAAGTAGTGGCCGGACCAGTTGTCACAGATGTCACGGGTCACCCGGCCTTCTATCGTCCTCCAGGTAACAGGAAATATGCTTTGTAAAAACAATTAAGAGCCTGCGGGTTGTCAGGGTGGTAAATAAGCACCGGTGTCAGCTTAAAGTCGCCCGAACCATTACCCCTGACACCCTAGCAGAGATGCTATGGATCCTAAGGCTATGGGCCTGATTCAGAGCCACTTGTACTTTAGGCATTGGAAGTTTGCGGGGGGGGGGGGGGGATGACACATCTGCGCACACTGGCGCGCACGCAGATGTCCGAAAATCACAATCTGCACACAGGTCTGAATTTCGGCAGTGCTTCCCTTTGATCTCTCCTGCAAGCGATACTGAGTCTACACACTAGATGCAGATACGGGTTAGAAGGGTGATATCTTTGGTTAGCGCTGACGCCAGCTGACCGCACTGTGCGCTATGTAGCCCATTCGCGTCTAGTGTGTATGGGGATTCACAGTGTCAAACGGCCTGTGGACACATTAAGGGCCTGATTCAGACGTATTTGCTAGTTTGTGTATACTCGCAGCCCAGCGAACAGGTAAGTCCGTACTGACTTTTATTACTGATGGACCAATTCGGGGCAGGTCTGACGTCATGGGACACCAGCCGCCCAGCCTGAGCAGGCATCGACCCGCCTGCATACCCAGGGGAATGCCCGGCGATTTTATGGGGACACCAATAAAACACTGGGCGTTCTCCTGCCCGCCTCCTTGCATAGACCCATGCAATGTGGAGACATAGAGACATACATTGTAGGGATAGCCATCGACCGATGTTGAATACTTTTGCCATCGATGGGGGAGAACCAGATGGTTTCCCTCCATCGATGGAACAGCAAAACGATGTTGTGCTTTTTTTTCCCAAAGTGCCGGGACACGGAGCACGGCTCCCCGACACCCGCGGTGCAAAATAAATCAGTAGAATCGGATTGGTTGCTATAGGCAACACCCCATCTTCAATAGAACTCCCATTTTAGTACATTTACCCCTATATGTTTGTTGCTATGGATCAGAACCAGGACCTACAAATCTGTCTCTATGTATGAAACCATAGTTTAGGCTTGCCTGGTCACTCCTCTGTATTGTACATACATTTGGGGGGGGGGGGTGTCATTACCTATAGCCCCCCAGGCTGCTGAGGAGTACACTGTACAATGGGGCTACTACGTGTGTGCAGGCACTGCCTGTGTGTCAGGGCCATTGTTTAGGCTTGCCTGGTCACTCCTCTTTGTTCTGTCATGTGCTGCTGCTGCTGCTGCTGCTGCTGCCGCCGCCGCTGTCAGATCGATGCGCTCGGCGCTCCTGGGCAGCCAGTGGCAGCAGTGTGGCAGGCTGTGTGCCCGGTGACGTCACACACGTAGCCGCTGAGGGGAAATCTGTGCCCACATTGATGTGATCGGTGTTCCGCAGGCTCCGCGGCGCCGCCATCTTCAGCGTCTGTGAGGGAGAGAGAGGGGGAGAGGGAGCCGGGAGCAGCGGCGCCGCCACGGGCAGGTAACAGGGGGGACTGATGGGGCTTATACAGAGGTGGGGCAGCCGTGCCCCGGGCACACACGTGTGCACTGCACGGGCGTTCATTCATATATATGTGTGGTGACCGTTACATGTGTAGCAAGTCTGGCACATCTGTATCATCACATGTATGGTGTATCCAGTCATGGCAGCGTGTGTACCACATGGGAGCTGGTATATGTGTGGGACACGTCCATTTGTGACATGTAGGCAAGTTTACACATTGTACAGGCGTGACCATACAGTGTGTGTGTGTATGTGAGAGAGTGTGTGTGTAATATATATATATATATATATATATATATATATATATATATATATATATATATATATATATATTATTGCACACACATGCAATATTTATATACGTATTACAGCTATGTCATCCTGTGTTTGCATATACTATCATGGAAGCTTACATATTATGTGTGTGATATATCCTGTCATGTCATTACACATTTACATATAGAGACATAATAACTGCACATATAACTTGCAATCTTATATCTAGTGCAGGAAGCTTTACATATTACATACGTCCAGTAGTGGGAGCTTGCATAGCACATGTGTGATCTATCCATGCGTGGGAGCGTGCATACTACATGCGTGGGAGCTTGCATAGTACATGTGGGAGCTTGCATACTACATGCGTGGGAGCTTGCATAGTACATGTGGGAGCTTGCATACTACATGCGTGGTCTATCCATGCGTGGGAGCTTGCATAGTACATGTGGGAGCTTGCATACTACATGCGTGGGAGCTTGCATAGTACATGTGGGAGCTTGCATACTACATGCGTGGTCTATCCATGCGTGGGAGCTTGCATAGTACATGTGGGAGCTTGCATACTACATGCGTGGTCTATCCATGCGTGGGAGCTTGCATAGTACATGTGGGAGCTTGCATACTACATGCGTGGTCTATCCATGCGTGGGAGCTTATACGATCTATATTCCCTACCACATGCTGTATTATGGCCCTTATTCTGGACTGTTCGCACAGTCCACAATATTTGCAAGGGCATCGATGGTGGGCGCATGTGCATACGCAGGGTATGTACGTACACGGTGAACAGATTGTTCACGGGGCGTGGGGCAGTGGGCTGACCCATTCGCATATGGGAACGTCCAGCGTTTCATGGGCGTTCCCATGAAAATGCCCCTCATGCTAATGGCCCGATGATGTGGGGGTCGGTCAGCTGATATCACCGCATGTCAGATGCCCGCCCATTTCCTTCAGTCAGCGACCATCGAATGATGTGGGTGTTCCCCCCGCAGGCTGCGAGTGGATATTTATGTAAAACATCTATTCGCAGCCAGTGCGTGCGAATGGGTGACGGCCAGGCCACAATTTGTAAAGCGGGGTTTGGTGGACTCGCAAGGATGCGAATTCGCAGCCTTGCGAATAACCCCCTATATGTGTGCTGTCTAATGTCCTGCGTAGTACATGCAGCTCATGTCATTGTGTGTATACACCGCATACTGAATATATCGGATGTCACGCACACTACAAATTCTGTTTCTTCCATAAGCAATCTCCCTCCTGTTTAGATAAGTGTCATCTGTTTCCAGAGGCTGCTTCTGTTGCTGTTGCCCCTCCTGTTGAGTTGATATGACGCTGTACCATTGCTGGTACTCCCTTAGCCCTGCCCTGTAGAGGTGGTATGCAGCCTGGTGCTTGAAGGAGAGTGTAGGTTATTATTGTGCAATATAGATAAGGTTCTTGCTACATGAAAAGGCCAAAGGTTAAGTGATCTGAGAGTGGTTAGCTTTCATCTGTGTCAGGCTGTATGTGCCCGGATTTGCATAATAACCCGGTTTCAACCTCCGTTGTATATTGTGCTGTGCATTAAAGGGAAGTCATTTCATGCCATAAAACTACTAGTAAGGCTTTTGTATTCTCAGTGGAAAACAAAACATTAACAGTAACACATGATCCTGGATACTAAAGTTGCATACACACGGATCAATTTGATACGTGCTTGTAGGAAGATCCTATACCAGAGTTATGGATTGTTGGTAGTTCCCGCTAGGCTGTTTTAGCGGGGCACTGCGCCCTGCCCGCTAAGAGAGCCTGCTGCCTGCCCCGCCGGTGAAGCCCAGCGCCGCCGTAGATGGTGATGCCTGGCGCTTCCTCGGCAGCGACTTCGCCGGGGCCGGGCCAGCCCCCATTAGTGACAGTGGCGGCCGGGCCCACCCCTTTTCATGACATTGCGGCTCGGGCTTTTGTGACATCGGCAGTCCGGGACCGCCCACAACTGTGACATCTCTGGGCCCGGTCCACCTCCCCCCCCCCCCTCCTGTTCGGCTGCCCCCATGCAGCAGCGCCCTGCCCAGAAGAGTTCCTAGAAGGAACACTGCGGTGGGTATGTGCATCTTTAACGGAACGATTTTAATGATTGGTCGTTCCCATCGATACCACATGTACACGCACACATAGACATTCTAGGGTTAAGTTTTGTTCTGACCCAACTAACCTACTAGTATATTTTTTGGATTGTAGGAGGAAACCGGAGTACCCGGAGGAAGCCCACGCAAGCACAGATAGAATATACAAACTCCACACAGTTGGGTGTGGTATGGGACTCTGACAGTCGGGATCCCGACTGCCCGGAGTCAGACAGCATGGCGAGTGCAAAAAAGCCCCTTGCGGGCTCGCTGCGCTCGCCACGCTGCGGGCAAGGTGGCTCGCTACGCGAGCCACCTATTCTATTCTCCCTCTATGCCGGCATTTTGACAGTCGGGATGCCGACGTCGGGTATGACTGTCGGGAACCTATCCGGCACCCCACACAGTTAGGGCCATGGTGGGTATGGAACCCATGACCTCATCGCTGTGAGGCAGTAATGCTAACCATTACACTTCGCTGTAAAATATATAAGCAAATGTAAAAAGATTAGGATATTTTGGGCAATTTCTCGTTATTGCTATTAATTCCTGCTGTAATCTTGCTGATCTTAATCCTGCAATTTAGAAAAACACTGAGGATTACGCATTGACCTAATCCATACTTATAATTTGCTCATTTACACTTCCGTCCTGGTGGTAACTATAGTTTGTTTGTTACTGTTGTGTTCCCGATCGCACTTTATAGCGTATTCTGAGACGCTTCCATTAATAAGTGTAGTCTGAGATAGTTTCTGTCTTTGGATTTGGTTTCGCACTTTGCGAAGGCCATAATTCAGTTAGGCTGACAGCCATTACTTTGCAGACACATTGCATTAAACCAGGCATGTCCAACGTTGGCCCTCCAGATGTTGTGAAACTACACATCCCAGCATGCTTTGCCACAGTTTTGCTATTAGGGAATGCTAAAACTATTGCAAAGCATGCTGGGATGTGTAGTTTCAAAACATCTGGAGGGCCAACGTTGGACATGCCTGCATTAAACCTCCACATTATTCAGTGTGTGTAATGCAAAATATGTGACCGGTATGCACACTCTTTAGGGACGGTGCATTGTGACTTCTATCTCTTTCCTGTGTCCAATAAATAGTTGAGCTGTGTTATCATACCGGTACTTGCAATATGACTCGCTCAATTACTGGAATAGATATTGCTTCAAGTATGAAATAGGCGTACAGTGGGCATGGACGTATCCGTGCGAGAGCTTGCACTAGTGATCATTGACAAGCAGCTAACAGACACTGGCGCTTTTCTTACACCGTGACTATTATTGCTGTTCGTCAGCTGATCCTGGTGACATGGAGGTCCACAGATTGATCCATGGAGGTCCACAGATTGATCCATTTAGCATCCGGCTTTGCATGAGACCCTTGTTTCCGCGTGTCTTTGCCAGGCTGACACGTAGCAAAGTTGTGTTGCTCTGGGTCACTCATCGATTCGATTGCTTAGTGCCATTTTTGACTAATGACAGCCGACACCTGATCACTGTAGGTTGGAGCATGTAATTGAATAGCTATGCAAATTACAATGAATGCAGGGAGACAATTTGCATTTACTGCCTAGACAGGTGACTGCTAACATGATTCTACAGGTGCATATACACTAGGGCGATTTGGTCACTTCTCATGCGATTGCGGCGATAAATCGAATGAAAAGCATCCAAATTGCATGTGATTGAGATCAGGTCCGATGAGATGAGCATCGCATCAAAGTCTGCGAGATGCACCGGCTGCAGAAGGGATCTGCAAGCAGCCTCAGCTTCTGCCTGCTGTACTATGCAGACAGCAGCGGAGCCGGGCAGGAGGTGAATGGATGCCTCTGTGTGGACGGGGGATGGAGCAGCCCAGCAGCTTTCCCGGGTGCTGGTCTTGCCGCCAGTGTGTTGGTTGGCGTCGCGGCTGGCTGATTTCCCGGTGTTTGGAAATGATGTCATCTCCAAGTGCCGGTTTAGGACCTGCCTCTGCCGATGTCACCTGCCCGGCATTATGCTGGGTGGGGACGCGGTATCAAATGCTGGGTAGAACCCGGGTTGTAGTCAGGTCCTGGGTGCGACCTGGCGTTTTGGTGTAAAAGGGGTACTAATGACATTACAGGTGTGTAGGTGTTTTAGGGGCATCATGAGAAGAATGTGAAGATTAGATCACGGTCAGGCAACCTCTAGCTGCTGTGGAACTACAAATCCCAACAAGCCCTAACAGCGATAAGTGACAGGCAGTGCTGGGCTGTGTAGTTCCACAGCAGCTGGAGCACTGCACATTACCCCTGGATTAGATAATGACTCATCATTTTGTAAGGATAGCAATGGCTGCCTGTAACCTATAAAGGGCATGATAGGGCCACACATGGGTCTCTCGTTAGTGGCATATCAGATGATCCATCGCACACATGCCTATGTCCCCCCCCCCCCCCCCCCCTTGTGTTCCTCTTTACTTCAGTTGCTATTTTATGCTGCTTCTTGGAAATGCCGTTTCTGTTTAATGCTGGGTACACACCAGGACGACTAGGGCCCGATCAGCACAATCTAGATCCGATTCCGATCAATTGGATGCAGATTGTGTGCTGATTGGGCCCTTTTCTGAGCTGGTGTGGAGCGATTCCGATCCGATGCGCGGTCCCGCGGGTCGGTCGGTCGTTATTGAGATCCTACCTGCTGCAGGTAGGATCTCAATGACGACCATACAACCGGGTGCGGGTCGCCATCGGATCGGACCCGCTCACGGTGCACATCGTGAGCGGGTCGTGCCCTCCCGCGTCATCGTGAGCGGGTCGGACGAGACACTGACGACCCGCTCACGATGTGCATCGTGAGCAGGTCGTCCTGGTGTGTACCCTACATTACACTTCATGGTATTATGCTGGGTACACACCAGGACGACTAGGGCCCGATCAGCACAATCTAGATCCGATTCCGATCAATTGGATGCAGATTGTGTGCTGATTGGGCCCTTTTCTGAGCTGGTGTGGAGCGATTCCGATCCGATGCGCGGTCCCGCGGGTCGGTCGGTCGTTATTGAGATCCTACCTGCTGCAGGTAGGATCTCAATGACGACCATACAACCGGGTGCGGGTCGCCATCGGATCGGACCCGCTCACGGTGCACATCGTGAGCGGGTCGTGCCCTCCCGCGTCATCGTGAGCGGGTCGGACGAGACACTGACGACCCGCTCACGATGTGCATCGTGAGCAGGTCGTCCTGGTGTGTACCCTACATTAGACTGATTTATGTGGGAGCTAAGCCGACCAGATCTCTGCTGTACAAGCTAATTGCAGAACCAGAAACCACCATGGCCTAATGTTACTGATTGCACGTGACCAGACCTACGCTGATACGGCCTTCAGGCCAAAGCTGGAGCTTCCGTCCGCCCCCCCCCAGGATATTCCTCTATTGACCCCTTTCACCCTGAGCCTGTGTCTGCCTTCATGTCAGTGTAGTCACTCCCTTGAGGCGGGTCTCCTCATACAAAGCAATCAGTAGCTTCGAAAGGTAAACCTGACTGAACCTGTCACACCCCAGGCAACAGGGGTCAGACTAAAGGTGCCCACACACTAGAACGATTTTTGGGCCGATTGGCCGATTTTCGATAAATCGGCCGATATATCGGCCGATATTTACCGATAATCGGTCAAAAATCGGCCGATGCTCGCTCCCGTGGATCTTTTGCTAAATCTTCTGATCTTACGTGCTGCACAAAAGATCAGAAGATTTAACAAAAGATCCATAGGAACGCACACGGGATCTTAAGAAAAATCTTTGGTAAAGATGTGCGCTTGCCTGAAATCTTTTGTCCAGATCGGACAAAAGATTTGAAGGCAAATTTATGCGCACATCTTAAGATCGCAGATCTTTCTAGTGTGTGGGCACCTTTAGAATGGTAGCGACCAGGGTCGAGGACCTGAGCACACAGAGGACCTTATTCGGGTCCTTGCGCTCCCATGCAAATTGGCGCAGGAGCGCAATATTTCCTAACCGCGCGTGCGCTGTGTGCGAGAGGCCGCGGTGAACAGAGCGTTCGCCGAGTGCTTGCACAAGTCAGTGCGGGCATGGGGCGGCAGGCCCATTGGAACGTACTCATGCTAATGCCCCACTGACGCGGGTCCCGGGGGCGGGCAGCTGGACCTCACCGGATGTCAGCCGTCCTCGCCTTGGACACACGCAAGCCTAAGAGTGTCTTAGATTTGCGCGGCGACCATCGAATGATGTGGGTGTCGCCCTATAGGCTGCGAATGGATGTTTATGCAAATTCGCCCTGTGAAGGGGGCGGGGGTCTGTGTGAACGGCGGGCGGGCTAAAAAAGACACGCATCGCTGCAAGTCAATCAGAATATCCTCCAGAAATTTCCCAGGCCTCATTCTGAGAAACGCCCCCCCCCCCCACCCATTCACACTACACCAAAATCTAGGGAAATTCCCAGGTCATATTCGTTTACGCTGAACCCGTGCCTGCCCTGGATGCTTTCATCTGTATTATATGTTTTTTTTTATTTCTATTTAAATTTATTCTGCTTTAAAGCTGCGGCTACTTGAATCATTTTTTCTTGTAAAGTGCTCCTACTCCCATTCCCAGCCAGATATCAGAGTTTCCATTCCTCAGATCTGCCCTTCTTGTGTGTAATAGCGCAAACTTTGCTGGGATATGTTATAGCCATTAGCGAACAGCCAGTCAGACAACCCAGGTCAGAAAATACGTTCACTGTAGAGGCGACCCAGCCGAAAAAAACCCAGTATTGTGGATCTGGTACTAATGCCTGGGTCGTATGTGTTCACACACAGCAAAAACCCCATGTCGATGTGCGTAATCCCTGTCTATTTTTATGTCATTCTAAGCCACTTCTGAATAACCTTTATAAACATCTCTACCACCCACCTGCTATCTTATAAACACCTGTTCTAGTCAAACATCTACCTGTCCTACATGCAATAACCTATTTTCTAGGGGCTAATTCAATTTACTTCGCAGATCTGCAAAAATAAACGACCCCAAAGGTGGCCATCTGTGTCTGGCTTTGTAGCGAACCACTTGCACTTTATCGATGACCCACAAAATATTGTGGGCGTGCGGAGGGACGCGACATCGATGGCTATCAATAGCCATCACTTCTTTTTGACTGACTGGCCTGTGAGCCAATCAGAACCAGTAGGCTTGGCTTCACAGGTGTTGGGGGTGGGGCTATGCTCAGTGTCCCAGCACCTTGGGGGCAGGGGGGGGGGGGATCTCTTAGTTTATGCTAAGCCATCGATGGAGGGAAACCATCTGGTTCTCCCTCATCGATGGCAAAACTGTTCTGCATCGGTCATAAATTATTGATGATTACGAATCGTCAATGGCCATCACTAGTACAGAGTGTGATCCTGGATTAGTGTCCCTTTATATATTGCTCCATTTGAAGTATTTCCCCCCTTGTCTGTGGATGAAGGTGACCAGTAATATATTAACCCAGCCCTGTGCTTATCTTCCTCCATCGGCTGCATTTCTTTAGAACCAATTTGCCTTGCAGGATTGAATGGGCACAAAGTGCGGAAAATAAAACAAGTGCCTTTATCTGAATGGTTCTAACTGCTTTTCCCAGAAGTCTTTAGGGCACATTTGAATCCAGGACAATGCATATTGTTTGCACGTTACTGGCGTCCTTTATGTACCCATCACTGTCAGCCATACAAAAGGCTTATTGGGACTAATTTGACCCCTGTGACCTACTGGTCTTACATTTGAGATTCACATTAGTGCTGCTCTGTTGGCTTTTCCTTTTATTGCGAAATGATTCCACTGCAAGCTTCTTGCTAAAGTTCTAGACCTCTCGGAAAGTGCATCTGAATGTGGTATAACAACGCTTCAGTGCTAAGGGCTGGTCAGACGCTGATGTACTTGCTATAGACAGGGGGGAGGACGTCCAGCTGGGTCTGTAAGAAAACCGTTCCCAGTGCTGACAATCTCACGCAAGGACTGTATTGTGATAGTGACACGATGTGTGCGGCCTAACGACTGAGGGTGCTGCTGTTATTTACAAGCCAGGGAAATATATATATATAGAACGTGTTGGCTGAAGGCCCAAAACAAAACCCTGTGTGAACTTTACATTGCAGATGTTTCCATCCGGCGTGCGAGTAGTCTGTTGCTCTCGCAGCGGTGTGTGTAAGGCGAGGAGAGGGGGAGCTTTCTGCCTCAGCTCCACCTGATGTATCATGCTCGCTGGAAAGTCTGACTCAAGTCCTCATAAACTGCACTTTGTTCCTTGCTCTGGAATAACAGGACGCGGCTGGCAATCCGTCGCAGGGTGTAAGAACCTCAGTGTGTATTGGGTATGGAATCACGTCTGCTGTCTGTGTAGCGGTAGAATGTAAGCTCCCACGAGCAGGGCCCTCTTCCCTCGTGTGCTTTTCCTTCTCATACTTAAACCATGTGGGTTCTTGCTGCACTGATACTTATTTTGGTGTCGTCCTGCAACGTCTGCCCCCCCCCCCCCCCCCCCATCCCTCCCAACAGTTTACTTGCATCCCTGCTTAGTTTATTTCAAACATATTTTTTTATTATTTTTTTTCTAATAATTGTCCTTGTATCGCATGTAGTTATATACGGAAATGTCGGGTGCTTGCGGCACAGTGTTTATATGCTCCGTAAACCATGACACAGACTGGATCTCGCCTGCCTGCAGTCGCCTGTGTTTTATGCCCACTTTAGCCCAGGGATAATATTTACAGTTGCTATCTTTTAAACACAGGTTCTAAAGTTCCTTTTTCAATGTGAGTGTTTGGGTTACACCTTATTTGTTATCAGACTGCGTTAACCCCACCTGCCATATAAAGAGCAATGCCGTAGCACAGGTGAAGGAAGAGCAGATGCGTAAGCTCACTGGTGTTACTGACATGCAGAGAGTGTGATGCCTATTGCTGAGATTGTAGCTGATCAGATCGGTCTTGTCCGTACTGACCAGGTGCTACTACTCACCACTGCAGCTTGTAGAGGAGACTCCTGATTTGTGTAGCTGGAGGGGGGGGGGTTGATTTAAGGGCGGAACCGCTCAGAGTGCGGTCCAAGCAGATTGTGGGTGTGATCTTTTGACACTTTTTTTTTTCCTCCAAATCTAGAAGGTGGATCAGCTGCCGGAAGGCTGCCTCCCATTCTTACTTACAGGCTGCCTTGCGTAGGCTGTGGATACTCATTATTGACACTTCCACATGTGCTCTGCTGCCATTTAACATGAGTTGTGTTGTTAAAGAACTCTGCCTCTTTGTGTTCTCTCTTTAAGGAGGGCAGAAGGTCCTGCCAGTTACGTGACGCAGCCAGACGCTTCCAAGATGAATGTTACCAAGGGTGGCCTGGTGCTGTTCTCGGCTAATTCCAATGCATCCTGCGTAGAGGTGGCCAAGAAGATCGGAGAGTACGTACTGTATGCCTGGATTTGTGCTGTCCTGTCTCTCTGCCTGCCTGACCTTGGGGGGGTGGCTGATTGTGCTTTGTGGGCATCTTCCTAATCTCTTCCCATGCATTGATATTGTTGGCAGAGGTGTGTGATATGCGAAAGAATTAGAAAACAACTGCATCCAGCTGGCTTTCAATGCCACCTAAAACATTGCCCTCTATGTCCTCCTACAGCTTCTAGAACAAGGCCATCAAGAGATGCACCTGGTCCGTCCGTCCCCCCCCCCCCCCCCCCTCAATAGTGGCCCCCAAACCACTGCGATTCCCCGCAGTTGGTCTGAACCTCACAGCCCATGGAAGTTTCACGTGTGAGAATAAAAAACATTGTATTCCACAACTGCTGCGGATTCAGTGGGTTTCTGCGCCTGAATCTCGATTTTACAGCACAGGATAAAAAACGTATTTCATTCCCCGCGCCGCAAGGATGTTTGCCAGCAATTATCCACAGGGTAAACCCTATTCGGCTAGGTTGCGGGCACTTTCGCCCATACTTTTTTTGGGGGGGGGGGCATGAAACGGCATGGTTGAAAATGAACCCAAAAGCGTGGTTCGGCAAATAATTAATTGTCGTTGAATAAAATCTGCACTTTAATTGCATTGTGAAAACGTCAAAGTGACGATTTTTTTTCAATGGTAAAAAAAATCGGCACCTAATTGAATCCCCCCCTTAGTATCTTAACTACATTAGCAAAACCCAGGGCTGTTTTGGAGGGGCTGTGATGGGTTTTCACCCATCCTCCTGTTCTGTAGCTATTTTTAAAGCGATTTACGAAAAAAAGTTTGCTACTTTCAGTGGCGATGTTAAAAATAAATGTAATCGCAGCAATCCCAGGTTTATGTGATCAGTGTTATGGATACATGCATCAATAGTGCAGTCAGTAGCAAATGTCTCAAAGATGCTCAGCAATCCCATCGTAAGAAAACACTAATGTGCTTATTGGGCTTAAAGCACAGCCAATAATAAGTATAATAACTGTTTCTCCTGATTTAATCTCGTAGTTGACTCAAATCACGCCTGAAGATAATGCTTGGACTGTTTATACAGCTAATGAATGTCCCCTTGTCACCTATATCCCAGCTTCTGATTGAATGTTACACTGCTTTGCCCCAGCTTGTGGGATGAAGATACTGCCTGCATTGCCTAGCCAAATGTAATTCTTTCCTTTTCCAGACGCCTGGGAGTTGAACTTGGCAAGGTTCTGGTCTACCAGGAGCCAAACAGAGGTGAGTGTTAATTGAGGGGTCACCTGCCAATCAGATCAGATCCATGATCAGCATGGAAATCAGATCAGTTCCATGCTGGGATTTATTTGGGGCCACAAACAGTCAAATGGGCGGGTTAGGGGGAGGGTTTAAGAAACCGAGGAGAAGCCACTGTTTGTTTTGTGTGGGGTGAATTCTGTTCTACCATGCTGTAGTCTTTATGACGGTGTCACAATCGTTTTGTTGCCTGAAAGAGTCGGAGGGATGGTAACAGAAATCTTTATTTTACCCATCAGCACGATGGGGGATACAGAGCACCGAATTCTGTAATGCATTCAATATATAACAGTCCTCATCCTGTCATGTCCTGGCGTTCACCGCAGAACAGCTGTCCACTAGATATTTTTAATTTGGATAACGAGGCTTACGGCCGGGCTCATTAGTAAATGAAATGGTGCTTCTCCTCCAGCCCCATCCCTCTTCGCTCCTTGTGCCGGATAAAGCTGTGCTATCTATTGTGATGTTGTATTGTGATAACGGTGTCCGCCTGGTCCTCTGACCTCGGTAGGAAGAAGTATTTTTGCCCTTCAGCAGTGCCGGCTACTTGTTGTCTTAGCTCCCTGCGTCTGAATGTTGTGGCTGCACGGTTCCCTGCCAGAGACTCTCATCCTCGCTAATCTTTTTGGCACTCCTCTAACTCTGCTATATTTTCATTTTCTCTGTCTGTAACCGGTCCAAGAACACCGCAAGGACAAAGTCAGTCTGCGCTAAGCAAACTCATCCTGCCTACTGATTTTTTTTTTTAGTGTATTCTTTAACAAGGACCTGAAAAAATATTTGTATATGCTGCAGAGAGAGAGAGAGAGAGGTCAACTGTACTTTTTTTTGTTTTGTTTTTTTCCCCGAAGATATTAGAATATTTGCTTACTCGGTTATTCCGAAGTTACTGGGTGCTGCTACCATATTTTGCTAAAAGTCTAGCCCACATCCTATAGTCGTGATGACTCATTGGAAAAAAAAAACCATAAACCCTTTGAAAAAATTTAATTTTATTCCCGGCCCACTGTCACAAGAAAGTTCCTGCAGAGCCCATCACTGACTGGTTGTACAAAGCTTCTGTATAAAGCCAGTAAGTAAGGTACAATGGCCCTTATTCTGGTTGACTCGCATCCAGTTATGTCAGCTGTCCACCCCGCTAATGTGCGTCGCGAACGCATTAGCATGCCCGGTGTTTTTATGGGAACGCTGGGCGTTCACATATGCTACTGGCCCAGGCCAGCACCCCACGCCCCGCTTCATCCCCCCGCACGAAAGGCAGGGAGCGTGCACTTGGCAAACAGATTTTACGCCGAGTTCGCACGCTCCGATTGTATTGCGCAGAAATGCTGCTGCGCGCGTACACAAAACATCGGTCCCGGTGCAAATTCACGCCCGGCCGAATCAACCAGAATAAGGGCCAATATCCATAAAGTCTGTCCCGCACCAAGAGCGAAGAGTAGATATTGGGGTGGAATATTTTTTAATGTGTCTGTTCTCTTATGGGATGACGTTTACTGAGCCTTGTATATTAGGACTTAACACGTGGAAATATTGCTGAAGCTGGGTACCCAGTAGAGCGAGGGGCATTCATTTTAACATGGCACCAATGCCCTTAACCCCAGATTCTGTGAACACCCTGGAACGACTAATGGAGGGTAGAACAAACACGTTGTGTAAACAACATAAACCGGTTTGAACAAGGTTTGATGCGCAACACATCAATCCAAGCATCCTTCGCTAGCAACTGCGGGAGCGCGCAATTACTCGTACACACTCTGGGCCTGATTCAGACCTCGCTGAATCGCAGGTCTGGCAATGGCTTGCGAATGGATCGCTGATCGGCGGCCATCTGCAAATCCATAAGCAACTCGCTCCCCATCTAATGATTTCTCCAGTCTGTGCCGATGTATGTGCGTAACTGACCCTTCCACAACTGTGCGACAGAGACTGGCTGATGTTACAGCCTACCTTGAAATGCCTGGGCACCCCATCCCCGAGAAAACGTACCGATTACCACCCACAAACATCGGCTTCCTGTCAGTCAAGGTGCGAGGGGATTGCAAAACAAGTCACCGCTGATTTTTGGCCCGGTTTGCCTCGCGTATGCACGCTACGATCTATACGCATTCGATAATCCATAGGATTGTGAATTCGCACAACTATCCCCTTAGCTTTGTAGGCCCGAGATCTCTCCGCTGTGTACCCAGCTTATGTTTACCATCACTTAACTACGTCCTGTATTTATTTTGATGTAGTTCTTTTTGGCATAATGTTTTCTTAAACTGATATTGTTTTTATTCCTCTCATCATTCCGCAGAAACGCGCGTTCAGATTCAGGAGTCTGTGCGAGGGAAGGACGTGTTCATCATTCAGACCGTTTCCAAGTATGTCACTAGCTCGCGGGATGGTTTCTCTTGCTGTGTATCTTAAAATCCACATTATTCCTGATTTATTTATAATGAAGTGGTTATGCCAGCTCAGTGATGGAAAACCTCGGCACTCCAGCCTTTGTTAAACTACACATCCCAGCATGCTCTGCAACAGTTTTAGCACGGTCAAAAAGCGAAACTGTTGCAGGGCATGCTGGGATGTGTAGTTCAAGCACAGCCGGAGTGCCACCAAGGTTCTCAATCACCGTACTAGCAGTTATGATTCCAAGATCTGACGACCAGTGATCTAGAGTCGGCACAGCCAGCTCATTAGCCCAGAGGACTCCTTAGCCCAGACAACTCATTGGGATCTTGTGACATCACTGAATCATGGGGTTGCCTCGAGCCTCAGTGATGCCCCTAGTTCCCCGTATTCTGGTAGGCTGCATCGCCGAGCTCATGGTTTCCGCAGTCTGATGGGTTCTAAAAAGACATGTGCAGCTTCCGGTGCATTACACAATGCACAGAAGCGCAGCCCTGCAGAGGACAATCCTGCTTCTGTGTAGAGGTCTATTTCTGGCTGTAACAATGCACCGCATCATACTTGGCATCTAATTCATTACAAGCTAAATGACTGACTGCTGTGACGAAGCTATGTAAGTGACACTGACCTGTTGTTCTTGCTTTTGAATGTCTACAGAAGATGTAATGCCGTTGCCGTGTGGAGATAGGTGCTCTGTCTGTAGGAGACTGTCTGCTTATGGGTAGTACCAAGCGATCAGTGCTCCCCTTCCGGTTGAGCATCTATCTGATAAGGAAGTAGAACCAATCTATCTGTGTGCCTGCAGTTGGGCAGTAGACTGATGGAGTTGGAGAGTGTTAAAGGCACCTACGCCGAGATCATCCCTAGAAAGACCAGAGCAATTGTGGCGCTTTAAATGGGCTGTTTAACTGTACATGAGCCCATGGTTTATCATTACCCCCCCCTTCCCCACTGCTTTAATCTCTCATCAGATATCTGTTCATGAAAACATTGATAGCCCCGTGTCCCAGCTGTGATGCAGTGGTGAGGAAGGTAGGCTGGACGACAGGGTAAGGGTGGAGATAAAGGAGAAAGTAGCTGGGATTGGATCTCAACATCGGCCAAAGGTGTTAATATGCCGTAACCTGTAGCAACAATCCATGAGTACTGTTTTTCGCTTGTTGGGTAATGAAGCTGAATTTGATCTGTGGTTAGGGATTATTCCACCCATGTGCAGCATCTGGAAATGTCTTATCTCTCTCTCCCCCCCCCCCCCCCCAATATAAAATTGTGGATTGGTTTTGTGTAATAACAGTTCCATCAGACTAATTCAGTGGTAGCCAACTTCGGTCCTCGAGAGCTACCAACAGTTCACATTTTCCAGCCTACCTCACAGGTGCACAGGTGTAATCATTACTGACTGACACATTATAAGTGATCCACAGGTGGAGCTAATTACTTGACTTGCGATTCTGTGAGGAGATCTGGAAAACAATAACTGTTGGCAGCTCTCGAGGACTGGCCTTGGCTACCCCAGGTCTAATTCCTAATATCCATAGCCGTAATACAGCGCCTGTTCCGGTCTGTAATCACCGGACCTGCAATTTGATTTTTTTTTTTTGGAACATTGGGTTTAGTTCCTCTTCAAGAAGAACCAACATCGGATAAGAAGAATGGAGCTGCAGTACATATTTATAAAATGAATAAACCCTTATATTTAAATACCATGAATGCAGTTTTCCAGTGGTGTAAATAGTTGTCCTGGTAGAGGAGACGTAATGATGGGAGGTTGGGTACGGCCCCTTAGTACTCCTTATCGATGGGGATATGTTTCTGTGTACGTCATCATTGGTTATTTAAGGATCTGCAGCCCTGTAATACTATGACATAACTTAGTCCCCGGGCAGACTACTTTTTCTCCAAATAAATGGACTTACAGGTCTATATAATGGTGAAGGGTTAACATTTTAGCAAGAATCTTGGCTGAGCCAAAATTGGAAAACACTATTTGAGCACATGCCGGAATATATTGTGCAATATTCAGGATAACTGCACAGAGACAGCCTTATATAGGGATATGCTGGAGTGGACCATGTTACGTGAAATACCACCGGGATAACACGCTACTGGACTGAGATCTAGTCCAGGGGGTTAAAGGGCCACCGGATCCGATAAGTCTATATCAGGGGTGGCCAAACCTGTCCTTCAGATCTACCAACAGTTCATGTCTTTAATGCAACCTGTGGATCTATAGTAGGAATGATGCAGCAGGTTTGAAAATGTGACAGTTAGTAATGACTACAGCTGTGCACCAGCTAGGAAGTCTGGGAAATGTGACCGTTAGTAATGACTGCACCTGTGCACCAGCTAGGGAGTCTGGGAAATGTGACCGTTAGTAATGACTGCACCTGTGCACCAGCTAGGGAGTCTGGGAAATGTGACCGTTAGTAATGACTGCACCTGTGCACCAGCTAGGGAGTCTGGGAAATGTGACAGTTAGTAATGACTGCACCTGTGCACCAGCTAGGTTATTTGGGTAAACGTGGACCGTTGTTAGATATCGGGGACCAGTTTGGCCACCCCTGGTCTATATGAAAGGTTACGTTTCCTCCCTCGGTATCCTCTTCCTGATGATGGCAGTTTTATAAACCTTCCAACCCCCACCAGCCAAGGATCCTGCAGCCCTCAGAGTTAGTCAGTCGCTATTGCAATCCCCATATCTCCCAGTTCAGGGCATGATACAACCTCGTGCAGTTCTATGGGAATAGTTCCCTGCCTCCGAGGCTTCGTCCAGTCGTGATCTTGTTGGCTGATGACAAAGTTTAAAGCAAGACTGCATTATCTAGGAGTGTTCTTTGGACAGCACGTGGGAGCGCTTTAACTTTATGGCACTGGAACAGATATAGAAATGTTAGGTTCAGGCCATTCTGGATGAATGTGGAGGCGAGAAAAGCTCAAATACAGCACGGTACCCCCAGAGATGCCAACAAAGGCCCCTACACCTGACTATTGACCTGATGTGACCGTGCTGTCATTTAGCAGCCTCGTCACCTGATCCTGGAGAAGGAAGGGGCCCCTAATCTGGTCCTCCTGTCGTGTGATGTCATTCCCTAGATTTGGACGGCCTGTGCTTACCCAGCAACAGGCGACACCCGCTCCGGTGACTGGCGAAGCACAGGCCGCCCTCTCATTGCATACATGTTTGTTTAGATAATGTATAAGCACTTTGCATTTGGGTCAGCGAAACCTCGTTCCAGTTGGATTTCTCCCATATTTCCAGGGATGTGAACACCACAATCATGGAGCTTTTAATCATGGTGTACGCGTGCCGGACCTCTTGTGCTAAGACCATTAGTGGCGTCGTTCCCTACTTCCCCTACAGCAAGCAGTGCAAGATGAGGAAGCGGGGCTCCATTGTCTCCAAGCTATTAGCCTCCATGATGTGCAAAGCTGGTAAGGCAAGTTCATTCTAGATGGAATCCCAAGGTGGCAGGGGTCTGTTATATCACAGCGCCCCCTGCTGCACAGACACATTACGCTTCCTCTGGTGTTGATGTTATGCAGCCTGGGTGTTCTTTCTCGCAGATCCCCACCCCAGCACAGTCCAATGTCCATTTCTAGACACATGTTCGTTGTGTACTTCTGCCTTCTTATTATTACACAAGGAATCAGGGATAAACAATGTGCTTGATGAGGTTTGGTAGCCGGTGGGAACGTTTTCTGTGAATGCCTGTTAGGGCAAGCGTTGCTTACGGTACATACACTTCCGTCATTCTCACCGAGTTGTTGTGGAGCCACCTATTCTCTGTACAGCTCACCAGGGGACATGACCTTAAGAGCAGCTCTTCAGCCGGGTACACACTGGAGTGACCGTGATTGGGGGAACTCCCCTCGTCCGATTGCCCGCGCACGCCAAAACGATCACTGTTCCATCTTTCATTCACATCGTCTGCGTCCCTGCTGCACGGCCAACCGGACGGCGTCGCATGTGACTCCGAGAGTTTTACTAAGATGGGATGTTGCTATGGGCAACCAATCAGATTGTATCTATTATATTCCAGAAGGGGATTCGGTATGGAATCCCAGCGGTCAAAATCCCAATGGCGGAATCCCGACAAGGGGGGGCGTGGATCTCCCCACCTTGTGGGCTCGCTAATTTATTCTCCCTCTATGGGTGTCGTGGACACCCCCTGGAGGGAGAAGTGTCGGGATTCCGACTGCCGGGAAATTGACCGCATCCCCTAGAAGGTGCTAAATAAACAGATTTTGATTGCTTGCTATGAGCAACATCCCACCTTCAATAATCCCCGTTCACATCACAAACTCCGGGTCGCACCAGGGATTTAGTCAGGATTCTGTCCCGGGAGCGACCTGGCATTTGCGATGTTTTGTAGCCTGCGGCGGCGTGTCCTCGGTGGCGGGGTAGGAGGCAGTGCTTTGAGCTGATGCGGTCTCCAAGTGCTGCGTCCTCCATCGTGTGAACGGGACCCGGGTCACACTGCACAGCAACAAGGGTCCAACCCCTGTCCCGTGATTAGCCCGGCTGTCAACCTGGTTCCTAATGGCGGGTTGCTGGACCTGGGAAATTGAAATAGGCCCTTCTCATTGCACAGAAAGGGGTTGTAGTGAGCTAGACAATTTGTCCTTACGCAGTCTCAAGTCGTAGCGACATTGCTCCAGTGTGTACTCGGCTTTGATGTTGGTGCGCCGAGACATCCGGTAAGCATACCGATGGTGATGAAAGTCCTCCTGTATTTATTTTTATTTGGTTCATCCGTTATGTCCGTAGATTGTGCTTCTTCGTACACGCAGCAGATGAGCTGCAGATTAGTCGCTTTTGATGACATCACTGCATGAGACTAACACACAGCGAGCAGGACCTGTTGTAATAACAAGTCATCTGCTAGTACACGGTACACATGAATGACTGACACGCAGCAGTATTGCCACCATGGTCGCATGTGTACATACAGTATGCTATTTTTAGCTATTTACAGGGAAGTAACGTTTTCCAGCAAAGAGAACATTTCCCAGATGCTCTCCACGCACCTAGCGGGTGACCTGTGTGTTGCAGCGTACGGCCACATTCCTCCCCTCTGTTTCTGTCGCTGCCTTAGCTGAAAACACTGGGGAGTGTGGGGAACTCACCATGAGCTTGCACCTTGTGATGGGAGTCCCCCTACACTACTCTGTTTTAAAGGTGGTGGTCATGCGCATTGTGGTGCAGACCTTCCAGAGAAAAGGTGGTGTCCAGCAGCCACACGAGGAGCAGAGGCGCACCTAGATATTCGTGGGCCCCCTATTTAGCAATTGATGGTGATAAATGTATGTAAAACATATTACTTAGACAGCAAATATGGGCCCCCTTCAGCTCTGGGCCCCATAGCAGCTGCACCCCTTGCACATATGGTACTTGAGGAGGCATGTTGGTGAAATATTTTGACAGGCCTACTGTGGGGCTTAAACCGGTATTCCTGACACTGCAGGCTCTCCATTCACTGGGCCATAGTGACATCGCTGAGGCTGCCGTAGTTGTTTATAAGCAACCTGCGCTCTTTATGTTGACGTCGGGGGCGTTGTGTCGCAGCGGTTCACTGGTCAGACTTAGATTGATCTGTGTTTGATTACATCCATCGGAATGTGCCCAGTGCTCTGTTGTATGCTTTCTAGGAACTCTGCCACAGTTTTGTGCCATTGTAATTTTTGTATATACCTCACACACCTATACACCTGCGCCACCCATCCACCCACCCCCCCCAACATCATGTTTGGAGTCCGTTCAAGTAGACCGTTGGGGATTTTCCATCTCGGCCTCTGTACAGAAAGCTATTAGTTGTGTTTATTCAGGCAGTCTATTCTCTGTGTAAACTTGGCTCCCGGACTTTATGTAATTTAAGAAGCAGTTTAACCAAACAGTCACCGGGTAAAACTCATTTCTGACGGGGAAGAGTTTAGTGCAGAATGTGTATGACCTTTTGTGTTTTCTATCACTCTGTGTCACTGTGCGACTTTCCCTTCTTCTCCCCCAAAGGATTAACTCACTTAATCACCATGGATTTGCATCAGAAAGAAATTCAGGGTTTTTTCAATATTCCCGTGGACAACCTGCGGGCCTCCCCGTTCCTTTTACAGTACATCCAGGAAGAGGTGAGATGTTTCTTCATTCATTCATTCATTCTAAACCGTGACTAATTGGTTTCCTGCTCCGCATTTAGTACTGTATCTCATAAATTCACGATGAAGCTTTTCCGCACCCCATGCGTGACGTATTACTCCAGTACAAGTGGGTGTGTTACAGAAGATCTACACTACATCTAGACAGACAGTAATAAGGTTGACGTGACAGTGGAAAAGGTCTACACACTGGGGGTGATTCTGGTGCATGATTCTCGCAAAGGCACAATCACTCTCTAATGGACAAAACCCATATGCACTGCAGGTGGGGCAGATGTAACATGTGCAGAGAGTTAGATTTGGGTGGGTTTGTACTTCAAATTAAAGTAAAAATAAAGCATACCCTGCACAGAAACAATAAAACACCCAAATCTAACTCTCTCTGCACAGGTTACATCAGCCCCACCTGCAGTGCACATAGGGGGTTATTCTAGTTCACTCTTTCTGACAAATTCCTTCTTAGATGGACAAAACCATGTGCACTGCAGGTGGGGCAGATGTAACTTGTGCAGAGAGAATTAGATTTGGGTGGGGTTTTACTTCAAGGTGAGATCTATATTGCAGTGTAAAAATAAAGCAGTCAGTATTTACCCTGCACAGAGACATATAACTCACCCAAAGCGAATTCTCTCTGCACATTTTACATCTGCCCCCCTGCAGTGCATATGGTTTTGTCCATCTAAGAAGGATTTTGTCAGAAAGAGTGAACTAGAATAAAGCCCATGGTTTTGTCCATTAAACAGTGATTGTGCCTTTGCGAGTGACCCAGAATAATCCCCACAGAGTAGAGTGGGGTCCAGCCTGGCCCACTAAGCCCTAGTACACGGTATAAAGCCAGCTTGGTCAGCTACACCCCGCACAGGATGCATAGGTGGAAGCTGATCCTGTTGTTGGGGCTGAGAGGCATGATGGGAACATATGTAGGGAGAGTGCTAACTAGTCTGTTGCTCTGTGTTCAGGGGTTCGGTTATACAGTGTGGGCCATTGGTGATACATTACCATTTGATCGGTTTTCATTACCCGTTTTGTATAACTGAATGTGAGCCTTGTTATTAGGCCTAATTAAGCGCGGATCATTAATCAGAGGTGTGATCAGAAATAGCGAATGCATGGCAAATAGCGAGCCATTCGCAAAAAAAAGCGACCCATCGAGCAGTTGTTGTTGTTTTTTATTCTGCCCCTAAACGTCGGCTTCCCGTCAATCAAACTGCAGCTCCTACGCGTATAGATATTCACTAATTGTGGGCGTGCAATGTGCACGCTACACATGTGCAGTAGTTCCATAATCAAATGCATTGTGAATTCTCTGATTAGCTGTTGAATTAGGCTCATTGTTTGCGAATAGTTATCCTTCGGTATTTGCTGTATCACATTCTTACTGTGTAAATATATTACACGTAAATGTGTTGGAGAATTTCCTGCCCCTAATATCACCGCTGAACACAGCTGAATGTTCACTTGGAGGATTTATCTCATTTTCCCCTAAACAAAGTCTTGCTGGGAACCGAATTAAAAGCTGGTGTAAAAGGCTGTTCCGTGCTGACTGTACGGAACGGGTGATCCTAGTTGTTATGACTGCTGGTCTCACTGCTGTAAGGCGACCTCTGCAGGGTTCGGGGATAAACTGGAATATATACAGCAGATAAGGTGCACACGGCCCAGCTAGTCTGCCCTACACATATGTACACACACACTTATGTCAGGAGACGATTCAATCACCAGTATATTTTTGGATTGTGGGGGGAAACCGGAGTACCCGGAGGAAACCCATGAAGTACGGGGAGTATATACAAACGCCGCACAGTCAGGACCATGGTGGGAACAGAACCCATGACCTCAGCGCTGTGAGGGAGCAATGCTAACCACTACACCATCCGTGCTGTCCCGTGTCCACAACATATGGCATTGACCAGACAGGCAGTAGATATAACTTCCCTGCCCTCTGTACATTAAACTGGGTCGACCCAAGCATTAGGTCGACAATGGGAAGGTGGACAGTGTCCCCGAAGCATTGTGTGCACTTTGTCATCCCTTTGACTATCGACGTAATGCGTGTGTCGACTTTCCAACCCTGTCGATCCAATGACCCATACCCAATTAACCCACACATCCTGTATGTGGAGCTCCATAGTTTATATGTGGAGATCACCTGTCCCAGGCAGGGATACCGGTGAATCCATAGCCACAAGTGCAGTCCACATGCTGCCTCTGGTTACTGCTTGCCTGTCCCTACAATGACAGATGATCCTTCCGCAGCATAATTACAGCACAGATATGGGAAGCCATGCATTTTAAATGTTCTCCCTGGCACGCCACAGACCGATCACATTTCCGGCCGAACAATGAGCATGCATTACATTTGCTGGGGGCGGGAGCCACGTCTGGCCCAGAGCCGCAGGTGTAACCTATCATTTAGCTGCATATTTATAAGTCTTGGTTTAGCTTTTGTCCAGGTGAGCAGGGATATCCCTCCTGAGAAGTGTACGGAGAGCGATCATCTCCCTACTATCACATGTCCCTGATGAAAAGGTTAATGCCACGGAGCTGGTAATACAGTTCAGTCTGCCAGCGGTGACTTCGCTCTTTGTAAAGCAAAACGGCCGTACCCAGAAACCTTTTTTGGTTATAATTGCTTAAAAAGCCCGATAGAGCTGTGTCGGGTATTTGCCGGTGATCAAAACTGTCCCCTATTTAGGGAAGGCCCCATCGTCTAACCCTTGGTGGATTTCAGATCCAAGCCAAAGTTTTGAAGTGAATTTAAAACCAGCCTAGGCGATGCCTCCTGCATTAGGTTAAACGTTCAGTCCGGTGCCACATTAACATCACCCCTTCCATGCTTCTGTCCCAGTCGCTGGGAAGGGTTCAGTCCTCCAGTGCTCGCTCTCCCACCTGTTGGACACCACCGTTAGACTGCTGGTTTGGTTGCAGAGGGAGGATTGCTAGAAAAATGGGCAAACTTTTTAAAAGTCTCTGTTGCTAGGCAGAATGTATTTCTCTGCACCACTATGAGGAGTCACGCGTCCATTATCCTGTTGGAAAAAACGATATTTTTTTGTCATTGTCAGATTCCTGACTACAGAAATGCCGTCATAGTCGCCAAATCGCCTTCATCAGCAAAAAGGTGAGTGTAGATTTAATGGTCTATAATGTATGATGTAGTTTATTACACACAATATCAACAATTCTGCCCCCCCTCCCCTCAGTAGTATATTAGAAGTATATCAGGGGTAAAACAGTGGGCAATATAGTATTACACAGCCATTGGCCATTGCTCCCATTAAGAAATAATTTCCAATAGAAAGGATTGCAAGTACCGTGCGCATCGGAGTAGGGAGGTCGGGCGGGCTGCACATAAGATTTGCTAAATCTCATGTGCAGCCTGGAGCCGGTTGGGGAATGGCAGCGGGCAGGGGATGTTGGCTACCAGGGTGCAGGGGGGGGCGGTGCAGGGAGCCGGGCAGGGAAAGCCGCAGCCGGGCAGCGTGCCAGTGGCGGGAGCAGTGGAGCATTTAGAAAAAAAATAAAAAAGCCCATACAAATAAATGGGCAGCCACTGATTGGCTGAGACCTCTCTGTGGTTGCCCATTCATTTGTATGGGCTTTTTTCATTTTTTTTTTTTAAGTTCTACACTGCTCCCGCCACTGCCCAGCTCGATTCCCTGTGCCGTCCCCACCTTGCTCCCTCAATCTGGCTCTCTGGTCGCAGGCACCCTCCCCCACTGCCGTCCCCTTTCCATCCAAGAACGTTTACATAAACCCGAGAAACCCCTCCTATAGATGCTGATTCCTACCTCTTTAGTGGAGGAAGACGACAATGAAGATCCTACCAATTTAAGAACATTGTTTACCTTTCACAGAGCCCAGTCTTTCGCTGAAAGGTTACGGCTAGGAATTGCTGTCATCCATGGAGAAGCTCAGGACGCAGAATCAGATTTGGTCGACGGGCGACATTCACCACCAGCTGCCAAAAATCCTGCTGCCATTCATCCCTCTCTGGAAATACCCTGTAAGTATGCTTACGGGAAAAGCCCTTCTTTTTTCTTTTTTTCTTTTTTTTTAGTTTTCACATAGGAGTGACTATTTGTGGTTTCAGATGTGTAGACAACAGTTGATCTGCTGGGTGCAGCAATGTTCTCTGGAGCCTCGCCCTTTAAAAACAAATCTATATATTTTTTATTTTTAAATTATTGCCGCTCGCCTCTTCACTGCTGCTGTTTCTGACAGCCTTGAAGGCTGTTGGTTTCGGCCTGTTTTTTTTTTTCAACATGTAACGGTTTTATCAGAAATGGCAAGCTGACTGCTTCTCACCCCCCCCCCCCCCAAATATGTGACTCGTGAGGTATGTGTGGTCAGCTGTAAGACTGCGCATCGTTGACCCATCACAGCACCTCTGTCAGTGAGACTCTCCTGGTGCGACCCCTTCCCCGCCGTGGCGCTGGCATCTTTTCCTTTCCGCGGTTCCATTCCCCCCCCCCTCTTGGTTTTACCCCCCAGATGCGCCAAAATCAGCGTCTTCTCTTTCTCCCCCCCCACCTATATATGAATACACCTGTGCACCAGCAATGGGCTATGGAGAGCAAGCACTGCTAGTGTGCACTGGGTGTGAGGAGCGTTGGGAAATCCTGGCTTATGATATGATCCCGTCTGATCTGCAGTAAGCTTTGGCTGTTACTAGCAAAGTTCCAACGTGTATCTGATATGCTACAAATCCGCTCAGTGTCCTATGGCTGCTAACCGTGATAGAGGTGGGTGCAGTACCCCTGGCCAGACACCTGTAACGGTGGTGTCTGTGTGACGGAAGAAGGAAGGGAAGTGAAACTGAACTAAATGCTTCAAAATAAACTAAATTCCTTGTTCCTAATTCCAAAGTCTCTCTGAATCCACCCCCCCCCCCTTCCCTCTACTGTAACTTGATGACCGCAGCACAGAGTTGCTCACAAGTAACATACATTGCTGTCTTTCTAGAATGTGTGTAATTGTTGTGACCAACAGTACCCGACACTTATGGAAGGCCTGCTTAGTATTTTTCCTTTATTTGCATGCTGGGGCCGCTGACAATAGCCCTCCTTGAGAGGTACACTATATGCCCATCGGTCCACGTATCCTCAGCTTTGCTGTTCTGTGTGCAACCTCGTCATGTACCTATGGAGGGAGGATTTGCTGCTGGGAAACTGTCCGAGTGAGATGCAGCGTTAATGCCGAGCAGTCAGTGGTCTAATATTTCCTACAACTGTCCAGCTTCCCAGAAGCTCTGCAATAACACTCATCCTCTCCTCATAGATACTCTAGCGGGGTATGGGGGGGGGGCAGATAACAACCGTATCTGTAATTAGAGGGGAGGATTGCCCTTTTCTGCTGGGTCATTTGCTCGCGTGCACATCTGGCTGGATGATCAGGCAGAGACCATGCTGCAATCTGGTACTTTTACTGGACTGGAGTTTGTGCCTCTCATTTTGTCAGTCAGAACTCACTGGACAGACCCTCACTAAATCCGTTGACTTGATGCGAAATCCCTTTTCCAGTGACTAGAAACTGCAGAATCTGGTCTTTAAAACATCATCTGGAAATTGGAGACGAGCCTCCCGCGGCCTTCTCTGGCCTCTAGCTGCCCCTCCCGCGGCCTTTTCTGGCCTCTAGCTGCCCCTCCCGCTGCCTTCTCTGTCCTCTAGCTGCCCCTCCCGCGGCCTTCTCTGGCCTCTAGCTGCCCCTCCCGCGGCCTTCTCTGGCCTCTAGCTGCCCCTCCCGCTGCCTTCTCTGGCCTCTAGCTGCCCCTCCCGCGGCCTTCTCTGGCCTCTAGCTGCGCCTCCCGCGGCCTTCTCTGGCCTCTAGCTGCGCCTCCCGCGGCCTTCGCTGTCCTCTAGCTGCGCCTCCCGCGGCCTTCGCTGTCCTCTAGCTGCGCCTCCCGCGGCCTTCTCTGGCCTCTAGCTGCCCCTCCCACGGCCATCTCTGGCCTCTAGCTGCCCCTCCCGCGGCCATCTCTGGCCTCTAGCTGCCCCTCCCGCGGCCATCTCTGGCCTCTAGCTGCCCCTCCCGCGGCCTTCTCTGGCCTCTAGCTGCCCCTCCCTCGGCCTTCTCTGGCCTCTAGCTGCCCCTCCCGCGGCCTTCTGTCCACTTTGGTCCTGGCTGGAGCAGCTGGCTGACTCAGCAGTTCTGGTTATCTGTATACTCCTTGGAAAATGAAAGATTAGACCATAATCCTTGAGATTGAAATAATGGTTTACAGAATGAGGATTACAGTCTGCGAGGTGGTTTTACTTCCTTGTTTTTCTGTATGAAGTGTTTACGTTAGATTTTCGGGAAGGAAGTCTTGTAGAGCTGGTTTACGTAGTTATTTAACCCTTATACTACATGTGTAGTCTGGGAGGTGCATTGTACTGGATGTAACTGTAAAGATGCAGTCAGGATCAGCCAGTCCTTGCAGCCTAGGCTGCTTGTAATACAGCGTGCATCAATTTTTACACTTCTTTAATATGACTCTCTTTATTCCCAGTCCGCAACCTGTCTGTTGTCTGCAGATTATCACTTCTAGTTCATTCATGTAGAATTGTTTATGGCCTCTATAAACTGAAGGCCAGAAGTACACTGAGTGTTTTTATTTTATTTATTTTTGTTCTAGATTACATGTAGCAAATAAAGTACTGCCGAAAAGTAACGTTATTTTATTTGCGTAGACTTGATGCTTGTGCTTATTTGCAGTGATGTTCCCTAAAGAGAAGCCCCCCATTTCTGTAGTTGGCGATGTTGGTGGAAGGATAGCCATAATAGTGGTAAGTGTGGCTGTCTGCTCGCTTCTTCTATAGTGTGACCACTAGGTGGCATAGTTTTGTAAGATCCATAGAACATTTACTACAACTCAAAACGTACAAAGGGTAGGTTGATCTAATCTGGATTGTTTTTCTTAAATAAAGATACATAATGAATGACAGACTATTTAAAATACCCAATTTGGCTTTATCTCGCCAGCTGTTGCATGTTGGTGTCTCGTTAAACGAGAATCTTAGAACAGATCTCTTAAATGCATGGTGGCAATAGGCCTTTTTTCTATCCGTTCCAATCGCAGGGCTTTCCAGCTAAGCATCGAACGCGCATCGGCTGCTGACTGTAACTGTATCTGATACATGCACGCGTCTTGTTCTTTCCCCAGGATGACATCATCGATGACGTAGACAGCTTCGTCGCCGCAGCCGAAACGCTGAAAGAACGAGGAGCCTATAAAATCTTTGTTATGGCCACTCACGGTCTCCTGTCATCGGACGCGCCCAGGTTAATAGAGGAATCCTGTATTGACGAGGTGAAAGAAATTGACCTTTTTGTGTTGGTTTTGTTTTGCAGGTTTTTCTGTCTGTTAAGAAACAGTGGATAACCTGGGTTTTGCTATATTAAAAAAAAAAGGAAGTGCGGGGTGACAGGAAACGGCTTCTAGCAAAAATATACAAACTTAACCCTCTCTAGTCCTGCTCCATGTATGCTGCCGATAGCCGTCTTTCCACATTCATTTAAACTTGGATAAGTACAATTTTATATATATATATATATATATATATATATATATATATATATATATATATATATATATATATAGCGATGTAAATGGCGCGGCACTCTTAACTGTTTCAAAGGAAACCAAATAATTTCATTTGGTTTCCTTTGAAACAGTTAAGAGTGCCGCGCCATTTACATCGCTATACTGCTAAATTCTGCTGCGGAGGCACCGACATCTCTACTACCGGTTGTTTGGGAGTGCCGGACCATACATGTGTGTATATATATATATATATATATATATATATATTTGTACTTATCCATGTTTAAGTGAATGTGGACAGACGACTATCAGCAGCTTACATGGAGCAGGACTAGAGAGGGTTAAGTTTGTATATTTTTGCTAGAAGCCGTTTCCTGTCACCCCGCACTTCCTGAGTGCGTTCTATGTAGACGGCTGCCCAGCTAGTGTTTGTAAGCAAGTAGTACTAAGATTAAACTCTGTTTTAAGCCGTCTGCTTACTGAAGACTAAAGTATTATCAGTCATCAAACAACTGAGCTCGTTGGTAGTCCATGTCCGTAGGCCAGTGATACAATCCCCCACATTTAATTATAACGGCTTTATTACACTCAAGTGTTAGGTAACTTTTTGGCTGGTACAGCATGCTGGCCTTTGTAGTTGTACAGGAGATGGCAAGCCGCAGCCCATTCTAGCATTGAAACACTAATTAGCATGAAAAAGTGATGCTATGAATTGGAACAAATTTATAGGAGTATAAATAATTTTTATCATTTTGTTCCCCCAAAACAATAATAAGAGAACATATTTTAATGTTCATTGGTTACTATTGGCATTGGTTGTGTAGAGTTTCCCATTTCGTGATGCTGTATCTTCATCTATCTGAGTCGGTGTATTTTACATAGAATACTGTATGATCATGTTTTACTCATGGACTAAACAATCTCCCAATGTCCTCCTGGTTTACCAGTATTGATTTTTTAAACCGCCAGTCCCTACACTTGTGTATTTAATCCTTTCATCCGTACGCGTGACTAATACTGTCGCTTTTTAAACTTTGCACTTTTTTTTTTTTACATTTCTTAATCACTGTGTGTTTTTCCTCATTTTTTTTTTTTTTCACGCCCAGGTCATTGTCAGCAACACAATCCCTCACGAAATGCAAAAACTACAGTGCCCAAAAATCAAGACGGTCGACATCAGTATGATCCTGGCTGAAGCGATCCGTCGAATTCACAACGGGGAGTCCATGTCATACCTTTTTAGAAATATAGGAGTGGATGATTAATCCTTTCCATTTGTCTATATAAATATATATATATATTTTTAGGAATTATACCAAGGGCCAAAACTGGAATGGTGCAGTGTCTCTGTGCCGTACAAGCGTTTACCTTAATATGTCAAACGAGGCCGTATTTTTTTTTATTTATTTTTTTTAGGCTGACCTGCCTAACTGTTTTTTTTTTTTGTTGTTGTTTTTTTTTCAGGCTGACCTGCCTGACCGTAAATTCACCAATCAATCAAGTTATTTTGCTTGTCTTTTTTGCTAAATTTTTTTGTGAACAAAATGTCACACACACAAAGAAAACTGCCTTTGTTACATGCAGTTGGGGGGGTGCTTAAAGCAGCATTACTAGTTGCAGCTAATTTACTACAGTCTGATCCGTACGTATTCCCCCCCCCCCCCCCCCCCCCCCCGTGCCCCCAGCTATAAACCTACAGTGACCAGTTAGATGTCTTTACCTGTCTGAGGAGTTGTACCTGTTTAGTTGCATCCGAAAGAGCTGCAAAAGTGTTTTTAAACAGTCATATGTGTGATGAACACTCCATTTAGCCGTGGCAAAAGGCGGGTAATCACATTTTAACGTACAGCCTCTTAATCGTCGTCACAATGCAAGTCTTAATTTTTTTTTTCGAGGAAGATGGGAGAGTCACTGGCCACTGAGAGTCTGGGTAGGACTTCTTACACTAGAGCAATGTCCTCTAGCCTCTAGCCATTGTATGAACCAATGCTTGACCTATGAATTCGCTGCAGTGATGTCACATTTTCTTAGTGGTTTGATAGGCTGCGTTATTAATTGGTTCACTCCACAGAGTGGCTGCCTCCATTGTGTCTCTCGGTAGGATATACTTTAAAGAAGTGCCGGCATTAATGCAGCTCCCCCTTACCTTCGGCTTGGCTTCTATGGGTCACCTTGTGCTTTTATTTTTGTTAGTGTACCTAGTATTGCTGCTTTTGCCCTTTAAAACGTTAAGCTGCAGGAGGTGGTGAGAGGAGGGATGGGGGGGGGGGATATTTCAGCTGCTTCAACCATGGTCTGGGGGCCTGTAAAGCATTGCTGAGCGGTGTAGTATGTGTTGATCAATATACTGCAGGCTCCTTGAGCAGCACGATAGTGTGTAATGGGTTAAACTGTGGAACTATTTGTCTTTGGCTCTGCCCCCTGCGCTGGTGTGGGTAACTGCTGCTAGAGGAAGAGAAGCAGCTGTATGCAGTGTCTGCGGGTAGGGGCCGTGTACTGATGCTCTTCCTAGGAGAGCACATGGGAAATATGCACTTGTATTTATTTTCTGCAAAAGAAGAGGGAACATGTAATAAAATAATTGTTTGTGTGAATCCTGTTTTGAATACGTAATGTGAAGCGCATACGACCCTTGTACTCATACGTCCAATAGGAAGAATCGGTACAACCTTTAAGTTTAAAGCTGTCCATACACTGGTGCGCTTTTAATAAGTTTCCGACGAAGTAGGCAGAGAAATCGGATGAAAAGTGTTGCGTCGTATTCGTGTAGATTTATCGGGTCCCGCAGCCCTTGCTAGGATCGTATACGATACATCATATGCCAAAGGACCTCGTGCGATGTATCGTAGGCAATCCTGACACCCAGGAGGCAGCTGGGAAATTTAAAGGGGATCGTATGCGACTTCTCCCTTCCTTACTCTGGACATAGTGAAGCTGCAAGCACCCATTTACACTGCGCTTACACTCTGATAGGGGAACTGGGTACTCTTTACCTAGAACGGCGCCCACGATTGAAATCGCGGGCGTCGGGGGTAAAAATCGCGGTCATCGCGGGTAAATCGGGATGGCCGCGATGCCCGCGATCACCGCGATTTTCCCATAGGGAACAATGTTAAAAAGCCTGATTGACCGCGATTTTACACTTAAATGCCTCAATGGACCCGATTTGGGCATAGAAATCAATGTAAAATGGGCCACACAGCCCAAATAGGGCCAATGAACTGTTAAATGTCCCCCCAAATTTTTAACGCCACCCCACGATCCACGCCAACCCGAAGCGTGGCGAGCGCAGCGAGCCCGCGTCCTCCGACCTTTTCATGCCCTACTATCCACGTCGGCGTGGTGTGAGAATAGAATAGTGTGGCGAGCCACCGAGCCCGAAGCGTGGCGAGGGGACGCGGATACCTTCACAGGTAGACGCGTCCCCTCGCGGGCTTCACAGGTGTCCGGGTCGCCACGGACACCTGTGAAGCCCGCGAGGGGACGCGTATAACTGTGAAGGTATCCGCGTCCCCTCGCGGGGCTCGCTGCGCTCGCCACGCTTCGGGCTCGGTGGCTCGCTGCGCTCGCCACACTATTCTATTCTCACACCACGCCGACGTGGATAGTAGGGCATGAAAAGGTCGGAGGACGCGTACCGCCGCCCCTCGCGGGCTCGCTGCGCTCGCCACGCTTCGGGTTGGCGTGGATCGTGGGGTGGCGTTAAAAATTTGGGGGGACATTTAAGGGTTAATGGGCTCTGTGGCCCATTTAACATTGATTCCTATGGCCAAATCGGGTGGATTGAGGCATTTAACAGTAAAATCGGGTCCATCGCGGCTTTTAACATTGATTCCTATGGGAAATCGGGAGCATCGCGTCGCGGGCATCGCGGGTACATTTATGGCCGGCCGCGACGCGACCGACACGATTTCCATGTTTAACATTGGTTTCAATGGGAAATCGCGGGCATCGCGTCGGTCGCGTCGCGGCCATACATAAATGTACCCGCGATGCCCGCGACGGGCGCCGTACTAGGTAAAGAGTACCGGGAACTGAAGTACGACAAGGTTCCCTGCAGCTGAGGCTTGGCTGTAGATAATTTGCTGTTATATTTTTGTGCTTCCGTCAAATCCTTTTATCAGTAGTACAGGGGACTCTGGATATCCTGGGAAAGAGAGTTGCTGAGTGAGTTTGGGCACTTTAACCCTTTGAGTGAAAAAATTTCTGTGCGAGATGTGCAAAATATCCGCTAAAAAAACTGCCAGCGTAGTTCACATTTGTTATATAAATTCAAACAACAAATGATATGTAAAAAAAATTATATCATTTGTTGTTTGAATTTATATAACAAATGTGAACCTACGCTGGCAGTTTTTTTAGCGGATATTTTGCACATCTCGCACAGAAATTTTTTCACTCAAAGGGTTAAAGTCACGGTTTAGAGCACAGCTCCTCCCCCTTTTGTGCTGCATCAGCTGCTGGAGGCCTAGTATCTTACTATCCAAGGACGGAGCAGGAACGGTACATCCAGAAGGTGTGGTGCACTGAGGTAGGTGCTATGCAGAGCTTGGTTTGAAAAATGACAGGTAGGAGCTGATTGGCCGGTGATAAAAACCAGACAGTTTATCACTTCACCTAGCTTAATAAATCTACCCCACAGTCTCTGGAAGGTGCTGGAAAATATGTGTGCAATATTAATAACTGGTAATAAATAATCTATTCCAATGTATTATAAATTCATATGTTAGTGGCATCAAACAAACGCATCAAATTCCTGTTATTGGATAAAGGAATTTATAATTAAAAAAAATAAAAGCTTTTCTTTAGCATAGAAGATACAAAGTGATATATTAGTATATTGCGCTTGGTCACTTCTGTTGCTTAATGCGGCTCACGTTAAACTAGTAAAATGCTCATAAATTGGGAAATAACTGATATTTTATTGGAACAGCCTCCAATATTGGAACAGCCTCCAATATGCCAAGGTAGCTCTGCGCCAATGTAAGTCTGGTGGGTGGGAGAGACTTTGCAGTCTAATTACAAAAATAAAAGTTGTTACCATGCTGAGACTTGTAGTTCCACACAGAAAGAAGAAACACTTCAGATGCACGCCGTAGTTACCAAGCACCACTAGTAAAGATAGTAAATGTTGCAATTTCACAATCAAAACTTTTGTTCGCCACTGCGTCACGGTGACCTCATCAGGTGCATTACTAACATTAAGATCTTAGTGCTCACGACCCACCTGATGATGATGGGCACTTGGATACGGTGGGTGGACCTAATCAGAGTCTAACGTCTAATTTTTACCTTCTTCAGCCCTTATGGAATCCTCACTATTTGAAGGGAACACACAAAGGAAATTAATGTTTAAGGGGGGGGTACCCAATTGGCCACAATAAAAAAAAAAACTTTTTACTGTGAGTATGTGAGCTTGTCAGCCTGGATGACCCAACGCTCCCTGAAACTAAACATGGCTAAAACTGAACTTCTAATCTTCCATCCCCCGAACATCCCCTCTTCTCCAACTATCTCCATCAGCATTGGTGAAACCGAGATCACCTCCACCGACCAAACGCGCTGCCTCGGTGTCATCTTTGACTCCTCCCTCTCTTTCACCCCCACATTCGTGCTCTCTCACAGTCTTGCCGCTTTCACCTATGCAACATCTCACGCATCAGACCATTCCTCTCTTGACGCAACCAAAATTCTCATTCACTCTCTTGTCATCTCCCGCCTTGACTACTGCAACATCCTTCTCTCTGGGCTACCTCTCACCCGCCTCGCACCTCTCCAAACCATTCTTAACGCTGCCGCTAGGCTCATCTTCCTCTCCCGCCGCTCTACCTCCGCCTCCCCCCTCTGTCTATCTCTTCACTGGCTCCCCATTCCTTTCCGAGTTCTCTTTAAACTCCTCACCACCACCTACAAGGCTCTCTCCTCCACCGCTCCTTACCTCTCTTCACTGATCTCTATCCACACTCCCTCCCGTCCTCTTCGCTCCATCGCTGACCGCCGACTGACCTCTCACCTAATCACCTCCTCCCACTCACGTGTCCCAAGACTTCTCTCGCACTGCCCCCCTGCACTGGAACAACCTCCTGCCACCCATCAGGCTGTCTGATTCCCTTACCTCCTTCAAGCGCTCCCTCAAAACCCACTTTTTTCGACTAGCCTATCCCTTCTAACCTCTTTTGATCCTCCTATCCTGCCTCCGTTCCTACTTATCCTGTTGTTTTTCGTTCGTCCACCCACCTATTTTTAGTATGTTAACTCTTATGAGTAGGGTCCTCCTGCCTCACGTACTCACCCTACCTCTTTACCTCACCTGTCCTCCTGTCCTGTTCTTCCCTTCCTCTATTTCTTCTTCAGTCTCCTCGACAATTTTGACACCTACTTCTGAACTGATGCTGATTTTATTTCTACCAGCTATACCCCTATTCATACTGTATTTTTCAACACACCCTGTACGTTACCTTGTCATTTGTTTTTTGTTTGCTATGTACGGCGCTGCGGACACTTTGCGGCGCCTTATAAATAAACGTACTACTACTACAATAAGTACTTCTTTCGGTTCTGGCCGGGCTAGTGGTCTATGTGGCTGCTGGGAGATGTAGTTCTTCCTGCTGATGCCCCCGGGCCCAAATGGGGGGAGTCACACGCTCATACCCTGCTACTGCAGAACATCATCACCCAGAAAACTGGAGAAAGAAGTGCGCACTTCAGAGGGTCACAAATTCAGCTAATAAGGAATTTCCAGTTGCTTAATTTGTCATTGGGGGGGGGGGGGGGAATGTGCTGCAAGGATTCCAGAGGCAAGGGGGTAGGGGTGATAAAAAGAAATCGCGTCTCATCTCACCTTCAAATGTATATGAGAAACACAATGGCCTGTGCCGCAAGTGATTTTTTTTTTTTTTTTTTTAAGCAATGATGGCACAATTAAATATGACCCTAAAGAAGCGGTTGCAGATTTCTAGACATTAACGTGGATCCCTCTTCCTGGAGCAGAATGAACTTGGCCTCTTCAATGATGCATAAGGCAACATTTGGTCATCCCTACCTGCCCACAGTCCGCAGACAGACAATGATGCGAACATAGCACAGAGGTGATGGCTTTGTTCACTGATATCCTTTATCCTGGTTTTCTTCCATCAGGAGAAAAGTTTATTGCGGTGGTTAGAACTTTTAGCTCTTGGGGTTCCCTTGGTGAACTGGGTAAGCCCCAGCCATAGCCATAGCATTGTCTGATGTTTGATGGTCCTTCCTTGCAAGAACTGTAGTTTGCTGACCGGAGCGTTGAAGAACGTTCTGGGCTTTGACTTGTCCCCCACTGTAGGACAAGGACTGTTATCATGGCTTAAGAGTGAAGGCTTGCTAACCTAGTAGATATCCCCTATTGTCCAGTCCCAGCTGGGCATTCTCATTGAGCACAATGAAGTCTTAAACTGTATATTAGGTTACTTTTTGGTAATGCATGTTTGTCCCCGTAAGGTAGAGTTTTTGTCCTTTGATAACTGCAGAATCTATTTGGAGTGAACCCCCCTTACCTGTATGAGATTGTCCTTCCATGACGCTGGTGCATTTGCGTTGCGTACACGCCTGTTCTTCAATCTCTGTTTTAGGAATGAGTCAGCGTTTTTCATTGTGATGCAGCCTCCACTATGGAATTGGAATTCACACAGGTGGTATCTGCTGTGCCAACAAAGGCAGAAGTCTGGGGATCTTAGTATCGCCAAACTATTATGTCTTTCTCATGTCTTTCTCATGTCTGTCATGGAATGAGTCATTCAGAAACACCTTATTGTAGCCTTGGTAAGTGGGATCCAATGTTACATCAACTATAAAGGATTCATTTCATCTGCATCTATATACACACAGTATAAATGGCTGTCTCTCACCTCTGTGGTACCGCTGGGGACCACTGGAGGGCGCCCAATGAAGCAGTTTGTCACACGGACATTGCACACCACCACTGCCATATACTGCCCCTATATACACTACACCTATATCCTCTTTCATATTCTGCACCCCCCCACTATATACACTCTGCACCCTCATGCACCTCTATATGTGAACATGCGATATCCCAGAGATCTTCTACCGGCATCCCGATATGGCGAATCCAAAGTGACCTAACCCTAGCTTGTAGCAGCCTAACCTCCCCACAGCCTGACCTTTACCCTCACCACCAATGCCTATACCTAACTCCTGTACCCTGACCTCTAACCCTCCCTCCCCCTGCAGCCTAACCTTCAGGCCCCTCACCTGTGCCTAAACCTTAACCCCAGCCTGACCCTAACCTGCCCTGGCATACTAATGGGATGCTGGCTGATATTGCAGGTGGGCATCCTGACCACTTTGAAGTTCCAGTACCAGTGTACTGACAGCTAGGGATGACCATCAATGATTTGAAATCATGGATAGTTTATCCGATGTTGAATACTTTTGCCATCAATGGGGGAGAAACAAATGGTTTCCCTCCATCGATGGCACAGCAACACCGATTTTTTTTGTTTTATTTATTTTTTCAAAGTGCCGGGAGACGGAGCATAGCTCTGCCCCCCCAGCACCCACCCCCATGTTTTAATTGGCCCACAGGCCAGTCAGTCAACCAAAATGGATGACCACTGATAGATAAAAATATTGATGGTCATCCATAGCATATTTTAACACCATCGATGGCCATCCCTACTGATGTCAGCTGGCATGTGGATGTCGGTATACTGAATGCCGACATCCTATCCGCCAGGATGCTGACGGCATCCCCAAATATAGTGTAACCTATGGGTAGAGAGTGAGGTCACGACCTTTCCAGCACCAGAAAGGATAAAACTTCTGACTGCCTAGAGACAGCCCTGGCTCCTCCCCTCCTCTACCCCGCCTCCTAGGCTAGCTACTTTCAGTTTAGAATGTAAGCTCTCACGAGCAGGGCCCTCTCTCCTTATGTGCTTTTTTTTTTAATATACAGTATAAACCACTGCCACCCTGATGCTTGCTTCAGTGTCCTGTCCCCTGATGCAACTATCCATATTAACCATGTACTTGTCCTAAACTGTCTTGTAATGTAATTCGTTATGTGTTTTTGCTCAAAACTATGCTTTGTAAAGCGCTGCGTAATTTGTATGCGCTATATAAGAAACTGTTAATTAATAAATAAAATATACAGGACACCCCCCCTTCCAAATACTGCTCCCACCAAATGCCGCTTCCTCTGCACCACCTCCTCCATGTACTATGATGTAATCGCAGGTTACAGCATAGTACATAGTCTAATGCCAGGGACACTGGCATGCCAAGGCTGACAGTCTAGCCCAACCTAGATTCCAGACCCTCTACCAGTTATTGGGGCCACCTCTCCACTACCCTAATTACCCTTTAGCCAAAGCCGGGCTGTAGGGGAGGCTCCTGGAGCAGTGTGATCCGTTTTATGGGGTGTACAAACGGTGCGGCTGTCTTGCGATTAGATCCCGATTCGATCAATCAGGATTGACTTGCACGACAGGCACAATGCATTTGATTTTGACTTTATAGTACAGATGTGTAGTGCAGCATCTATTGTACAGACCTGTAGTGCAGCATCTATAGTACAGATCTGTAGTGCAGCATCTATTGTACAGATCTGTAATGCAGCATCTATTGTACAGACCTGTAGTGCAGCATCTATAGTACAGATCTGTAGTGCAGCATCTATTGTACAGATCTGTAATGCAGCATCTATTGTACAGACCTGTAGTGCAGCATCTATAGTACAGATCTGTAGTGCAGCATCTATAGTACAGATGTGTAGTGCAGCGTCTATTGTACAGACCTGTAGTGCAGCATCTATAGTACAGATGTGTAGTGCAGCATCTATTGTACAGACCTGTAGTGCAGCATCTATAGCACAGATGTGTAGTGCAGCATCTATAGTACAGATGTGTAGTGCAGCATCTATAGTACAGACCTGTAGTGCAGCATCTATAGTACAGACCTGTAGTGCAGCATCTATTGTACAGACCTGTAGTGCAGCATCTATAGTACAGATGTGTAGTGCAGCATCTATTGTACAGACCTGTAGTGCAGCATCTATAGTACAGATGTGTAGTGCAGCATCTATTGCACAGATCTGTAGTGCAGCATCTATTGTACAGATCTGTAGTGCAGCATCTATAGTACAGATGTGTAGTGCAGCATCTATTGTACAGATCTGTAGTGCAGCATCTATTGTACAGACCTGTAGTGCAGCATCTATAGTACAGATCTGTAGTGCAGCATCTATTGCACAGACCTGTAGTGCAGCATCTATAGTACAGATGTGTAGTGCAGCATCTATTGTACAGATCTGTACTATATAGTCTTGCCTGCACAGTCTATTTAAGGCCTCCCTTTGATAATATCCTGTAATTTTCTGTCAGGTTTATAGACAGGAAGCCGGCGTTTGGGGGGCGGTAACCGGCTGTTTTCTGGGAGTGTCAGGGAAAACGCAGGTGTGTGAGGGGAAGTCATGTGACGTCAGCTCAGGCCCCAATCAGCCTGTTTCTATGGCAGCCGCTGAGTAAGTCCTGGGCTGCACACACTGGTGGATCATTCCATGGTGAGCAGCTTGGGAATGGATTTGCAGCGAGTTGTCGATCCAGCTATTTTTCGCACGCTGTGCTAAGCAATTCTCAGGCTTGCAGGATGTCCCTCTGGTGGCGTGTACAACCACCTACCTTTATGGTCCTGTCTCAGTGGCTGCAGCTTGCAAGGGGAATCGCATCTCTTTTTTTAATAATCGAATAATTTAGAGAAAATACATGACAGCCAGGAACAAATGCCCACCTCTGTTCAGCGTGTAGAAGTAGTGAAGGTCCCAGGCTACCAATGGGGTACAGAAGGGAGACTAGCTTATGCTCTACAGGCCATTTTAAAGAAGTGAGCAGTCTGTTGCTACACTCTACACCAGGCCCGGTACAAAATCATGGGCGCGACCTGGTTTGCAAGCGCTTTCACACTAGCCGCCCGACACGGCATAAAGCCGGGTGGGTGACATCATCTGGAGGCGGGTCCGGGGCGGTGCTGGGCATCTCCCAGAGGCTCCTTTACATTGCAGTGAAAGGGACCCGGGTCACATTGACCTGGGATACCCGTTCACAATGTGCCAGTACCCGCGAGGGTCCAGGGTCCAACCCTGCTCAGACCTGGATTGAAATCCCGGAACGCTGGACCCGGCATAATCTACCAGGACCCTTTCACACTGACCAATTTCCCGGGTTGATGCATGTGCAATAACCCTGGAAATTTTTGTCAGTGTGAAAGGGGTATCAATGTCCAGGTTTTAGTGATATCCATGCTTAAGTGGGATGCGTCGTTAGGTCGACAGGGTCCTTAGGTTGACCGATGGAAGATTGACACGGGTTTTTTATTTTTCCCCACTGTGGTCCAAGAACAGGCAGTAGTTCATGCCCTAACAGCCACTAGGGATACATGTCGACCTTCTGTATTGTCGACCTTCTGGCGGTCGATCTAAGGACCCTGACGACCTTCCGATCCATACCTGCTTAAGCACAGGTGATTTTATTAGTACTTCAGCTATATTGATTTAACCACCTGTGCTGAAGGCTGGATATCACGAAAACCTGCACTGTTGGTGTGCCGTGAGGACTAAGGCTGGCCTATATTGTCTATTGGCTTATTCCAAATTGTTGCAAGCTTTCAGTCTCCATTTGGATGTGGCGTACACCGAATGGTCATTACTGGGTGGCCTGGTCCTAAAACTGGCCCGAGGCTGGTGTGGTCCTGGACTTGTCCTGGAGCTCGTGTATCCTGGAGTGTAGGGTGGTCGGCTCTCACACAGATTATATCCAGCTCTGAATATACTGCAATGGGAACTATAATGGATTTCATGGATACAGCTGTGGATTACAGGAACCCAGCAACTTGCTATACTGTACCAGTGCTTTATTACGCTGCCGGTGTGTAATAGTTGTAGGTTATGTAGGGCCGCCTTTACCTTCAGCCAGCTGCACAGGGGCTCCAGAATCCGGGAGGTGCCCCTAGGGTCTATCACACAATTTAAAATGACTCTTGATGGGGTAAATTTACTAAAATGGGAGTTCTATTTCAGAAGTGATGTTGCTACGGGCAACCAATCAGATTCTATCTATTATCTTCCAGAAGGTGCTAAATAAATAAGTAGATTCTAATTGGTTACCCATAGCAACATCCCATGTGAAATAGAAAGCCGATCTTAGTAAATAAACCCATTAGGGGTACATTTACCCTGCTATGGGAACCAATCAAATTCTACTTATTTATTTAGAAGATCATAGAATCTGGTTGCTATTGGCAACATCCCATCTTTAAAAAAAAAAAAAACTCCATCTTAGTAAATATGCCCCTAAAAGAGGCATCCTTGTTGAACTTGGTGCAAATGGCCGGAGATGAGCTTCTAATGCTGGGTACACACCAGGACGACTAGGGCCCGATCCCCTCAATCTAGATCCAATTCCGACCAATTGGATGTAGATTGTGTGCTGATTGGGCCCTTTTCTGTCCTGGTGTGGACCGATACCGATCCGATGCGCGGTCCCGTGGGTCGGTCGTTATTGAGATCCTACCTGCTGCAGGTAGGATCTCAATGACGACCATACAGCCGGGTGCCGATCGCCATCGGATCGGACCCGCTCATAGTGCACATCGTGAGCGGGTCGTGCCCCCCCCCCCCCGCGCGTCACCGTGAGCGGGTCGGACAAGACACTGACTACCCGCTCGCGATGTTCATCGTGAGCGGGTCGTCCTGGTGTGTACCCTACATAAGACGCTAACTCCACGGGTTCACCTGAGGTTCTGGAAAGTCGGATAAGCTGACGTTTTGCCTAGGGCAGGCATGGCCAACTGTGTTGTGAAACTACACATCCCAGCATGCCTTAGCATTCCCTAATAGCAAAACTGTGGCAAGGCATGATGGGACTTGTAGTTTCACAACAGTTGGAGGGCCATCGTTTGGCCATGCCTGGCCTATGGTCCAGGAAAACCTTCTACGGTTAGAGGAGACGTCATTGCTGGGCCTTTGCTGACATACATACCTCACCAAAACACCTAAAGCAAATCCCATCCAACAAGCTGGCAGCTCCTATCTGCGCAGGAAGCTGGTAATTGCTGAGAAGGGTCCTGTACACACTGATAAACTTCCTCGTGCACAGATGTCCATCCTTTATGCTGAGTGTACAGGTCTGGGGTACAAAGGGGGAGGGCTGCGTACGTGTTTTCCTGACCTCTGCTCCATTACACCCATTTACAGCATTCATCACATGCATGCTTACTGGCCTCTAATGTATCTGCATCATTAGAAGTGAGTAACCACCACAGCACAGACATACACTCTCTTATCTCTGCTGTTTGTAGAGCTGTCAGCAAATTATGTTTTTCCCTCCTACCTGTTTCTCTCCCAATATTGTGCAAGTTCTGGTAAAGAAACAACGCACCCTTAGAGGACCGGATTACGCGGGTAAATATTGCACATCGTGTGTATGCAGCTCTCCACAGATAATAGAGCAGACATTAATCCGTCGTGTACACCAGTGGTAGCCAACCCTAGCCCTCGAGAGCTACCAACAGTTCACAATTTCCAGACAACCTAGCTGCTGCACTCATTAATCACTGACACATTTTAAAAGATACACAGATGGAGCTAATTAGCTCACTTGTGATTCTGGTTCGGGCGGCTGGGCCGTACGCGTACGTTCCGGGATTTTTTTTGATCTGCGCATGCGTACCTTCCGCAATGCGCAGGCGCGACGACTCCACAATGCTCACGGACGGTTCTTTCCGTGCGAAAAAACCTGTCCGCAAGAGTACGGTCATTGTGGGCGGCATATGGGCGTGTTGAGGGGAGCGGCCGATATAATGATGGAAACTGGGCGTAAACATGGGCGTACACGGGGGTGTGCACAATGTACGGTGCTACTACCGCTCCATCGGCGAAAGCACTGTGCATTTCGGACACAAAACAGGCGGCCGCCACCTCCAGATCACCCCTACAGATACCACATGAGAGCGGACGCCTGGGTCTGCTAATTAACGCTGATTACTACTCAAACACATACACCTGAATGTAATAACCAATGCTGCAGTCTATTAAGTCCAAACCATGATTTCACTACCTGCAAGCCACACACAGCACTCAAACACCTTGGAAGCTTATCTTTCTATACTTCTCTACATGTAAAGGTTAGTTTAATTTTAGTTAAGATTCTTTTTAAGACCTGCTTATATATGCTAAGGTAGGTATTTGGAAACCATTTACACACATTCAGTAAGTGTTTTCATATACTTTAAACAGCAGCACACTCAATCTACACAAGTCGACATGTGTCAACCTTTTCACTCTAATACAATTTTTTTTTTGTATTTATGATACAAATACATAAACCACATCTAACAGCTACAAGGATGTTTCAGCAATGTTTTAAGGCCATGGCCACTATTTTGCACACAATCTTTGTATTGTACCCAAAATACAGAACTGTACCACTCTGATCTGCTATGAATTGGATTTTACTACACTCTGGATGTAAAATGCCACCAATCACATTATTGCAATCACATCTCTCTAACAAAGGATTCCTACATCTGCTTATGACACTGAAAACTCATATATGTTACAATATTTAAACATGTTTGTTCACAAGCAATTTTATCATGTTTGGTCGACTTACACATATTTAACATACCTGTACCAAGACCTGACTGGTTTTTTAGGGAGGACACATTTGCATTCCTACACAAATGTCCCTTTTGCGCCTTGTTTGCCTACCTCACCCACTCCATGTCGAAATCATTGTACTGGACCTGGTTTTACCTACTAATGTAGGAGTTACCTCACCTGCACAGAAACTGCTTTCTCACCTATTAAGTTGGTCTGCACATGTGAAGACACAAACAAATTAGCTGGGAAAAGTTGGATATGAACATGTGAATGGCCATGGAGAGGGTTACACATGGGAAACTTCTACAACACTTCAATAAATGCACAAAAATACACTGGTCAGTAAGTACACATAAATGTAGTATTTGTTTCACACAAGAAATTACACATACAACAATTGTTTTGTAATGGTGAAATAAAATTTATTTATTGTTTAGCATCACAGCTTATTAGAAAATTTTATTTCATGAATAAAATTAAAATATGAAATATTTACAAAAATAACAATCAGCCAGAACAAGAGGTTGCTATCTCCAAACATGTGTTACCCTGCAACTGCAATGGTGAAAGAAATGTGGACACCAGAATACGACCTGCAACAACCAGGCAGAATACTAAGCGCGATACACACCACCAAAAATAAAACCTGCAGTTCAAGAGGTCAAAATAAGCAGTTTACTGCCCTTCGCACGAAAATGGATAGATGGCCAACTCAGGAAGTGGATCCCCAGTGCAAATTACAAATTTGGGGTCCAATTACAGAGGAAGTGACCCAGGTGTGATTTTGGCCCTTTTTTCCCCTTTTTGGATGGGGCCTTGGGTACGGGCCCATATGTATCAAATGCTGAGAAGCGGCGGGCGTATAACGCTGCCCGCCGCTTAATCTACGCCCGGACCGCCGTGCGCAGAAGCCTGGGGCAGGTGGAGCGGCGCTCGTCTGACCTGTGGCGGCGGCAGCCAGTGCTGCCAAGCACAATTCGGCACCACGTTGGGCGATGTAAGTATATATCTACAAATATGTCTGCGTTTGTTAGCAATGATTTCTGTAGTTTTTATAAATATGTGCATGAGTATGTGGGTGTATAGGGGGGTATATGTATACGGTCTGATTTTGTGTGTAGCATATCTATTGATTAGCATGATAAATGTATTAAATATATCTTAAATGTTCATTTGGAATGTTATGAGCATGACTAATGTGAATTATTCTTTCCCCCATTTTCATGAAACCCAACCTTCAATTTCTATACCATCAACATGAACATTTCAGCACGTGCCAGGGCACGCATGGCAGCCCAACAGGAGGCAGCCCGGGAGGAGGCAGCCCGGCAGGAGGCCGAAATGCTCCAGGAAGAGGAGGAGACATTGGGGCCTGCTGGTGCCCACCCCATATCCACCTCACCTTCCACCAGCCACTCCCCTACCCCACCCACTCCCCTACCCCCATCCCCTCCCCACCCCATTTTCAACCCCCCTACAACTCCCCACCACCCACCCCCAAGCCTTACCAATCCCCACTCCAACCCACTACCTCTATCCCAACTCCCATCCCATCCCCCTTGCTCCTGACCCCCCCATCCAGAACCACAGGACACCCATCCAGCGGAGACCAGGATGGCACAACTAGCCGTAAGTAAATAATGTGCCTAATGTTGACATACACATTTCTACACATAAACAATCACAACACCCACATATGTGTATCCAACATCATCATTCGTTGCAACATATCACTGCAGTGCGACCCTGAGGTGTGGCCTGTCCTCCTCCAGGAACAAGGGTCCCCTTGGTGTATTTTTTGAGGGTGGGCACGCCTCACCCCTTGAGTAATTGACATAACAGTACATCCAATGACATATCCTACAGTAGTGGTGTTCAAGTTATGTAGGCCCAGCTGTTGTGTAACTACACTTCCCAGCATGATGTGCAACATTAATTTATAGATTGGTTTGTTAATAGTGTGTGAGGCCATGCGGATGCATGCTTTTCGAACTTAGGTGTAGGCCTATAATTTGTACAGCAATGGCCAACAAGTAAGGAGTGGTTAAGCCACAACAATTACATAACCCTTAATTAGCACTGGTTAATTGTGAGGTTACAGGTGAGTAACCCCCAGCACAAACCTCCCAATTGTGATACGGCATACATTCATCCAAAAAGGAGGAATTTATTTCATGGTATGTAATATGTACAGTATGTGTGTGAAAACATAGTCTTTTGTACCGTGTTTACAGCATACCCATCTTCAGTGTAGTAGAAAAATGTATGTGGCCTTCACACTTAACTCACAACTTATTATTATGTTAAAATACAGCAAAGATTTGGGTATATTCTATATTAATTATAATGTTCATTTTTCCCTTCACTACAGACACTGAACAGCACCAGGATGAGGTGGCCCGGATAATGAGGGAAATCTTCCTGACCCTCCTATATTTGTCCATTCTCTTTGGCCAACTGGAGGCCCTCGTTTAATTTTTTGTTGAAGTTTTATATTTTCGTTAAAAAAAATAAAAGTTTTTGTACAGTTAGAAGTTGTATGTGTTGTTACTCATAAATATGTTAGAGGGTTTGTACGGGCAGGTACATACAGATGTGTAATGTCATTTATATTTGTAATTTGAGGTGAGGGGTAACGATTGCTGTGTGAATGTGTGTGTTTTTGAGTTAAAGAACACATAGTGAAAAGGCATGAATGTTTAATGTTGTTAGATTAAAACATCACACATAACATCAGGGTAGGTATACATAGTAAAAATTCGGATCAAACTAATTATGGACATAATTTAGTACATACACAGAAACACCAACATAACTTGATTTAAAAGTAACAGCAATGTGGGGACACATAGATAGTGAATAAAATGCAACATTAGAACATAATAAATATACATGTAAGGAGGGTTAAAATGTATTTTTATTAGGCTGTTCATGAAGGTAGACAATTGAGGTAATAGAAAACAATAATTGAATAATTATTTTAATTGTCTTAATCATAGTTGAAAGGCTAGATTAGCAGGTCCATTATGTGAAGGGTATGCCAGCGTGCACGGACGTACGCTCACTCTCACGATCGGTGTCATACGCTGAGTTTTCCATTGAAAACAGGGGAGACCCGTCCGTGCACAGTGGCGTACGCTCAGATTGCCGCAAGATGTCGGTGGGAAAACGGACGAGAGACGTCCGTAAACGGTGGCGTACACTCTGTTGTACGCCAGTTGTCGGTGTCTAAGAGGTGATCCGTCCGTGTACGGTGGCGTATGCTCAAGTGTACGCCACTCCCCTTTGTCGGTGTTTGTGGCCGTCCGTATGCGGATGTTTTGTGGGTGGACTTTCGCTCACCGTCCGCGTACGGGAAACGTACGCTGATACGGAACGTACATACGTTTTGGCAGCCTGAACCAGAATAAGGTCCTCTGTGAGGAGACCTGCAAAACATGCACTGTTGGTAGCTCTCGAGGACTAGGGTTGGCTACCCCAGGTGTACACAATCAATTCAATATAAAACTAATAAATAAATTCAAACAAACCGGACAAGGCGATAAATTATCACAGTGAATTTGTCAGATTGTGATATTAACAACTTAACTGGCGATTTTATTTTAATGAGTGAAATAGATGAATACACAAATTATTTTATTTAAAAGCCAAAAACGGTTAGGTTTTCAAAAATCGGAACATTCAAAACGATCACCCCTATTCACTATGCGATTTGGGCCCAATTCAGTGCCGTCCAGTCCCGTGCGCATCAAGTCGGGAGGTCGGACGGATTGGTAAATCTTATGTGCAGCCTGGAGGCGGGCAGGGGACGCAGAGAGGCAGTGGGTGGGTAAATACCCATACAAATGAATGCGCAGCCAATGATTGGCTGAGAGCTCTCAGCCAATCGTTGGCTGACCATTCATTTGTATAGGGTTTATTTTCTATGCGTGCCCACCACCCAGCTTCCCCTACCTGGCTCTCTGGTCCCATCACCGCCCTCTGCGTCCCCTGCCCTGCTCTCCGCAAAAAGCCTCCCGCGTGGCTCACTGCTCCCTCTGCCTACAGCTCGCCGGGAACTGCATGTGATAAATCGCATGTGATTTATTACATGCAAAAATTGGCACATCAAGTAATCAGGTATGAATACCCCCCCCCCAATCCCATCACCACTGCACCCCCTGTGGGACAGCCCAGTCCTGTTTGCATGAACTTGGCTGAATGATATCCTATTGAACAAATGACGTTTTATACAGGGTTGCCTACCCTCCTGAAATGGCCAGGAGGCTCCTGAAAATCGGGTCCCTCCCGGATACCGGTGCCCGGCTTCTCCTGGGGAGGACACTTTAAAAGTAGGCAACCCTGCTTTTATGTGGCGCTATCCAGGCCTGTTCACAGCACCCGGCTGCCGCCTGGCTCTATGGTGCTGTCTGCAATGGGTGACATTTCTCCTACTTCCCAAAAGCAAGTGCTCCAGGACTGGAATTGGTTACTGTTTAATCACATTAAACACCTCTTGCTGGCAAATTCCCAACCCAGGGAAAAGAAACATAGCTACATATACCTTGTATACGTAAAGCCTTTCTCTGAATCCACGGGGGACACTGAACTTCCAGCTATTTACAATTTCTTTTTTAAATGGTGGAGGGGGCGGAGTTACTTCTTGCTCTCTTGGTTAGATTCTCTCAGGTTGTACAGGCAGTCAGGGGCGCCGAGAGGTCAGCGGGGCCCGGTAAGAAGGGAGGGGGTGTGGCCACCAGGTGGAGGCGGGCCCTCTGGGGTCATGGCCACACCCAGTGAAAAAAAAAATAAACAAGAGGGAGAGCAATAACAGGCTGATACTGCAGATGTCTCCCTAGATCAGCACACGGCACTGAGGGGGGAGCGGGCCCAGGGCCCCTCCAGCAGACCCAGGTCAGTGGAACTTCATTGCATATTGGGGGTACACTCCTGCTGACGGGCTTACGATGTATCAACCGTTTAATCGAAAGGGCAACATATCGGCCAGTGTCATCCAAGCTTAACTGAGTTCCATGCTGGGTAGATGATGTGGGCCTTTTTACGTCATCTGACATCATCGAGTGACATCATCATCGAGGCCCTGATGGAAGGGAGGCCACCTTCAAGGTATTGTGTTCATTCTGTGCTTACGTAGCTAAATATAAAATAGTGATGGATCCGTACGTGTTGTGCAATATGTGGACAGGTTGTTCCATATTTAACGTTAGAAGGTTTTTGGAAGAAGAATCAGTTCTCGGCTTGGGATGAAGAGGGACTTGTGAGGTGCTCAGTTTTTTGAGGCATGAGATGCAAGGCGAGTTCATGGGCTAAAATCTGGGGGTTGATGTACATCTAGTAATGAAAAGAGTGGAGAAGTGGACCAGTGGAGACGTTTCCCCTAGCAACTATTTATTCATGTCTAGCATCCAGCATTGTGACAGAGGAAATCTACAACCACCTAAAAACACTAAACGTTCATCAGGAATATGGTGGAAAGTCTCCGTTCAATGTTAATTTCCGATGAAAATCCGTTCCCAACGGCTGGTGCTTATCACATACCTCCCAACTGTCCCGCTTACCGTGGGAATGTCCCGATATTCGGGGACGTTCCTGCGTCCCGCCCGGGGCCGTCATAGTCCCGCGGTGGGGGGGGACAGTTGGGAGCCCCCCCAGCCTGCCAAGAATAGACATGCGCACAGCGTCTATTCAGCGGCGAAAACGGGGCGTGGCCGGAGTTCACAGCATCCCGTGAGGCCACGTCCCCTTTTCTTGAGGCCGCGCCCCCTTTTTGGGAGCGTGCGCTCTGCATGGCTGTCAGCATGTTGATTGGTTAATGGCTGGAACTATCCACCAATCCCAGTGCACCATTCTCTACCTGCCTCTCAGTCTGCAACCAGACAGTGAATGTCTGTCAGCATGCTGATTGGTTGACGTTTGGATGGAGCTATTCACCAATCAGAACCAAGAACAGCAGCGATCCTGACAGCAAGGTGTTGTTCCAGGCTAGCCAGAAGCCAGGGCTGTGGGGCAGTGCCGCCAATAAATCCCTGTGCCACAGCACTGCTCTTACCCCCTTTTTATGGCCCTAGGATGCTCAGCGTCACGTCTCAATTCTTCCCTTGAATGGAAAAGGGATATTGAAGAGTTCAGCTTCCTGATTGGCCGGAAGAATCCAACTATTTGTTTAGATGCTGCCGTGGGCCGGGTGATAAATGTGAGACTTGTACTTTGGGTCACTTATGTCTGCTTGAAAGCCTCCATCAGCAGCGGCTGTTCAGCTGGATTAATGATCAATTACCCCAACCTGCTAATAAGTTCCTTGTAGTCAGCAGTTCTGGCACTGACCCCTCCACATCCAGGAGATTCTCCACTCAGTACAGGGAAAGTAAGAGGACGGGAGCCATGGAACCAAACTCTACCACGTCCCAGGAACCATTGCAGCAGTTCAACATATCTGATATTATCGTGATTGTGGCGTATTTCATGCTCAACGTGGCTGTAGGGATCTGGGTAAGACAATGTCCTTATACTTTTATTTGATGGGAGTACTTCCAGCGACACACATGGATGTTCCCCAGACTGGCCTGTCTGATCGTTTGTGCCAATGGCGTCTGTATTGGTTCAGTTATATATTGTATGTTATAGTCCTGTTGTATCAATGCTATAGTTCCTTATTCCAGTTGGCGTAGAGGTTATAACCTAGAATAAATGCATTGCAGGTGTGTTTTTGTTCGGCACAGGTGATGACATCTGGCTTGGTGCACCTGGAATGCGACATTAGTCCAAGGTTAATATAAAGTGTGTTTTTATGTTTTTATGACAATAGTTATACATATACAGACTGAGTAGGAAGCATTCTTTTATGTATTTACAGTTTCTTATATAGCGCAGCAGATTCTTTTGCGCTTTACAATTGTAAACAGAGATAAAACAAACTGGGTAGATACAAACCGACATGGAGGTAGGAGGGCCCTGCTGCAAGCTTACAATCTATAGGTGTAATAGGAGGGATACATAAGGATAGATTACAGGACAGTCCTGATGGGATGCTATGAGATATGAATGCTACTGGAAGTTGTGTGGGGGTGCTGAATATGATAGGCTTGCCTGAAGAGGTGAGTTTTCAGGGAACACTTGAAAGTCTAAGGCTAGTAGAGAGTCTTATTGTGAGTGGAAGGACATTCCATAAGGTGGGTGCTGCCCGACAAAAATCCTGCAAGTGTAAGTGGGAGCGAGTGATGAGTTCGGATTCTTTGTATGTAATGTACTGTAAAGTGACATTTAAAACATTTGCAGCAGTTTCAGTGCGTCGGCAGAAATGGGTGTGTTTTTTTTTATACTTTTGCAACCAATCAAAGGCAGTTGGTATCATCTGTGGGCAACTTCCACCAGCGGTATAGGGGTATGGGTCATTGGGTGGACTCAATTAAGGTCGACATACATTGGGTCAACCACTGAAGGTCGACAAGGCTTAGCCCATCACCTGAAATAGGTGGACATGTCTAAGGTCGACAGGATTGGAAGGTATACACAAGCATTAGGTCAACAATGGGGAGGTCTTAGAAAATGGGAAAAACTCACCATCGACCTTTTGATTGTCGACCTAATGCTTGTGTCAACCTTTCCATTTTTGACCTAATGCTTCTGTCGACAGTCCAACCATGTTGACATTAGCCATGTTGAGCTATTTCAGGTGTCGATCTAAGCCCTGTCAACCCAATGTATGTCTACCTTAATTAAGTCAACCCGGTGACTGTTTCCCGTTTTATAGCATCTGCAGCCCAGGGACCCTTCGGGGGCTACATTAAATAAATATGTCAGCTCAGGAACAGTATTATTTGGGGGGCCCCGGATGACCGCCCGACAGTTGGGATTTCGACTTCTCCCTCATGGATGTCCATGACCCCGTATACGGAGAATAAAACCTGTGCAGAGAGCCCACAAGGGGCTTCTTTGTGCCCGCCGCCCTCTCGGAGTACCGGCAATTGGGATTCCTGACTGTCGGGCGCTCACACCACACCCATTACTTGGATCAGGTGTACATCAAGTCTGTATCCTTATGCCGCACCATAGAGGCTAGCACGTTATTACATCACCATGTTTGTACCCAATGTCATAATGGGCCTGATTCATAGGTGAATGCAGCTGCAGTAACGCCTGTGACTTGTGTTACAGCTGCTGTGAATTTATGACAATGCTGCAGCCGATCAGCTGTCTACTGAGATGCCCTCCAGCTGCGGCACCATCAGACAAGCACTGGCCACACCATCGGACGTTTCAGCAGCCCTGTGGTTGCTCGGAATGTCCGATGTTCCATGGCTGCCGGTATCAGTGGAACTGCAACGTTCTACGCAGTCTATGACACCAGCACACCTGCCGATCACTGTCAATGTCTAGGAGTGCCTATCGGGGTATCGGGGACAGCCCCGGGCTTCAGTCCCGGCAGGTAAATTCTGGAGAGGGGGGACCCATTCATTGGGGGGCCCCACTTCCCCAGGATCCCTGCCCCGGCTGACTGGTCAGGGGGTAAATGCTTTAGCCAGGGGGACTTGTTTAAAAAGTCTCCCCCCCCCCCCCCCCCCCAGCAGTGGCATTACCCTGCTGGCTGGTTGGGCCCGGTGCTGGTTCTTTAATTACGGAGGACTCCTACTCGTTTTGTCCCCTGTAGTTTAAGAACCAGGACCGGCCCTTGAGTCTGGTGCTGGTTTTAAAAATCAAGGGGGACCCTATTTCCTTTGACCTGTAATTTTTTTAAACCAGGACCGGCCTTTTGAGCCCGGGGGCTGGTTATGCTCAGGAGGGGGGACCCCATGCCGTTTTTTTTTTAAATTTTATTTTACATTTACCCATCTTTTAAGATCGAACCATGCACAGATCTCAATGGTATGAGCATGGGTCTGTCAATTTCACCTGTCAGAACCTATTTTTTTTTTTTTTGCACCTATTAAATTTGCAAGTTGTATACTTTATAATGGGAAAACATCTGGATGCGAATTGAAGTGTGAGAAAAAATCGATAGGTCAAAATGTGCAGCAAAAAGTGAGATTTTTAGTGCAATTCACATTCTATTAAATGTGCGATTTTTGGAAAATGTGCAAGTTTGGCAATTTTTGGGGAAAAAATTGCAAAAGTCTAAAAATTGCACTCTATTAAATCTCGCCCCGTGTCTTCACTAATAACAAGTGGCGCTCATAGAGGTGAGGAGCAGCGCCTTAACCTTTAATCTTATAGTATAATTGAATGACAGGACCCATATACACCAATACATCTTCCATAATAGTAGTAGAACATTTCGGCACTTTGAAACAAATTCTGCACAATGTGCTACAGATGGACACATAATATCAAAAAACATCATCTTGTCTTGACTGTTTTCAACAATTGTTTTGGTGAAAGTTGTATCCAATACAAACATAGAACCTCAAAAGCCGGCAACTGTTGTTTTCCAGAATCTGACACAATATAGCCATGATACAAATTGGGTGACAGGGACAATAGGCAATGCGATACATTCCAAGCTTGCACCCGGTGGCTAAAGCTATCTTTAGATGATGTTACCCAATAGAAACCTATGGGGTACTTTCCGCATTTCCTTCTGATCCAATCAGATCCCTCCCGGCAGCACCTAAACCCGGAAGTTCAGTGAACGTGAAGGACAGCCCTTATCAGGATAGCTGTCCTTTATAGGGATGGCCATCGTTGCCTTTTCCATCGATGGTTGCCATCGATGGCAAAAGTGCAACTGGCTATCAATAGTGTATTACTATTCAATGGATGACCATTGATGTTTTTACATATCGATGGTCATCCATTGTCTATGATTGATTGGCCCGTGGGTGTCGGGGGCGGAGCTATGCTCCGTGTCCTGGCCCCTTAAGCTTGACATTGATGGTGGGAAACCATCTGGTTCTCCCCATGGATGGCAAAACTATTCAACATCGGCCATAAACCATTGATGATTTATAATGGTCTTTGGCCATCGCTAGCCCTTTATGCACAGGACAGCATTATTAACTCAATTCTGTACACAATATGGTGGCCTGGAGCTGAAGTCCCATCCTCCCCATTTATAATCTGACCCTGACAATTACGAGAATAGAGACATTGGTAAAAGATATAACGTCCTGACAGAACTCCATAGTAAGATTGCCCATATTATTCTATCGTTAAAGGATCATCGTCCCATCCGGGTCCCAGGACCCATACAAGCCACAGCGTACACATCACAACCAGGTGTTGCTCATATTCTGCAATATTCTTCTGCCCTCACACGCTGTAGTTTGGGGACACTTACGTCTAAAATTACCTAGTTTGATGAAAACAGAACTATCGAAATCATGGGGTATGGGTAAAAACCGGACCCGGACAAGACCCCGGGAATGGACATCAAACTCTGCATTCCGGAGCTTGTAGTGTCCTGTCTGGGGAGGCTGCCAGTGACAGCTGTCACCAGGGAGACGAGGAGGGGAGGGAATAAAGCCTCCCTGTATGGTTCGGGGATGTAGCAATACCGGAATGGTCCGGATCACACAGGGAGGCTGTAATCTCCCCTTCCCCATGTCCCTAGTGCTATCACAGGCAGCCCCCTGGATGGGACATCCCCTGGACCGGACAATACAAGGAATGCTGAGTTTGATGTCCGGTCCGGTGTTCCGGGGACTTGTCCGGTTCCGGTATTTACTTAGTGCCTAAATCATATATGGCAAAACGTCGTCTGTCTGTCTGTTGAGTTATTATGTGACCTCCAGGCTGATGTTGACCTAAGGACAGTTATACGGATGGCTCATCTGTATTTCCATGCTGCGTATTGCAGAAGATACATCTGATCTCTTGCACCTATAACATGGCTGATACTTAAGTTGGGTGTGTGTGTGTGGGGGGGGGGGGGGGGCTTACAGTGATATCGACTATGAAAGCAACAGGTTCATTTTGGCATTTTTCTCCGTGCATTTAATGCTGGTCTACATACAACCAACCTACATTGCCCCATGTGTGTCCAAATGTTCCCCTTAATTTCCAGTGGCCTGGGTCAAATTCAATTGCTGAGTAAGATTCAAGGGCAGATGTACTAAGCCTGAGAAGTGATAATATGGAGAGTAATAGACAGAGAGTGAGAGAGAGGACAAGCTGCCGCTGCGTGTGCTGAGCTGGGGAGAGAGGCTGTGCTGCAGCAGTCTGTCATCTCTCTCCCCACTGCCCGGCTCCCTGCAACAGGGGAGAGGGAGCGGGACCCGGGCCCTTACAGCAGACCCGGGCTGGGGAAAAAGTACCACACAACACCACCCCCCCTTGACTCCACTGCTCCTAACTGCCATGTTACAGGATGGGTTTGAAAAATGAGATTAAGGAGCCATGCTCACTTCTTGCCTCAGGTCTCCTTACCTGCAGCTCATGTCACCTGTCTGTCTCCCCTTCTTCTAGATTGCAAGCTCCTTAGAGCAGGGCCCTCCTCCCTCCTGTTCTCACAGCACTCTTCTTGCATTTAAATTACAGCCCTCTTACTCACCTACCATCTATACCTGCATCTCTTCTCACTCACCTCCCTATGGGCCTTATTCTAGTTCACTCTTTCTGACAAAATCCTTCTTAGATGGACAAAACCATGTGCACTGCAGGGGGGGGCAGATGTAAAATGTGCAGAGAGAATTAGATTTGGGTGAGTTATTTTGTTTCTGTGCAGGGTAAATACTGGCTGCTTTATTTTTACACTGCAATATAGATCTCACTTTGAAGTAAAACCCCACCCAAATCTAATTCTCTCTGCACAAGTAGCATCTGCCCCACCTGCAGTGCACATGGTTTTGTCCATCTTAAGGTGGCCATACACGTTACAATTACACCTTAAGATGGACAAAACCATGTGCACTGCAGATGTATCCCATATTGGATACAATATCGCATCTCATCGCATCTCGGTTTTGCGATAAGATGAGATGAGATCTAGTACAAAAAGTATGTAAGGATTTTGTCAGAAAGAGTGAACTAGAATAACCCCCTATATCTCAGCTGTATTGTGTACTTAAGCTGGCCATACATCAGAAAGATCAATCTTAAGATCGATTGCGCTCATGATTGTGTACAATTTCCCTTGAAATCCCCGGGAGTCCTTGGTGGTTTTTGGACACACAATCTACTCACAATCCATCATACAATCAGTCATACAATCCATCTGCTGTATGATTGTGTATACAAGATGTGCACACAATCTGCATACAATCCATCATACAATCCGTCATACAATCCATCTTATGATTGATTGTATGATTGTGTACACAAGATGTGCACACAATCTGCATACAATCCATCTTACAATCACTTGAGATTGTATGATTGGGTACAATATCTTTCTGATGTATGGCCAGCTTAAGACTTGTGCTTTAGTTGTGTTATGTCTAGTGCTGTGTACCCTGTACTGTTCTAATGTGTTCAATATGTACGGCGCTGCGTACCACTTGTAGCGCCTTAGAAATAAAAATATAATCATAAAGGAGCTGATTTATCTAAGGAGGTAGTTTATCACTCTCCATTTTATCACTTTTCAAGGCTTAGTACATCTGGCCCTCAGTTAATTAAACCAGCCCAGCTTACATCTGTTATTACAGTAGTTGAAAACGAATGGGGAAGTAATTACCATCATTTCTAAAATCTGCCCTTAGAAATGGGGGTGGGGGGGGGGTAGGATATTCTTCCTGTTGTACAAACCCAAGCTAGCTGATCCTGCATCATGCGGGAGGGGTAGAAGTATGAAGCAGTGATAAGGGTGGGTCTGTACAGGCCCAATAGTGTACAGTGCCTTTTCTGCACACCCGAAGGCCATGGTGGTAATATTCGTTCTGCCCACAGCCAACTGTTTAAGAGTAGGGACGAGAAGATCCAGGGTATGGTCCCTACTCTTGGACAGTTGGCTGAGATCAGTATGAATATTACCACCTTGATCTTCAGATGTGCAGAAAAGGCTCTGTACACTATTGGGCCTGTACAGACCCCACTCAGTGGGGAAAATGGCTGCTGCTGAGGCTTGAGGCCAAAGTGGCCAGGAGGTTGCTGCCATCCTTATAGGATGGAGACGTTTTTTGGGACCTAATGACCTATTATCTTGTTAGCCTACGTAATGAGATACTTGATCCATCTTTATGGGAGCCTATGGGAATGCCAAAAGGCTGATGCAAGAAGAGGACCCACTAATACCCCTTTCACTTCGCAGCTAAAATCTGGTATTTTGCCGATTTTAAAACAGTAATCGCTGCAATGTGAATGCGCCCTAGGGAATTTACTGGTTCCGGTATTTGCAAATGTTAAAAAAGAAGGATTCTACACGGTTCAGACCCGTATTTTGTGTAGTGTGAAAGGGCCTGAACCGGTACTTAGTACCCAGGCAGTGAGCTGGTCCCGCTCCGTGCATATCTAATGAGTGGGAAATACAATTATAAATGGTACTTGTTTCCTAGCACGGCCACAAATCTTGGCCATTGGGGGTAATTTTAGTGGCCTGCGATGCCCCCGATTTTTCCATTGAAATGCATTGAAAACAGTGAAAAATCGGGTCGGTCGCGTCGTGTGCGCATAAAAATGCTTAAATGGTCCACCCGCGATGGCCGCGATTTCCCCATAGGGAACAATGTTAAATGGGTCAATTTACCCAAATCATCATAGGGAAGAATGGTAAATTGGCCAGAAAGCCCAAAAAAAACCCCTGACCAGTGAAATGTCCCCCCAAAAGTAGTTCACGCCACCCCGCGATGAACGTGAACCCGAAGCGTGGCGAGTCCGCGAGGGGCGGCGGAACGCGTCCTCCGACCTTTTCATACCCCCACTATCCACTAGGGCGTGGAGAGAGAATAGAATAGTGTGGCGAGCGCAGCGAGCCACCGAGCCCGAAGCGTGGCGAGCGGCCGCGGATACCTTCACAGGTAAACGCGTCCCTTCGCGGGCTTCACAGGTAAACGCGTCCCTTCGCGGGCTTCACAGGTATCCGCGTCCCCTCGCGGGGCGCGCTGCGCTCGCCACGCTTCGGGCTCGGTGGTTTGCCACACTATTCTATTCTCAACTCCACGCCCTAGTGGATAGTAGGGGTATGAAAAGGTCGGAGGACGCGTACCGCCGCCCCTCGCGGGCTCGCTGCGCTCGCCACGCTTCGGGATCACGTGGTGGCGTAAACTACTTTTGGAGGGACATTTGAATTTTCAGGGGTGTTTTTGGCCCATTTACCATTGTTCCTATGATAATTTGGTTAAATTGAGCCATTTCACATTGTTTCCTATGGGAAATCGTGGTCATCGCGGGTAAATTGAGGCATTTAACATTGTTCTCTATGGGGAAATCGCGGGCATCGCGCCTGGCCCATCGCACCCGATTTTTTTGCGCATGCGATGCCCGCGATGGCCCCGATTTTACCCCCGATGACCGCGATTATGATCGTTGTGGCCGTGCTAGGAAACAAGTACCTTATAAATTTTAGTTTATTTTATTATCTTTTAAATACTCCATGACAGGTGGCCCAATACTTATGTCTGCTTTATGGGCCCAATTCATAATTGTAAGAATTGTACAGCCACAATGCCATGTCCTTTAAATGCAAAGGCAGCAAAGAGCCGCTCGTGTTATATCAGTGCAATGAGCAGCCTGTAATAGCAGAGACTGTGGCCCACAATGATAGGAATTGGATACTCTCAGGGCTTGACGCTTGGAGCAGGGAAGTAACTAGAACTTTGTAGGCCTTATAGCAACATTTTGAAAGTTCCCCGCACCATTGTCATGAGAGAGAGAGAGACAGACAGTGAGAGAGGGGGTGTGAGGGAGACAGGAAATGAGAGAGCGTGTCAGGGAGAGAGAGTGAATGAGAGAGGGTGTCATGGAGAGAAAGGGGAAGAGACAGTGAGTGAGAGAGGGTGGCAGGGGGAGAAAGGGAGAGACAGGGAGTGAGAGAGGGTGTCAAAGAGAGAAAGGGAGTGATAGAGAGAGAAGGTGTCCGGTAGAGAGAGGGGGAGGAAAGAGATAGAGGAGAAAGAGAGACGGTGGCAGAGAGAGAAAGAGGTGGAGTGAGCAGGGGCAGTGGTAAAGCGATAGCACGGGTTGAGAGAAAAATCATAAAGACAGCAGGGGAGAGTGCATGGGAGAGAAAACGGGATAGGGAGAGAGCAAAAAAGAGGAAAGAGAAGGGGACAAAAGATGAGATACAGGGTGGTGGGGAGAAAAGTATGAGAGATGGGGTGGGCGGTTGGGGAGATAAAGAGGGGAGAGAGGTGAGACAGGGTGAGTGAGAGGCAGGAAGATAGAGATAGAGGGAGGGGGTGTGGGGAGGGGAGGCAAGGAGGGGGTTAGGGGGCAGGGGGGAGATAAGGGAGAGCAGGAATTTGAAAAGATTGTGACAGGCATCACTTTGTCCCTCGATATCCCTCTCGCCCACCCCCATCCCTCAGTACAAGCGGTGGTAAGTCTCCCACTCACCAGCCGCCAGTGCCGGGTCTCCCATTCACCAGCAGTGGCTTGTCTCCTGTGTGTTGGGTCTCTTATGCCTCAGTTCTCCTGTGGGGCAGCGGGTCTCGTGTGTGGTGTCTCCAATGTGCAGTGCAGGCAGTGGCATGTCTCTTACACAGAAGGTCGGTGCGGAAAAGCGGCACAGCCACTGCCCGCACATCCCTGAAAATGGGTGTGGATTTGAGGAAAGAGGGTGTGACTTTGCAGAAATGTTCCCTCCACTTGCCAGACTGGTTCCTTGCTCCGCTAACACTTTACCCAATGGGAGTCTACCTGGATGGTAAAGTAGGAAAAGGTTAAAAAAAATAGGGGGGAAAATCGGGAAAAACTCAGGTCAACCTTTTCTTGTGGCAACCATTTGTCCATGTTGAGCCAAGGCATGTCAATAGCGACTGTCAATGTATAGTGTGGATCCCATGGCTGCTCACTTTGCCCAATGATAAAAGGGCCGGGAATAATGACCTGACTTGTTCTTTCTCTTCCAGTCCTCATGCCGGGTCAACAGGAACACGCTGAGCGGCTACTTCCTGGCCGGGAGGAACATGGCCTGGTGGCCGGTGAGTACTGCGACTCTTCCTCAACCCTTTAGGACCCAGCGTCTCAGACTCATTTTGGAAAGAAGGGAGGGGGGCAGATGGGGAGAGGAACAGAAGCCTGTGTGCGGGGCGTGTCTTGTGTGTCCGCGGAACTGTGCATACGTACTGTAACTATGGGCCTGGCACACCTCTGCGCTGATAGTGCTGCCAAATATGAAACCCAGCGTAGGGCTGTCCCGGCCACAGAGATGCAGGTGTCTCTGCGTATCCACCTTTATGGCTTGTTAGCGGTTATATGGCGCACACATATTCCGCAGCGCTGTACAGAGAATGTATAACTCATTCACATTAGTCCCTGCCCTGGTGGATTCCTCCCACACGTACGCACATTTATTTGTCAGTAGCCAATTAACCCGCCGGTATGGTTTTTAGATTGCAAAAATATAACTAAAAATGTAGAAGACAGACAAACCCTGTTGGGAATTCAACTCAAGACCTCAGTGCTGTGAGGCCGCAATGCTGACCACTATGCCAACCAGTCTGTGCTCTATGGGAACAGTTACATACAGCTTGCATTCATTGTCATTAGTGCAGGAATTCTTGTCAACGGTAGGAGTAAGATTGAGGAACCCAATGTAATATAGTAATATGGGTACAGGCGTCACTTGGTATTATTAGTGGGATCCATTCACTAATATTCCAACTTAGGACCTTATTGAACTACTACTCTACAGCTCCACAGAATTCACTTTTTTGCATATTTCCCTCCCTCCCATACTAACCAAATGGGTCGGTGCATAGGGGGCGTGGCTGGCACACAGGTGGGCTGTCAGAGGGTGTGGCAGCATGTCACATCAAAGTGACTCCACCACCTGCCCTTCAGTGCTGAGAATACAGGCACTGTATAGTGTGGGGTGGGGGGGGGGGGGGGGCTACGGTGCCACAATTTAGCACAAATCACATAATTAGTTCCCCTGCATCTATTGGGGATACATGAACCCCCATCTCCAGGTTACCGGCTTTTTCGGCATCCCAACAACACTAGGTCTGTACTTGGGCGCTGCAGAACCCTTGTGGCACCATAATAATGAAGGATAAGTATAATAATATAGCTTGGAGAGGAACAGAAGACTGCAGGTAGCTTGGGCTGTAATACCCGGGGCTATGGTAACTGTATTAATGAACGGGTTAATGCACAAGTCCTGGGAATTACATCTGTAAGGATTCACTCGGATTTGTATAATGGATTAGCTAGAGCTTTTTGGCTTTTGAACTTATTCAGCTTCTTGGCACAGACAACCTGCTGGTCAGACGTAATGGGAAAGTCAGCGCCATCTGGTGGTGAAATGAAAGTACTGCATGTGTGGCATACATTTAGCTGGCCGTAGCACTCAGATTATTTATTAATTATTTAGTAAAAGTTATTATTTAGAGCAGCAAATTCCATTGCGCTTTACAATATGAAACAGAAATATAACAAACTGCGTAGTTACTGACAGTTATAGACAGTGCCAGATTAAGGTCTCTACTATTGTGGTCGTTTAGTATAAGGGGCACTACTGCTGTGGGCATTATGTGTATAAGCAGCACTACTACTGTAGGAATTGTTTATAATTGTGTATAAGACATAAATGTGTGGCGTAACATGTATAAGGGGTAATACTGTATAGCGTAACGTGAATAAGGGGCACTACTGTGTGTTGCTTGAATAAGGTACACTACTATGTGGTGTAATACCAATCAGGGTACTACATGCGGTGCATTCTGAATAAGATTGTGCTACTGTGCAGCGTAATTTAAATTCAGGGAACTGTTGTGTGACCTCACCCCTTGCTTGTGAGATGTAAGTCCCTTTATAAAGAATGGGAGGTAGGGCACAAATGTATAGTTTGCATGGGTGTTCTACAAACCGTAGCTCTGGCCCTGGCTCCACCTAATGGGGGGAAGGGTGGTGTCAAGGTCAATGCGTTCCCCCACCGGTCCAGGACCACTTTAAGTCTTACTCACAGAGTGCAATCTAGGCCTACGTGGAGTGTGGTGGGTAGCTGGAGCCACTTCATCAAGGGCTATTTCTAGATTATGGTTCAGGTGCCTTACAGCCATCTCAGGAGTAGTGAAAGCAGAGATAGGTACAAGCTGTTGTTGCAGAGACGAGGAAAGGTCTTGAAAATCTCTTATATATTTTACTACATCTGTCATTAAAAGTGTGTCTGGAGCCTCTGACTCACATGACAGAGAACCAGCCCAGTGAGCCTACAGACAGTGCCAGACACCCTCTGCCTCTCCATGTTACACAGCAAAGACACAGCTACACACCAGACACACCAGGTGAGCGCCCCACACCTCCATACCTCCCAACATGACCCTCTCCAGGAGGGACAGAATGCTCTGTTTGTGGACTTCCATCTTAATTTATGATTGTCATCACCTGTTTTAAACAGGGTAATTGATAAGAAAGGTGTTTAAGCACAGGTGATGGTAATCCATAAATTAAGAAGAAAGTCCAGAAACAGAGCAATGTGTCCCTCCTGGAGAGGGTCATGTTGGGTATGCACCTCCCTCCCCCCCCCCCCCCCCCGTTCACGGCATCCCCACGATTAAATGGCACATGCAAAACACTGACATGGCTATGGTCGACAATGAAAAAGGTTGACAAGATTTATTTTTCACTTTTTCAATGTTTTCATATTCATTCTCATGTGTCGACATGGACACCAATGAAGTGCCACACTTATGTCAACATTTACATGTGTTGACCTTTCTGTGTTGATTTTTTCTTGTGGCGATTCGCGGCACCCCCCACGACCCCCCTCCCGCGATTTGCAGCACACCCCCCGCAATTCGCGGCACCCCCGGTGACTCCCGCGATTAGCGGCCCCACCCCGTGACACCCCCCCCCCTCCTGCGATTTGCGGCACCCCGCGACCCCCCCTCCCACGATTCGCGCCAACCCCCCGGGCCCCCCCTCCCACGGTTCACGGTGCCCCCCACGACCCCCCCTACCGCGATTCCCCACCCCTGACCCCCCCTCCTGTCATTGCGGCAACCCCCTGCCCCCGCGACCCACCCTCCCGCGATTCACTGCACCCATACACCCCCCCGCCCGCAATTCATGGCATCCACCCACGACCCCTCCTCCCGTGATTCGCGGACACCCCTCACCTCCCCCCCCACCCTCGCGCGCGATTCACGGCAAACCCAGGATTAAATGGCACATGCAAAACACTGGCACGGCTATGGTCGACAATGAAAAAGGTTGACATGAGTTTTTCAAGATTTATTTTTCTTTTTTTTATGTTTTCATATTCATTCTCATGTGTCGACATGGACACCGATGAAGTGCCACACTTATGTCAACATTTACATGTGTTGAACTTTCTGTGTTGATTTTTTCTTGTAGCAATTTTTTTCCAGTGACAACTATGAACTATGTGCACGTCAACCTACACATCATCAACCAATTCTTTGTATAATATATAACACCTGTTCTGTTTTACTGTAGGTGTTTTAAGTCAGATCTTTTACTGCTACTATTACTGTTTATGTAAATGCATTCTGAATGACCGCAACATCCTACCATCCTTCTACAAGAATATATAACCAACTAGGTGATTCATCGCGCCCCGTGCCCCCACCCCCTCCCGCAATTCACGGACCCCCCGCGCACCCCCCCTCCCACGATTCGCAACCTCCCCTCGCGCAATTCACGCCCCCTCCCACGCTTTGCGGACCCCAACCCTCTCCCGTGATTCGCTGACACCTGCGCCCCCCCTCCCTTGATTCACGGCACCCCCCGCGCCCCTCCCGCAATTCACGGCACCCCTAAGCCCCTCTTTAGTCCCCCGTATACTCACACACCCTTATCACTACCCAGCTTCCTGCTCTCCTGAACCGTAACTTCCACCACTGGGGAGTCGCTGACGCTGTTTTGCCCACATGCCCCTATCATGCCTCATAGCCCAGCCTCCTGCTCTCATGCACCCGAACTCCCACCCAGTAGGAGGAGACACTGACTAAGGGCCACCATCCTGTACTCCTGTACTGCCACGCTGGACCCTCACCCACTGGCAGAAGCTGCACAGTATCTCCCACCCTCCTCTTTAGTCCCCCTTATGCCCACACACCCCTATCACTACCCAGCCTCCTGTTTTCCTGTGTCGTGACCTCTGCCAGTGGGGAGCCGCTGACTCAAAAACACCCTACTATACTATTGCACACACACACCTAAACAACATGCACACACAGCCCCCGCCCCCCCCCCCACACCCACAAATGTCACTGTACCATCCACACTATCAATGTACATCTTACTCTGTAACCGCTTTTTATTTAAACAAAAAAATACACACCCCTTCCACATCATATGCTCTCTATGTAACACATTTCACCTATAACTCAAGTTGCAATACAGGCCATCTTTCATACAATTCTAACCATCTTTCTCATATACAAATGTTCACAAATTAAGGGGGCGCAGCCCCTTACGACGGTGTGAAGAGCGCCCGTAGGGCGCGATGAATCACCTAGTCATTAGTATTTATATATATTCAGGTTTGAGGTAGATTGGAGACTTCAGTGACATAGAGTATGCAGTAATGGAGGGCAGTATTCAGGTGATAAGGTTGTGATCTGAGAGATGGAAAGGAGTGTTAGCGAATTCAGAAACTTAGCATAGACTGGTGAATACAAGATCAAGACACTGGCCCTCCCGATTAGTAGAGGAGTCCATCCATTGGGAGAGGCCAAGAGAGGAGGTTATAGAGAGTAGTTTGGAGGCATGAGCAGCAGATTTTGGGATATCAATAGCGATATTGAAGTCATCCAGGATGATAGTGGAGATATCAGCGGATAGAAAGTGAGGGAGCCCGGCAGAGAAATCTTCCAGAAATCGCGTTGGCTGCCCAGGTGGGCGATAGATAGCTGCAACACACAGAGAGAAAGGAGTGTAAGTCCTGATAGAATGTACTTCATACTGTATGATATGAGTGATGGAACCTGTGGAAGAACTGTGTATGTGAGGACTGTTATAGTAATATTCCAACCCCAACTCTTCTACTGTTACAAGGCCTGGGGGTATGTGTGAAGTGGAGACCACAGTGTGAGTGCTGCAGGAGAAGCTGTGTCTGATTGTGTGAGCCATGTTTCTGTTCTAGCCAGCAGGTTTAGGTTGTTAGAGATGAAGACGTTATGTATGGAGGTTCATTTGTTACAAACAGAGAGTGCACTCCATAAGCCACATTTTACTTATTTGGAGGCGGAAGGGAGACATCTGATGTTTATGAGGTTAGCTGGATTTCTATATTGCTTGAATTAGGGGACTGAGAGTGGGGTAAGCGGTTGTCAAACAAATATTTCTTAATACATTTAACACACACGCAAACACTTGAACATGAAGTACTGTATACCTGATGACTTTTAATGGTCACATCCAAAAGAGTCTACGTCCAGGTCCATGTGGCGCTGTGTATTACATAACCATTAGCCCGCCCTCTGACATACAATGATATAGTCCTATGCAGGGTGCAGGTCAATGATCATCTGATTTTGCGGAGATGACATCATTGAGCACCTGGACTACCCCTTCACCAAGTTAATGAAAAAGGAGGAATGGCCTCATAAATGGGGGCATGGCCTCGCTGTAGTGGGACATGGTTGTGCATCACGCTGCCATTTTTAGTCACGCGGGCATGCCTAGAGCTACCTGAGCTGCTGAAATTCCCCCAGCCCTTCTCCCTTAGGTATGGATGCAGTGAAGCTAGATTTGGCTAATGAACTGATTTTGTCTTGGCAGCTGCCCTACAGCCCCACCTCTGGATCCGCCACTGGTCCTGGTGGTTATTAATCACATGGCCCCCGGGCTGTCTTCCATCTTCCCATTGGAATGGCAACACATGGTATTGCCTCAGAAACTATAGAAACATAAAGCAATATGTAACGCTCAACCTGTTATACACATTCATACCAGCATGTTATGTTCTGGGGTACGGTACAAAAGGGGAATTGGAAGCGGCACAGGTTTAATGTCTTAGCTTTAGTTTCTCATATTAATATTCATCTCTCTGTTTTTCTATTACACCCTTAGATTGGCGCCTCTCTCTTTGCCAGCAGTGAAGGCTCTGGGCTGTTTATTGGACTGGCGGGCACTGGAGCGGCAGGTGGCATCGCTGTGGGCGGATTTGAATGGAATGTAAGAAATGGCACATTGTGATGGCAGCGCATTGTCTGGGTGCATAGGCAGGGGATGATAATCTGCAGAAGATATTTGGTTTAACATTGGGTTTTCGCTAAACAATTCTGTGCGCCTGTCCACCCTGGACATAGCTCCCATGCAGATTCATCATTGCAGAGTTTGTCTGCTACAGCCGGGACCCCCACCTACGGGTGCACTGCGACAGGTGGGAAAGGGGGGATGCAGGGTGGTGTAGAACCAGACAACGCTGATTGGTGCGGTACACCTTGACATTTGGAGACCATAATTGGCGCAGCGCTGGCCTATCAGTGTGTAGATCAGGCAGACCGGAGGCGGGCGGGGAGGGATAAAATTGTAATTGTCCACAAACTATGTTTATAGCCAATCCCAGCGTGCGATTCATCTGTCAGGTAAAAGTCTAGTATCGGAACGTTTACCACAGACGTTCTCTTCAGATTATTTTATAGGTAAGAGAAAGTGACACAAAACAAGTATTGTTTTCACAATAAGAATTTTTGGATAATGTACATTTAAATCTGCTATTAATTATTTTACAGGCCACGTACATCTTACTGGCCCTGGCGTGGATCTTTGTACCAGTTTATATCTCCTCTGGGGTAAGTACTGTAGGGGCATGTGGTCAGTATGTTTGGCATGGCCACGTGGGGAGTGTGGCTGCATCTGGTCCGTGACCAAAGCAGCCAGGGAGACCATCTTGGTGGGGGGGGGGTTACACTTACGTCATAGCTGTCGTGATAATAACCAGCTGGAAGCCGCTGTTGGTCTTTTATCCACTGGCAGCCTCAGCATCGGGATCACGTATCGCCCCACTAAAGTCTACTCACTCCTGAAACCTGGGCTGGATGTGTTCTAGGCATGGCCTTCAACCATGAATATATTTTGCAGCCGTCGATGGTCTATACCCAATGGCAAGGGAGTTTTTTTTCCCCATCGATGGTGGGTGCCTGATGAGAAAAAACGCATTTGTGGTGCCAACCGGATGCACATGCACAGCACTTGACTCAGCCTACAATGGCTAATCCATCGATGGTATACTAACAATGGCCATAACTAATGTGCACAACACTGTGGTGATGTCACATGCAGGAAGCACTGGGGAGAGGAATGAGGAGGATGTGTTCTACAAGAAAATGGCCACCAATCTCCTTATTTGAGCGCTAAACTTTAGAACTGCTTTGGGACATAAGTCTGACATGCCTCTCAGCCTCACAGTAAGCGCCCAGCACAAAGGTGTTGCCAGGGCCAATCTCGGGAAGTTGCCCATGGTCCCACCGTTCTAGGACCCTTCCAGCAGGGGCGGGTAGTGGTCACCCAATCAGAGTAGCCACACAGCATTCTCTACCTGCCTCCCATCCTGCAGCCAGCATGCTGATTGGTCGATGACTAGAGCTATCCACCAATCCATATGCTGAAAGCCAGTCACTGTTTGGAAGCATGTGGAGAGATAGCGCGGAACCACAGGATGGGCTTGTATGATGGTCCCCATGCATTGCTTTGCCCAGGGCCTACAATGTGTATAAGATGGTTCTGGGTGTTGCCAGGGCTGCCATCAGAAAGTGTGGGGTCCAGGACTGACAGAATAGACAGCCATCCCCCATGGCAAATGATTGTGCCTTTTATTTCTTTTGATTGTAAAGTTTTCACTATCCGCCTACACAGCTGACATACAATTTTCAGTAAATATTAACTAGCATATAGTATTATAAATTAAAAATATATATATTAAAATAAAATAAATAAATTATGTATTCTAATTACTAATTGTGGCCCTCCCGAGTGATATCGTTTATAATATCGTTCCGCGTGTACACTCGATATTGTTAACGACGCGCACTTCAGCATGTCGTTAACGAGCCTCCCCGCCCTAGCCCACCATCGTCTGTACTGCATGCTTAATGTTGACTGTATCATCAACAATGCATGCTGGGAGTGGGTGGGCAGTTGACGTCACTGAACAATATCGTTAATGATATCGTTCAGTGTGTATGCGCTATAATCCTTCGTCAGGGAGAACAGCTGATATTGCTAAGAATATCGCTCCCAGAACGATTCTAGTCTAGTTTGTATGGGGCTTTAGTTTTAAAGTCAGGGGAAGAGAGGAGCCTGGGATATATCAGTGGAGGCTGCAATTAAATTAACATAATCTCCGTAGCACGCTGTGGGACCCCTTCTCAGTCTGGGCCCAGGACTAAAGTCCCAGCAGTCCCCCCTTGATGGTGACCCTGGGCCTGGGTGGTGCTTTCACAATCTACCTGAAATGTGTTTTTTTTTTTTTTTAAAGTAGACAAGTTTTCCCCTGTTACTGTATAAAACGTATAACAATATGTCCATGCCAGGCTCCGCCCCCAGGGGAAATTTACTAAACGTTGATTTCAATTATTTATACATAAAACACCTGTTGACAAATTTATTTCAGCCCATGAAACCCAACATCGATCGAGGTTGATATCGATTTAAAATTGATCATTTAGTAAATTGCGCCCTGTTGTTCATCCCTAATGATACTACAAGTAATGTATCTATGTAATGTACAGTAGCGCAGTGGTAAACACGCATGTCATCGCTCCGTAGTATACACATCTTATGTAGTACATGCCTGCATATTAGCTGTGTGTCCTGGTCTCACATATCATCTTCTTCCAGTACAGAGATACTACCCCAGCAAAGTGCTGTCTATTACTAGTGTAACAGTGCCATCTTCTGGCGGGTTAGTGACAGAGCAGGCTGGAAAATTGGCAAGAAAGAGTTTCTGGAACAGTTTGTACTTAAGCATTGTTGCTTAATAGACACTTTGTTCGAATATTAATATTGTTATACTGAATATTAACAGATTTATTGTGATTAGGCAGAAAATGTGTTTATATTTAAGTAACAGTAAATCATTAACCTTATTATTATTATCTTTTATTTATACGGTGCCACAAGGGCACTGCAGCGCCTAGTAGAAAACATAAATGAGCAAAAACAAGAAAACCATGACTACAGTACAAAGCAATTTAGGATAAGCAAATGGTAATTATATATAGGTGCACCAGGGGCAGGACACTCATGTAATTATTAGGGTGGCAAAGACCTAGGGTTGGGTGCCTCTGAAAAGAATAAGGAGTACAAAATAGTCTAAAGGTGCGTACACACTAAATGATATATTGTTAGCGATAGTGTTAATCATTTATGGTGCATATCATCTAGTGTGTATGCACTTTATCGTTAACATTGATAAATTGGAGAGTGATAAACAACCAGCCAATCAGCTGCTACCTGTCATTTTTCAAACCCAGCCTGTGACATTGTAGGTAGGAGCTGATTGGCTGGTTGTTTATCACTCTCCATTTTCTCACTTTTTGAAGCTTGATACATCTGGCCCACTGTCTTTATCGTATGATCCAAATCTTTGCACTGAATCCTGATAGAAAAGTGGCACAGTTTAGTTGTGTTGTAGACGTAAGTCCGGGCATCTGTGTATGTGGGCAGTAGGCATGGTATAAATAGCCTGTGAACACGGCCTTTCATCTTTCAGATTGTCACCATGCCGGAGTACTTGCAGAGAAGGTTTGGTGGAGAGAGGATTCAGATGTACCTGTCTGCACTCTCGCTACTGCTATCTGTCTTCACCAAGATTTCCGTAAGTACCCACCAACCTGAGGCCCGCTTGTAGGGGTGACAAATAAACTTACAGGGGTGATCACTCCTGTTTTTTACCCTTATGCATATTGTTTTGTTTTGTTGATTACGCTCTGCTACCTTTTTACTTGACCATTATTAGTGTTATTGAAATAATGGACATGTTTCTGACAATATCTCTGACTTGTTGGTTACCGCCGCTTCTGTTGCTATGTCCCTTCACCCTAGCAACCGATGTTCAGCAGATTCATCCTGCAGCCGCTTTAGGGGGAAACTTACCAAACAACTACAGAGGATGATTGGAGGTGTTGATCTTAACAACCAATCAGATCTGGTTACCAGTTTATAGACTGTAGTAGAGAAATAATAGCTGGAATTTGATTGGTTGCTATGGGCAACACCACTACTTGTTATGATCATAGGTGTAATTACAACCAGCAGATTATCTGGATGCGCTCAGCATTCGGTAACCTCTGTCTGGACGGATGAATTCAATGAATCTGCTACATCAAGCAGAAAATGATTACGCAGAGATCCACGCCCTGTTATCTGTACATTACTGGAACTGGTCCCAAAGCAATTACCTCAGGGATCAAAGGACTTTCCACTATTTCTCCATCATGTCCCATGCTCAGACATGTCAGGGTGCGCTGGAGAGGAATAGTCAGGGTGCGCTGGAGAGGAATAGTCAGGGTGCACTGGAGAGGAATAGTCAGGGTGCGCTGGAGAGGAATAGTCAGGGTGTACTGGAGAGGAAGGGCCAGGGTGCACTGGAGAGGAAGGGCCAGGGCGCGCTGGAAAGGAAGAGCCAGGGTGCACTGGAGAGGAAGGGCCAGGGTGCGCTGGAGAGGAAGGGCCAGGGTGCGCTGGAGAGGAATAGTCAGGGTGCGCTGGAGAGGAAGAGTCAGGTTGCGCTGGAGAGGAATAGTCAGGGTGCACTGGAGAGGAATAGTCAGGTTGCGCTGGAGAGGAATAGTCAGGGTGCGCTGGAGAGGAATAGTCAGGGTGTACTGGAGAGGAAGGGCCAGGGTGCACTGGAGAGGAAGGGCCAGGGCGCGCTGGAAAGGAAGAGCCAGGGTGCACTGGAGAGGAAGGGCCAGGGTGCGCTGGAGAGGAAGGGCCAGGGTGCGCTGGAGAGGAATAGTCAGGGTGCGCTGGAGAGGAAGAGTCAGGGTGCACTGGAGAGGAAGGGCCAGGGTGCGCTGGAGAGGAAGAGCCAGGTTGCGCTGGAAAGGAAAAGCCAGGATGCGCTGGAGAGGAAGAGCCAGGATGCTCTTCCAGCCAGCCAATCAGCTCCTGCCTCACATTTTTTCAAACACAGTCTGTGACATTACAGGCAGGAGCTGATTGGCTGGCTGTTTATCACCTTTGAAGCTTAGTGCGCCTGGCCCATATAGTACTGCAGTGTGTATATCATATGCTGATTACAGACTTTAGACTAAAGTGTTTCTTCCAAGTCCCAGCACACTTTGGCAGGACGGACATGCTGGGGCATGTAGTTCCACAGCATTACAGGTTACCTGTCATACAAAGCAGCTGCCGCTCTCTACCTGCTGTCCTCACACCCTGTAACTATTCCTATGTCATGTATTTCGGGGTGTCTTTCTCACGCCCAGCTCTGGCATGTAGCTGGCTTTTATTTCATGCCAGAGGCCTGGACACGCCTGCCATGACATTTCTCGTGTTACTTGGTGCGTTATTGAGGTTACCCGGGTATTTATTACCACAGAGATTACGCCAGAGATTGTCAGATAGACAACCCATGCTGCACTGCAGGTGGGCAGATGTAACAGGTGCAGAGAGAGGAAGTTTTGGGTGGGGTGTGTTCAAACGGAAATCTAAATTGCAGTGTAAGAACAAAGCAGCCAGTATTTACCCTGCACAGAAACAATATAGCCCCCATCGAATATGTATAACCATTTTCAGTGTGTTCTGACGGCGAGGCACATCACATTTTCCCTAACATGTTACATGTATGTTTCCCTGCAGACTGACCTGTACTCCGGAGCGCTCTTTGTCCAGGTGTGTTTAGGATGGAACCTCTACCTGTCCACGGTGCTGATGCTGGTGGTGACCGCGCTCTACACCATTGCAGGTGGGCCGACGCCATGGGGCGTAGCTTACAGGAACACACATTGGACCTGATACACGAGAGATAAACCCTAGTCCCCCCTGTGGACGGTTCACATGATGTGCCACACTGCCCATGCTTAAGAGCTGAACATTCGTATGCATAGATGCTTACAGGTCGCAAGCAGTGGCGGATCCAGAGGAGGGGGCTGCAGCACCGTTCAAAATTCAAATAAATAAGCCACACCCACTGCGAATGAGTCAGTTTGGAATGGCAGTTGGTGGCAGTGAATGGGGCTTCCCTATTTAAATATTTAACTGTGCTTCAGCCCCTGCTCTGGTCATAAGCACCTCAGTGCTTATGGTCATAAGTCCAAAATCTCATTATGGAATGCAGATATTCCAAAATACATCTGGTCCCAAATATTATGGATATGGGAAACACAACCTGTATATACTTTTTCCAGGGTAAGTTATTGCACTTGGTTATGAGGCAGATCTGCTAGTATTTGCTGTATCCCATAGCAACAAGAATGTCAAAGTCTACCTCATCATGAAGTCAGTGGTTTTTGGTTCATGAAACAAAATGGCTGCCTCCACCAATGCTCTCTTTCTAATGCGTTTTTAGCCTGGTCAACACTTTAGTATTACGGTTCCAGTAGTGGTATGTAGTGTTCATTCTTATTTTGTGCCACAATAGTGCTATAGCAATACCTTGGCGGGGCTTGCTCATGTCAAAGTAGGGTTACCACCTCATCCCTTTTTCTATCCGGACACATATTAATTACACAGGTTCTGTGGCTGGATGCACAGGCCCGAGAGAGGCCTGATAGAACCCGGGTTCAATATCGCCCCCTGCGAGCGAGACCATTGCCCGTCATTAGCAAAGTAATCGCCTTTGGTTTTCTGAACAATAAAAACAGGACAACAGAAATGATATAATTTAATGACTCCAGAATTTATTACCTCCCTTCTCTTTCAGGGGGCCTGGCGGCGGTGATTTACACAGACGCACTGCAGACTGTCATCATGATTGTGGGGGCTGTAATCCTGACCATCACAGGTAATACAGGCTAGATCAGGCAGTACTGAAAACCCATCAGCCTGAATCAGGGGTATGTCAACATCTGCTCTGGAACTACACCTCCCAGCATGCACAGCTGCAGTTTTGCTGTTACGGCATGTTGGAACGGTCGTAGGGGATGCTGGGTTGTGAAGTTCTCCTAGATATATGTGCACAGCACAGGTATATTCCTGGCTCCTTTCCCCGTTTATCCTGGGTGTAGTCGGTGGATACTTTGCATTGGGAAGAAGCATGTTCCCGGCACCTCTGCTATTCCACCACGGACAGACACTAACGGCACGCTCAGCGCACCTCTCACGGAAAGCCCTGGGTAGTTATTCCGGGACACATTTAGAACCATCATTTGGGTGGAGTATTCCAGGATTGGCATGGGAAACACTAAAGCATCTACTCTGGAGACCGCACACCAGCTTCCACTAGAGATATTTAGGGTACTGGTATGATAGGTCGACAGCATATGTCAACATTCACAAACTGTCAAAACACCACTAGTCGACGCACGAAAAGATAGTCATGCGTTTTTCCACGATTTGTTTCTTTTGTTGGAATTTTCTCAAGCTTCACAATCCACACGGATGACAACTGGGAACGTTAAAGTGTGCCGACAGGTGTCGACAAACACAAAATCGTAAAAAAATCTCATATCAACCTTTTCATGTGTCTACATGTCTGTAAGTGATGTTGTTCTACACAGAAAACGCTAATTGTACTGAAAGGGAACAATTCCAATACGGGTAGAAAAAAGGGGTTCTACAGAACATGCAAATATTGCTACGGAGCCGCTTATTAAAGGGGTGGAACACAAGACCCCCGATCCAGTCCCTGTCCATCCTCACACTTCATTTTGTTGTAGCTTTTTGCCTTTGCTCTGTGCTTTTCAGCCTTGTATTTCTATCACCTGTAGCTGAGTACCCCGCATAACTTCATACATGATACTCTGCACTGAACACAGCCAAATCCATTGAGCAGCTCTGTGTTCTATCCCCCGGCAACATAAACAACGTGATCTGATGACACATACCAATGGCTGTAAAGCACAGCAAGACCGATCCACCAGTGTTTTTAATCCTTTGAGCGCAAAGTGAATTTGTCAAAATAGGTGTGAAAATTGGCAAGTAAACATTTTTATTCATCATAATGACCAGTAATGTTACATTATATAGGAAATAAAATCTTTGGTACTGGTGTAGTTTCACGGAGGCAGGAAAATCGCATGCGATTTCGCGATGGTACTTGTGTAGTTCCAAGGTGCCCCTTCCCGCATCACATGTAGCACATTTAGCACACCCCCCACTATCCACGTCATCCCGAAGCGTGGCGAGTGTACACGGAACGCGTCCTCCTGACCTGTTCATACCCCCACTATCCATATCGGGGTGGAGTTTATTTAATAAAGTGTGGCGAGCACAGCGAGCTACCGAGCCCGTGAGGGGACATTGAGAACGAGCCCGAAGCATGGTGAGCGGACGCGGAATACACGTCAAGTAATCCGCATCCACACGCCACGCTTCGGGCTTGTTTTCAGTGACTGCTCGCCACGCTTCGGGCTCGGTGGCACGCTGCGCTCACCACACTTTATAAAATCAACTCCGCGCCGAAGTGAATAGTGGGGGTATGAATAGATCGGGAGGGCGCGTACTGTGTCCTCTCGCGGGGCTCACCACGCTTCGGGGTGACGTGGATAGTGGGGGTCTGATAAACGGGCAGGGGCAACTTGATACAAGTACCATTGGATCGCATGCGATGCGATTTCCCTGCCTCCTTGAAACTACACACGTACCTAATCTTTTTTTACACATTTTTTTTATTTGAATTTATATAACAAATGTGAGCAATGCTCAAATTTTTCGTGGATATTTTGAACATTGCTCACAGGGATTTTGGCACTCGAAGAGTTAAACGGGTTTTGGGAGAATCCGAACCCTCAATTAAAGTCATCGGAAAGGGGAAACATTCCTTTGAGGCACCAAAATGCTTTGGAGGTGCTGTAACATGACGGAATACATTTTCAGAAGCCGCTGTATAGTTAAAATAGGCTGTAGTGATTTATATGTTAGATGAATACATCTGTAAGATATAATGTGATCATGTTCTCAGTGTGCTTTGTAGCTGCCAAAAAGATAATTAAAGGGTACGATAAATATTTATGTTGGTACAGTTTGGCTACATACATTTGTAATGTTTATCTACAAGAGGACGCGTGAAATACACAGAATTCGCCGTAAGTTACAATAAAACGCCAGATAGAAGTTTCCAGCTGTCACACAGAAGGCAGATGGGAACAAAACACTGAACATGGACCCGCCTAGTAATGGCCATCGACCATCGATGGTTTACGACCAATGGTGAAAAAGTTTGCCATTGATGGAGAGCAGCCAGATGGTTTCCCTCCATCGATGGCACAGCAAAACTTTTTTGCGGGACATAGAGCATAGCTCCACCACCCCACATTTTAGTTGGCCCATGGTCCAGTGCGTCAAAGAAATTGGATGACCATCAACAGGTAAAACTATTGATGGTCATCCATCAAATAGTTTGTTACTATCAATGGCTGGTTGCAGTATTGCCATGGATGCCAACCATCGATGGCGACTGCACCGATGGTCATCCCTAGATATGCCTTGTATAACTCAGTTGATATTATGAAGCAGGTCTGGCAAACCTGTGGCTCCTGCTGCTGTAAAACTACACATCCCAGCATGCTCTGCTACAATTCAGCAGAGAAACGTGGCAGGGCATGCTGGGACTTGTAGTTTCAGCACAGCTATCCAGGCCTGTTTTAAAGGCTTCCTTGCGTACGGAAAACAGACATGAGCTTTTACGTCCTATGAATAAAATAACGGACGTCAGTGGGACAGACAAATCAGAGGACACCAGGAAAGGGTTTTAAATACTGCATATATTTTAAAATAGCTTAAAAATTTATTTGACACCATACAAAAATACGTCTCAGAACTTTGCAGATTGTCACAGCTGAAACACGAGGAAACAGACAGCAGGGTATTCGCTGATCTCTGGTCATTTAAAAGACAAATTTAGACGGTAGATGAGACTTATACAGACAATATGGCCGACTGGTCACCTGACAGCAATGGTATTCATTTCCCTCAGAAAACACTGTAAACGCCGACACACACTGGACTGTATAGAATTACTATCATAACTGTACCAGTTCTTACATGTCAGGGGATTTTTCACTTACATATACTGTATGATATGTGCAGATACAGCCATGTGCAGCAGTTTAGCAGACAACCCCGCTTATAAAGAGCACCCGCCACCTAGCCACAGCGGCCATTTTGTAGACAAACAGGAATATTGCCTATTGAATTGCTAGGCTGTGCATTGTCATGACTACGGCTCACAAAATGGCCACATTACTGTACAGCTACAGGGCTGCCGCTGTTCACAGATTATGTAAAAACACACCAAACATGGTCTCAAGGTTCAAACGAAAGCTTTACTGCTAGGCCGACAGTCGGAACCTACGTTTCCGCATCTGTTCTAGAACATTTTTGGTTTTTCACATTTTTAGTTATATATTTATTTTTCTTTCCAGCATTTAACAAAATTGGAGGCTACCAAAATCTGCAAAAAGCATACGCCGCCGCCATTCCAGCTCTCATCGTCCCCAACACCACGTGCCACCTGCCTCGCTCCGATGCCATGCATCTGTTCCGTGACCCGGTCTCTGGGGACCTCCCTTGGCCAGGCATGACCTTTGGCCTTACCATACTTGCCGCCTGGTATTGGTGCACGGACCAGGTAATAATCGCTGTCAGAACGTATTGCACCGGCTGACTGAAGGCGCTAACACCCGCATTAAGTATCAAGCATTTGGCTTGGCCAGGTGGGGGTTGAGTGGCCGACTGTATCGGACGTGTGGCGTTTATATGCATATCCCCTTCCCTGAGGAATCTGACACTTGTTAGAATATTCTCTCCCCTGTTAAAGTGCACAAGTATTAAAAATAGAAAGCAGCACTTAAAAAGTTCAACCAATGGTCATTAATGCAATATCTAACCTGATGCAGTGACCAGCCTGAGGCTTTGTACAGAGGATAGAGATCATTTCCTATCTAACAAGAGAAAACACAATTATTGCCATCTTATATTCCATTCATGTATAGAAATGTGACTGCAGACATTGGAATGCGGCTTGGGGCGAGTGTAAGATACTTTTTTTCCCCCCAAAGAAAAGAGTCGCTTTAACATATTATCCCTTTAATCCCAGACACCTTTGATTTACACAGGTTTTGGGGCTGGCTAAGCCGGGTGGAATGCAGAATGGCAGCCCAACAGCCACAGAACCTGTACAGTCCTTGAGTGTCCCTGATTGAAGGGATATTATTAAAGGTCTCTGTATGGCTCACAGACAATCTCTAGGTAGACCGTAAATAGGTCGACATACAAAAGGGTCAACATGTACTAGTTAGATATTGACAAAAAAGGTTGACACCTGAAAATCGACATGGCATGTTTTTCACCGTTTTGGGGACTTTTTCATACCATCCATTGTAGTCTCCAAGGGGTGAATTTACTAACGTGGGAGTTTTTAGAAGAGAGATGTTGCCCGTAGCAACCAGATTCTAGCTCTTATCCTCTAGAACAGTGATTTTCAACCTTTTTACCTTTTCAACCTTTTAAAATTGCGAAGGCACAACATGACATTCCCCACAGGGCAAAACACATTGCCCCCCACAGGAAGAAAAAAAAAAAAAACTATTAGCCCCCATATAAAAAAAAAAAACAACCACACTGGTCCCCACAGGTAACAAAAATAAAATACATTGGCCCTTTACATGAAGAGACCAGTAAATAACAGTTGAACTGGTGGTGGCTGTAACTGGTTTGGGCATCGCTACATCTAAGGGTACACTTGAGAACAGCTCAAGGCCCACTAGTGTGCCACAGCACAGTGGTTGAAAAACACTGCAGCTAGATAAATAAGAAGTAGTATCTGATTGGTTGCTATGGGAAATCTCTCTCGCTTCTAAAAAACGTTATGCCGTAGCTATGATCCTGCCTGGCAGAACAAAGATGGCCCCACAATGACTTCGGGATCTGTACCCCTAGCACTAGTACCTGATGAGTTGGTCTCGCATACAGAAGTCTAATATATACAGTACATACATACACACATGTATCTACATAAAGTTACATATTCACATACATACAAATTGCAGCAAGTTTAGGAACCAGGGTAAACAATGCCAAAGCGCCAGGCCGGGCGACAGTGAGCGTTAGGAGAAGCTTAGATGACAGAGGTGTCATTTATAAAGCGCCTTTGGCGCTACACAAATGACCGCTAATAACAGCAGTGGCTTCCCAGACGCACGTTCTGATCACAAGCCACAAACTAAAACCCAACAGCACCATTTTCGGAACACAGAGGACGAACGCTATCCTTGCGGTAGGAATGTCTGGATCCACTACAGCGGAATGAGAAATCACAACTTAATACATTTGCCGCACTCCAAGCTCCTCGTTAAATGACGCGGTTCAAGTAACAATGTAAACAGGTCGGGCGGAAGCGCAGAACCAGCAGCCCAGGCAGAAGAGGGACACAGCTGCACCAAGCACATACATATCTGGGGCATTTAGGCGCCTCTGTATGTAAGAAAAGCAGCATGTTTCCGGGGTATCTGGATCAGGGTAGACCACAGTCCGTGTTCTCCAACCGTTGGGCTTACATTACAGAACGTCCACCTGCTCAGAGCACCTGGGCATTCCCGTAGTACGGAGGAACCAGCGCCCCTTAGTCCCGGGCTTCACGGAGGGAAATCTCTGCACTGCCAACTTAGAACCTGTCCCCCAAATCTTATTTAAAGGTCCTTGTGTCCTCGGGGGACATGTCCTTTCCTTCTGGAGTCCAGGCTGGAAGCTCCGATCTTGCTCTTGAGGTGTTTCGCCTGGGACAACTTAGAATAGGGAATCCCAAAGGGAGTGTTTGCATTGTCAGGTACTGGACTCTGAGCAGTGGGGCTCGTATAGCTGCTCCCGTAGTCCTTGCTGCTCCAGAGTCTGGATCTTGCCCCTGGAGATTCTGGATTCCGGTGGACATGCCGGTACGCACCGTCCAGACTCTCTTTATTGCCTCTTCCCTTGCCGGTGTTCCTGGTGTCAGGGTGGGCCTGGAACCGGTCATAGCCTCCAGTCGTCCCGTTTGCACTGTACTGAAACAGCGGGTTCCCCTTGAAGAAAAGGATAGGATGTTAGTATAGACTAATAGCCAGCAGGGTCAGTAGGGGCAAAGAACTGAAAAGCCAAGAAGGCCTGCAGCGTTACTATGAAGCACAGCGCACTGGCGTCAGCTATACACAGAGCTTGTGTCCTCCCCTAGCATGTTAGGTGGCAGGTGGCCACATGCTGCCTTTATCTGCATTAAAGTGCTCACCTGGGGTGGGATAGTACTGGGGATTTACTGCACAATGAGGCTCTGAGGAACGCAATGTCTGAGACGCTTTGAATCTATTCACTCCCTGCTGTTTGCATTAAAAGGCTTTGTGTCTCCATATTAGTACACCTGACCCATTGCACCTATTTTTTTTTTAAATTAAAAGTAATGTAAATTTGTATACAGCCACTAGGGGGCAGCACATCTACAAACACATCCCAGTGCAGAGCATGGTACCTGTTGCGGAGAGTTAACCGGGTGTTATAAAGCAATCCCTCATGTAGTGCCCAGGTCACCACGACCAATGGGATGCTTTCTCTACCCAAAGCCTTATAATGTGTTGTGGCCCTTCATCAGACAGAAGCCACCCACTAATCTCCTCCTCCTCCTCTTTCACCAGGTCATCGTGCAGCGGTCGCTGTCCGCCAAGAACCTGAGTCACGCCAAGGCAGGATCCATCCTCGCCAGCTATCTCAAAATGCTACCCATGATCTTCATCGTCATGCCGGGGATGATCAGTCGGGCCCTCTATCCAGGTTAGGTGGGCTACTACATAGGGGTGCTATGGGAAGTGAAATACTGTGGGTGCCGGACGGGGTCCCGATAGTCGGGATCCCGACAGTCATTTACCCGACGTTGGGATCCCGACAGTCAAAACCCAGACACACGGGGGCCCGACGGCCACTGGCTATTCTCCCTTGTGGGGGTCCACGACCCCCATAGAGGGAGAATAGAATAGCAGCGCAGCGAGCCTGCAAGGGGCTTTGTTGCTCTCACCATGCTGTCTGGGTCCGGCCATTCGGGATCCCGAGGTCGGGATAATGAATGTCGGAACCCTATACCACACCCCATACTGTAATATAAAGTATCTTTGGGCCGTCCACACATTGACCTTTAACCCTCTTATATTCCACTTGTATATAACGCCACGTGCATTTCACTGCCATCAGCACAATGCCAGCTTGTGTGGGCTAATGGCACTGTAACGAATATGGATATGACAAGTAACAGGCGTTCCTGGTCTGCAAACAGGCACCGTGCTACACAGTAGGCCAAGGGTATGTGCGGGTCACAGTAATCTGAGGGGAATAGATGTGGTAAAATAAATGGGTGAATACACGGTTTATATGAAGAATAGACGCCTGCAGAGTGACAGAACCAGGAACAGGTACTGTGGCGTTATTGGGAGAGTGTTTTGGGCATAGATCACCTCAAATCAGCATTAAATGTGTTCTCAGAGATCAGAGGATCGCCAATAAAAAACACACAAGGTAAAAGCTCAATGCTTTAGATCAGGCATGTCCAAACTGCGGCCCTCCAGCTGTTGTAAAACTACAATTCCCATCATGCCTTGCCACAGTTTAGCTATTAGGGAATGCTAAAACTATGGCAAAGCATGCTGGGATGTGTAGTTTCACAACAGCTGGAGGGCCGCAGTTTGGACATGCCTCCGTTATATGGTGCATAGAGGGTGGCGGGATCTCTCTTCATCTACGTTAATTGTATTTCCTCGCAGGCCGCACTGACTGGAAACATTACAGCAATTTTAAGTAATAACCTCGAAAGGATCATTTTTAAGTATAGGGGGGCCATTATTAACCATTTGAGCGCCAACGTTGCGGTGAGAGGTCCTCAAAATAGGAAAGCTAGTGTCAATCACAGCGACTGTTCTATTTTTTGGGTGCAATATGTAACTACGCTTGGTTGTATGTAGATTTATTTATACTGAAAGAACAGTCGCCGTGAGCAACGCTGGCATTTTTAGCAGATATTTTGAGGATCTCTCGGCACTCAAAGGGTTAAAACTTCCACTGAATGAAATGATAACACCACAGTAAAACATTTGCCTGATTGTTGTTAGACCAAGCCATTGATAGCTCTGAATGGGGGGGTGGGCAGGGAGAGGTATAACTATGGCTAGGCAAGGTGAGGGCATGCCGTAACTGGGGAGTGTTGGCAGGGTGTGAAGTCAGTGGTGGACTGGCCGTGGATATGGCACAGGTGTCAAACCTTGAACATTATGGGCCAGATGTATCAAGTTTCAAAAAGTGATAAAATGGAGAGTGATAAACAGCCAGCCAATCAGCTCCAACTGTCATGTTACAGGCTGTGCTTATAAAATGGGAGTTAGGAGCTGATTGGCTGGCTGTTTATCACTGTCCATTTTATCACTTTTTGAAGCTTAGTACAAACAAAAAAAATTATAATCCCTCACACCCTATTATTTATGAGACCGTTTCTTAACATCCTTTAAACAACTGTTTACGTCACAGAGAAAGTCCGAATCCACAATCTAGTGATATCTGACTGATTGATTACACAGACGCCACCAGGCAGCTGGCCCAGCGCTTTATACCACTTCCAACAAGAATGATCAAAATAAATCCTTACAACGTGCAAAAGCAAGGTTAGGGTTACAAATAAAAACGCAGACAGACGTGTGAGAAATGGTGTGCCACTGTAAACATCCCTGACAGGAACGCAGTGTACAGGCCATGGGTGATCAGACGGGCACAGGCTTAATACAGTGTGCCAGGCTCATTCCTCAAGGCTGCAAAAGAACTACAGTCTCTCCTACAGATATTCCAACCTCTGGCACCTTATCTGGCCACAAATCAGATCATATGTCTCCGCTGTTCCAGATCACTATGTGATTAGGATCATTCAGGTGGGATCCGGTTCACACCGAATCTGACCCAAGTTCTGAAGTGCTAGAACTTTCAGATTTGGGCTATATTTCAGCACGGTTACCTAGTCTGTGCCTCTGGAGCTAGGAGCAGGGTGCTTGCTATATAAGATATTATACAGTGTTCATTGCAATTGAATACAGGGGTTGGTTAACAGAAAAAGCCACAGAAATCACCATGGAGGCAATGGTCCTTTATTCTGGTTCACTCGTAAAGGCAAATTCCTTCTCAAATGGACAAAACTATGTGCACTGCAGGTGGGGCAGATGTAACTTGTGCAGAGAGAATTAGATTTGGGTGGGGTTTTACTTCAAAGTGAGATCTATATTGCAGTGTAATAATAAAGCAATAAAGCACATAAACAAAATAACACCCAAATCTGAAGCTCTGCACATGTTACATCTGCCCCCTGCAGTGCACATGGTTTTGTCCATTTGAGAATAAATTTGCCCTTGTGAGTGAACCAGAATAAGGGTCAATGGGGCAGATGTATTAAGCCTTAACAAGAGATAAATACAAGGGTGATAAGGAGAGATAAACGTCCAGCCAATCAGCTCCTTACTGACTTTTTTCAAACACAGCCTGTAACATGGCAGTTAGCAGGTGATTGGCTGGAAGTTTATCTCTCCTTATCACCCTTGCATTTATCTCTTAAGGCTTAATACATCTGCCCCAATGTTTGTTGACTATACCTACATATTATTTTACGCAAAGAGAACGGATCCAGAGGCAGCCATTTTGTTTGTGACGTGTAAACCAGTTCTCACAGTTAAGTAGCGTAATAACACAGAGTATGTAAAGCAGCAATGTTGTTTCCCCGAGAGATGGGTCCAACCTCAATTTCCAAGCAGAAAAGTGTTTTTCAACCCCTGTGCCGTGTCGCACTAGTGTGTCTTGAACTTTTTTCAAGTGTGGCACCTGAGCTAGAGATGTTCACATTAGTTTACAGCCAGCACCACCAGTTCAACTGTTATTCACTGGTCACTTGTTTTCATTTGAGGGCCAATGTTTTATCTCTATTACCTGTGGGGACCAGTGCAATTGTTTTTTTTTTTTCATATGGGGGCCAATAGGTTTGATTCCCTCCCTCCCCCCCCCCCCCCCCCCCCCATGTGGGTTAATGTGTTTTTCCCTGTGGAGGTCTGATGCTGTGCCTTGTCAATTTAAAATATTGTTTTGGTGTGCCGCAATTTGAAAATCACTAAAGTAGAATATGTCCCCTTTATTGCATTAGACATGTTCACCAAATCAGTTGCAAGTTGGTCAAAAATAATAATTTCTCTCATGTAACCTGCACATAGAGGAGGGAGCCATTTTGTATGTTGAACCAGGTTTCGGCCCCAAAAGTAACCAATAGAAAACTAGTGCATGTGACCCCATACATTTGCTTCCAGGTTCACACAAATATTACATCAACTAACAAAATGGCCGTCTCCTCTGCAACTTGAACTTTAGTGAAAAGCACTGTATATGTCTTGCTACCCCCCAAGGAGAGAGCAGCCATATTTTAAACAAAAGCGGCAACTGGTTTTAGACCCAATCGCTGTCCTTTTACATAGCACAATCTAGAAAATAACAAGGAACATGACTACATGAGGTTACAGACAGGTTGTGACCCTGGCACCATATCATTGAATTAGTCTCTGTTTGAACAGTAGGCACATAGGCCCAGATGTATCAAGCTTCAAAAGAGTGATAAACAGCCAGCCAATCAGCTCCTACCTGCCATGTTACAAGTTGGGTTTGGAAAATGACAGTTACGAGCTGATTGGCTGGCTGTTTATCACTTTTGGAAGCTTGACACATCTGGCCCATTATGTGTAACACTGTTTACCATTAAGAGTTTTGTGAGGTAACAGGGTAAGCTCTCTTAAAGCTGAGGCAATAACAATTGTACCACAGCTCAAATCTCCATTATTACACCTCATAGTCTGTCAAGTATACCACAACCTGCAGTTTGTGTCTCAAAATACACAAGAACAGCATTTGTTACGGCCTTCATGTTTTCTTAGCTGCCTTGGCTAGGGACAGAGTACCTAATATGCTCATCAGATGGTTACACATAAAATGTGGAGGGGGCTGCAAAGCAAGATCCTGTCAGAGCCAATCAGAGCGCTGGAATAGTAACAGCGGCACAAAGTAATTCAGCTTTTGCCAGCTCCTGCATGCCCATTGGACTGGAATGGCCATCATGCAGCCAATCCGGACAACGTCCAGAACGAAGAAGGTGATAGGACGCTCATTCCAAACAGCTACCAGAAAGTCATGGTGTCAAAATCCACCACTACAGTAGTTAATATAGTGAAACACAAATCATTATTTTTAGGTCTCTGATTCGCTTTTGATGTTGGTTTGCGGCAGATCATACCCGCGGATATCAATACACACCTGAGGAGGATCCAAGGCGTAGATCCGGTCTGTCCCTTGGACTTGATGGCCTGAGGATAGCACACGTTTCAGCTCCTCCTCCAGTGTGTTCCTCCTCTTGCCATTTTCAGCGGCTCTCCTGTCCATTAAATGCTGAGAGGAGCTGGAAGGGCTCAGGAAGCTTCCTCTGCTTATGTGGCCATCGCTCATCTTCCTGTGAGGAGTAGGGCGATCCCCGTTGGGTATACGATCCGAGCTCCTCCTGTGCACAGATGAGGAGGGGTAGTACTCCTCAGACACGGAGGAGGCATTGGAAGGGGGCAGAGAACCAGAACCGCTGGAGGAATATTCCTCAGAGCACAACCGATACACATCAGCATGGTCTCCCTGCCGATCACTGTCCGTGTGTTCATTCTCAATGAGAAGATCAATATCTTCCACCTCACTTCCCTCGGCATCCACACCGTTGACAGATGGCACAGTGTTTTCACCCGTTGGGGAGCCGGGCATGCTAGATTTGGTGTTCAGGGTGTTCTTCATGGTAATGAAGTCCGTTACTGGAACGGTTCTTGGCTTTGGCACCGGAGGTGGATTACCGTCAGCTGCTCCCGGACCTTTGTTATTGGACACAAGGTGATGACTCCCAGCCAGTTCTGCAAAGCCTTCTACAGGCTTCCGTGGAGAATGGGGAGGTTCTAAATCCTCAATCACATTGGAGGCTTCTGTGGGCACATTGTCTGAGTTTGGGATAGACTCCTGCCTAGATGGGCTACCACAACTATTACTAGGTCCCGACTGTTCCTCTTGGGGAGCCTGGGTTTTACTGAGTCCAGACTCCACATCTTGGCTGGCCTGCTTGGATAGGCTTCCCTGGCTGTGACTAGGTCTAGATGGCTCATCTTGGCTCCCCTGCCTTGATGGATTACCTTGGCCATTACCAATATCGGACCCTTCGCCTTGGCTGGCTTGTCTAGATGGGTTAGTGTTGCTATGGCTACAGATTGGACTGTTCTGGTTTTGCCGCAGTTCATTCTCCCTGCTCTGCTGCATATAATGAGCCGTTGCTTGGGAAGTGTCACAAATCTTGATTCTGTTCATCTGTGAGAGCTGTGCATTCTTGATACTGGGGTCAATGATATTAATATAGCCTAAGATATCACTTCCCGGTTCTGGGTCTGGCTCCACCCACGTGGGCAGATAGTCGAACATGTTGGCCCTCTCCATATCTTGTAGTGCTGGGTGAATCTGGGGCTCATCCATATGAGATAAGATCGGACCTCTGGTCTTGGTGATGATTTTCTTGACAGCGTTGGCTTCTGGTTTCACTTCCTTGCCAGACTCACTGGCACTCTTGACATTCACCAGAGCATATTTGGGGTTATGCATCTTCCGGGCAATTGCTTCGGAAGTTGCGCTGGGTACGGAAGCGGGCAGTACAACTGGTTCTGGTATCGGCTCATTATCCATTGGAACATTCTTCAGACTGACACTCTTGGACAGCAGATAGAGTTCCTGGAATTGCCGGTCAAAACTCTCCACTACTTGGCCAGAGAGGACGGTGATCAGATTTCGGTCGATCCTTGCCGCCGACCAGGTAAAGCTAATATAAAAGAAAAAGAAAAATAATAAGTGTCTGAAAAATATGACCAAATATAAAAGTTTAGTAAAGTAAAAAGTCATTTACGCAACAGACCCAAATGAATAGTCATAGACTGCCCCTATTGTATGTTATCAGCTGAACTATCTTACATGTAGAAGGATGGCCAATAATCCCTTTCTCATCATGGGCTGCCCATCTGGTTTGTTGCCACCTTTCCAATTACACTCCTGCTTACTGTCCCTCTCTCATAGGCTGTCCATCTGGTTTGTTGCCACCTTTCCAATTACACTCCTGCTTACTGTCCCTCTCTCATCATGAGCTGCCCATCTGGTGTGTTGCCACCTTTCCAAGTACACTCCTGCTTATTGTCCACCTCTCATCATGGGCCGCCCATCTGGTTTGTTGCCACCTTTCCAAGTACACTCCTGCTTACTGTCCACCTCTCATCATGAGCTGCCCATCTGGTTTGTTGCCACCTTTCCAAGTACACTCCTGCTTACTGTCCCCCTCTCATCATGAGCTGCCCGTCTGGTTTGTTGTCACCTTTCCAGGTACACTCCTGTTACTGTCCCCCTCTCATCATGGGCTTCCCATCTGGTTTGTTGCCACCCTTCCAAGTACATTCCTGCTTACTGTCCCTCTCTCATCATGGGCCGCCCATCTGGTTTGTTGACACCTTTCCAAGTAGACTCCTGCTTACTGTCCACCTCTCATCATGGGCTTCCCATCTGGTTTGTTGCCGCCTTTCTAAGTACACTCCTGCTTACTGTCCCTCTCTCATGGGCCGCCCATCTGGTTTGTTGCCACCTTCCGTCTGGTTTGTTGTCACCTTTCCAGGTACACTCCTGTTACTGTCCCCCTCTCATCATGGGCTTCCCATCTGGTTTGTTGCCACCCTTCCAAGTACATTCCTGCTTACTGTCCCTCTCTCATCATGGGCCGCCCATCTGGTTTGTTGACACCTTTCCAAGTAGACTCCTGCTTACTGTCCACCTCTCATCATGGGCTTCCCATCTGGTTTGTTGCCGCCTTTCTAAGTACACTCCTGCTTACTGTCCCTCTCTCATGGGCCGCCCATCTGGTTTGTTGCCACCTTTCCAAGTACACTCCTGCTTACTGTCCACCTCTCTTCATGAGCTGCCCATCTGGTTTGTTGCCACCTTTCCAAGTACACTCCTGTTACTGTCCCCCTCTCATCATGAGCTGCCCATCTGGTTTGTTGCCACCTTTCCAAGTACACTCCTGCTTACTGTCCACCTCTCTTCATGAGCTGCCCATCTGGTTTGTTGCCACCTTTCCAAGTAACCTCCTGCTTACTGTCCACCTCTCTTTATGAGCTGCCCATCTGGTTTGTTGCCACCTTTCCAAGCACACTCCTGCTTACTGTCCACCTCTCATCATGAGCTGCCCATCTGGTTTGTTGTCACCTTTCCAAGTACACTCCTGCTTACTGTCCACCTCTCATCATGAGCTGCCCGTCTGGTTTGTTGCCACCTTTCCAAGTACACTCCTGCTTACTGTCCACCTCTCATCATGAGCCGCCCATCTGGTTTGTTGCCACCTTTCCAAGTACACTCCTGCTTACTGTCCACCTCTCATCATGAGCCGCCCATCTGGTTTGTTGCCACCTTTCCAAGTACACTCCTGCTTACTGTCCACCTCTCATCATGAGCCGCCCATCTGGTTTGTTGCCACCTTTCCAAGTACACTCCTGCTTACTGTCCACCTCTCATCATGAGCCGCCCATCTGGTTTGTTGCCACCTTTCCAAGTACACTCCTGCTTACTGTCCCTCTCTCATCATGAGCTGCCCATCTGGTTTGTTGCCACCTTTCCAAGTACACTCCTGCTTACTGTCCACCTCTCATCATGAGCCGCCCATCTGGTTTGTTGCCACCTTTCCAAGTACACTCCTGCTTACTGTCCACCTCTCATCATGAACCGCCCATCTGGTTTGTTGCCACCTTTCCAAGTACACTCCTGTTACTGTCCCCCTCTCATCATGAGCTGCCCATCTGGTTTGTTGCCACCTTTCCAAGTACACTCCTGCTTACTGTCCACCTCTCATCATGAGCTGCCCATCTGGTTTGTTGCCACCTTTCCAAGTACACTCCTGCTTACTGTCCCCCTCTCATCATGAGCTGCCCGTCTGGTTTGTTGTCACCTTTCCAAGTACACTCCTATTACTGTCCCCCTCTCATCATGGGCCGCCCATCTGGTTTGTTGCCACCTTTCCAAGTACACTCCTGCTTACTGTCCCCCTCTCATCATGGGCTTCCCATCTGGTTTGTTGCCACCCTTCCAAGTACATTCCTGCTTACTGTCCCTCTCTCATCATGGTCCGCCCATCTGGTTTGTTGACACCTTTCCAAGTAGACTCCTGCTTACTGTCCACCTCTCATCAAGGGCTGCCCATCTGGTTTGTTGTCGCCTTTCTAAGTACACTCCTGCTTACTGTCCCTCTCTCATGGGCCGCCCATCTGGTTTGTTGCCACCTTTCCAAGTACACTCCTGTTACTGTCCCCCTCTCATCATGGGCCGCCCATCTGGTTTGTTGCCACCTTTCCAAGTACACTCCTGTTACTGTCCCCCTCTCATCATGGGCTGCCCATCTGGTTTGTTGCCACCTTTCCAAGTACACTCCTGCTTACTGTCCCCCTCTCATCATGAGCTGCCCATCTGGTTTGTTGCCACCTTTCCAAGTACATTCCTGCTTACTGTCCACCTCTCATCATGGGCTGCCCATCTGGTTTGTTGCCACCTTTCCAATTACACTCCTGTTACTGTCCCCCTCTCATCATGGGCTGCCCATCTGGTTTGTTGCCACCTTTCCAAGTACATTCCTGCTTACTGTCCCCCTCTCATCATGGTCCGCCCATCTGGTTTGTTGACACCTTTCCAAGTAGACTCCTGTTACTGTCCACCTCTCATCATGAGCTGCCCATCTGGTTTGTTGCCACCTTTCCAAGTACACTCCTGCTTACTGTCCCCCTCTCATCATGAGCTGCCCGTCTGGTTTGTTGTCACCTTTCCAAGTACACTCCTATTACTGTCCCCCTCTCATCATGGGCCGCCCATCTGGTTTGTTGCCACCTTTCCAAGTACACTCCTGCTTACTGTCCCCCTCTCATCATGGGCTTCCCATCTGGTTTGTTGCCACCCTTCCAAGTACATTCCTGCTTACTGTCCCTCTCTCATCATGGTCCGCCCATCTGGTTTGTTGACACCTTTCCAAGTAGACTCCTGCTTACTGTCCACCTCTCATCAAGGGCTGCCCGTCTGGTTTGTTGACACCTTTCCAAGTAGACTCCTGTTACTGTCCACCTCTCATCATGAGCTGCCCATCTGGTTTGTTGCCACCTTTCCAAGTACACTCCTGCTTACTGTCCCCCTCTCATCATGAGCTGCCCGTCTGGTTTGTTGTCACCTTTCCAAGTACACTCCTATTACTGTCCCCCTCTCATCATGGGCCGCCCATCTGGTTTGTTGCCACCTTTCCAAGTACACTCCTGCTTACTGTCCCCCTCTCATCATGGGCTTCCCATCTGGTTTGTTGCCACCCTTCCAAGTACATTCCTGCTTACTGTCCCTCTCTCATCATGGTCCGCCCATCTGGTTTGTTGTCGCCTTTCTAAGTACACTCCTGCTTACTGTCCCTCTCATCATGGGCCGCCCATCTGGTTTGTTGCCACCTTTCCAAGTACACTCCTGTTACTGTCCCCCTCTCATCATGGGCTGCCCATCTGGTTTGTTGCCACCTTTCCAAGTACACTCCTGCTTACTGTCCACCTCTCTTCATGAGCTGCCCATCTGGTTTGTTGCCACCTTTCCAAGTACACTCCTGCTTACTGTCCCCCTCTCATCATGAGCTGCCCATCTGGTTTGTTGCCACCTTTCCAAGTACATTCCTGCTTACTGTCCACCTCTCATCATGGGCTGCCCATCTGGTTTGTTGCCACCTTTCCAAGTACATTCCTGCTTACTGTCCCCCTCTCATCATGGTCCGCCCATCTGGTTTGTTGACACCTTTCCAAGTAGACTCCTGCTTACTGTCCATCTAGTGACCATGCTAGAACCTCCGAAGTGGGGCACCATCCACAGTGGGCTTACCTGTACGATCCACACACAGCTTTGTCTCCATCCACAAACATGAACTTCTGTCCTAGTGATCCCTTAAACTTGGTTGAGAAACGGGTATAAAACTCTGCGCCTTCAATGCTACGGACCCGGAGGTTCTGCAAAACAAACAAGGGCAACGGATCATTGTTTGGCCCCCTATGTAGTAAGACAGGACTATTTTATACCACAACAGGAGATGCAAAAGGTAACATGACTGTATATACTGTACTTTCCCAAATACGCTGCATACGCCGCCAATTATTATATATTCTTTAATTAATGGGAAACTAATAATTTAAATCTCCCGTGGAGTTTTGTAGTTGCATGAACAGCAAAACCTCTAATTACAAATCTAAATATATACGTGGAACATCCGCTCTCATCCTCCCCACCTACTATCCTGATTCAGGTAGGAGCGATGAGTCACACAGAGACAGGACGCGTTACAGAGAGCACACAGATGATACCAGGCTTTGTAATGAGACACAGGAAGATCTATTTACACAGGAGGCTGCGTAAGACACCATGTGACCGGGTAACTTGCCCCTTTTGCAGCCCGCTCCTTTGTGCATTTTGTTATTGGAACGCGGGGAGGTTTAATATGTAAGCAAAATATAATATCATGACAATGTAACCAGACCTGAATCCATGCATCGCTGTGTGACTGGGTGTCCCCTATGGCTACCCAGTGTTATTATTACTGTGAGCAGGAATGTGTCACGTACACCATCCAGGCCCTGAATCCAAACTGTGCAGGAACAACTAGTATTGGAGCGAGGGGGGGTGGGTGGGCGGTGGGTGGTGGTGCTTGGGAATTGTTGCTTAACGTGTAGCTATAATAACACAATTAGCCTACCTGTATATTTTTGGATTGTGGAAGGAAACCGGAGTACCCGGAGGAAACCCACGCAAGCAGGGGGAGAAAATACAAACTCAGCACAGTAGGGCCATGGTGGGAATCGAACCCATGACCTCAGTTCGATTGGGGGTCTGTGCATGCGTTGTTGTGCCGACCCCGGCTGCCCGCACTGCACCACTGGCAGTGCGGTCTGTAGCCTGTAGGCTAAAATGGGCTACCGCAGGACCCGATGTTGTCCGATATTGATACATCGGGCAGCATTGCATCCCCCCCATAGAAACATATGGGGGATGCGGCTGCCGGCGGCTAAAGAGGGATTCCTGCTGTGGTACTCGTAGATACATTCCGAGGATACTTGATAAATACAGCAAACCCCCGAAAACGGGTATTTTTTGTGGAATTAGTCGCAAACATATGAGCAGTGGAAACAAGGATGATAGGACAATGACTGCGCCCCTTAACACTGCAGCTGGTGAACACTCCCCAGGATGTACCACAATCCTCCAACCTCCAAAAAATTGGAATATCACCGGCGCGGTGTTTCCATATACGTCAACAGGATTAAAGACCTCTACTTATCAAACTCTGTATAAAAGGTCCTTCCTGTATCTGGTGAGACACAGAATTACTAACTGACCTTAAATAAATGCCCTATGTGCACATAGGGGGTATCTTCCATGGGGAGGTGGTGGACCTTCCTTACTCCAAAAGCCCAGAATCTGCACAAATTCCAAATAGTCTCCGGAACTCAAGAAAGTGACTTAAACGGACCTTATAGGACCGCACTGCCGGTGATATTCCAATGATTTGGAGATATGAGAAACGGTCCCTGCGGTTTCCACGTCCATAGAGATTTATTACGGTCCCTAGCTATGTATGATATTTAGGTGTAAACAAGGCTGTGTATTTTTCATGCATTAATCCCACTACAAGGTGATGTACTACAAGGAAAGCTTTGTCGTCTGGCACTAGTAACAGCGGAGACCCAATACAGATACAGTCAAATCTCTCTAGGTAAAGAACACTCAGCGTGTAGCAACCAAACCTTACAGAAACCAGTGAATCCAAAAATGATAGAGGCCTGTTAAGGATATCCCGACTTTCTGGCATGCTCGGGGAGAGCCAGCTCACACTTGTGTACTTGCTGGAATAAGCTCCCTTTGCCCCTAGCATGGCTACAGCTCACAAAAGACAGATAAGTGAGTTGTAGGATTCCAGACAATAAAAAGTACTTTGTAAACTGATCTGAGGGAATGTAATTACCCCCCCCTCCCCCTGGTTACACACTGTTTTTCTTACAGACTAATCTACACTCTATACATTGCACAGCAAACACACCCTGCCTCCTGGACAAAGCTTTCCTATAAACCTTCCTTCTGGTGGGGACTTGCCAGATGCACTGAAAACGTCTGTTTGAAACACTGTAAACACGGGTTATGGCTGGGGGAAGTATACTTGCAGTTTTGCATTAAAAAAATGAATGTATTTAAATACTATCACAGTAGGGCTGTACGGTCGGCACAATAAATGGCAGCATTTACTGTAGGTTGTAAATATTATATATATACATATATATATTTGTACACTTTTGATTTTTCCGCGCCTCCTCATTGTGCTAAATTTGGGAACGGCTGCCTGTATGAGTCCTGCCACAGTCACTTAACCGACCAATCAGCATGGTCAGGTCAGTTTCTCCTCCAAGTCTGTTCAATGAAGCAAACGGTACAAGCTGAATGGTTGCTCTGGGCAACGACTCCACTGGACTCATTCGAAGGATTGAACCACCTTGCCCAGTACCTCAGCCACGACATTAATAAGCAGGGCCCTTGTTCCCGTGCCTGGTCGTGCGTTTTGAGCCGTGTACCCCACTCACTGCAGTATCTAGTATTCTCCGGGCCTGGCTGCCATGATATTGTATAAAGCAGGCATGTCCAACGTTGGCCCTCCAGATGTTGTGAAACTACACATCCCAGCATGCTTTGACACAGTTTTGCTATTAGAGAATGTTAAAACTATTGCAAAGCATGCTGGGATGTGTAGTTTCACAACATCTGGAGGGCCAACGTTGGACATGCCTGGTATAAAGGGTAACCTGGGCCCTGTATGCTCACAGATATAGGTAAAGGAGAGGAGAGTATTCAAAATGCTGTAATATAATAGGAGACTGGTGCACCAGAGGCGGGGCCCATGGTAACCAATCAGATTCAGGCATATGGTAGCTGCATGTCCTCCTTAGCACCTGCACACAAGCTGTCGCCCCGTCCGCCTCTCCCATGTGATGGAATGCGCTGGCCTTGGTGTAATCAGGCGAGTGGGCGGGGCACAGATGTCCGCCGCATCAGGTGCAGCGAGCACACACCTGGGAGGTTATTAAAGTGCTGGTAGAGTGTGTTCTATGGATTCTGCGTGTTTCCATATCAACGCAGGATATAGGAGATTTGGGCGTACCCATGTCCTATAACCGGGTGCAAACTGCCCCTGTTCTCCAATATTATATTAGGTAGTGATGCTGGGCGTTCCCCTGGTAACGCAGCCGGTCCGATGCCAGCTCATGATGGGCGGCGGACGTCACTTGACCGTCGAATGGTTAGCGACCACATCCCCTGGTATGGCAGCGAAGGGATTCAACCTGCTTAGCAAGCAAATCTGAATTAGGCCATAAGTGAGACCTTGCAGGGAGCAAGTTTGGTGTTTACAGGACAAAACTCCGCCCCCACCACAACCGTCTGTCTGACGAGCAGATAAGACAACCGGAACGTCTGCCCATATACAGAGGCCACGGTTATACTCCGGGACAGTGACATTCCGCTCATTGCCGGCTGCTCACATGGGAACAGATACGATCTACAGGCCACTGACGCTTGTGTAACCGAATCACTTGCAAGTCTGCAGAACACAACATATTATATCATGAGAAAAGGACTCAAATCTAAAATTACCCAGTTAGAGTGTCACTCGTTTAGCCCCGAGGGACAGGAGAAGCCGTAGTGACGGCATTACGCCGGGGACATGGGGAATTACTGGTACGCCCGGTGAGTGTAAATGTGTGTGCGCTGCTCTGAAACAGCCGCTCACACATCATGGAGGCAGCGTTTGTACGGAATGAGGGCCCGATTCAGATCAAATTTGCAACCCTGGCATTTATTGAACGAGCACGCATGTACGCGGTACGCAGAGGCGCCTGCGAAGGAAGCCAGCGATGGATTGTCATCACTAGGTTTTTGCTACTTGATTGACAGGTGACCAGCATTTGTGTGCGGCACAGGCATTTTCTTGCAGGGCTGAATCAGGCCCTGAATGCTTGTCTGCAAACCCAAGGCATAGGGCATTATTCAATGACAATATTCTCCGTTCATGGCGAGCGTTTTTTTTCGCTCGCCATGCACTCGCCGTGTTTTTGCGGAGATTCTCTATGTTTGGAGACTCTCCGCCACGGCACTTTAGATAGTATTCAATGTGACTGAGGGGTAGATTTATTAAGCTCGGTGAAGTGATAAACTGTCTGTTTTTTATCACCGGCCAATCAGCTCCTACCTGTCATTTTTCAAACCAAGCCTGTAGCTTCACAGGTAGGAGCTGATTGGTCGGTGATAAAAACCAGACAGTTTATCACTTCATCGACCTTAATAAATCTACCCCTGAGACTCGCCGCCCCTCGCAGCGAGTCTCAGCCAATCCAGCGTATGAGGTGACGCTGCTGGGAGCCTGAGGACGGCGGCAGGCAGGGAGATGGAAATCTCCCTGCCTGCCCCAGAACGTATGTGGGGGGGAGGTGGGCTCCCCGGGAGCCAGGCAACACAGGCTGACCCCCGGGAGAGCCAACAGGGGACCGGATATTCACTGCACCATATCCTGCATATGTAATGATCGGGTGCAGTGAATATATGAATATCTAATGAGCGGCTCGGCTCCCGGCCCCCTACTGGCTGCTCTGTGTAAAAAAAATATATATATATATATATATATATTTTTTTTTTTTTATTAAATATATATTCATGTGCTATAAGCACATGAATAAAAATAGCATGCCCTTTCACAGAATAAAATTCCTGATTTTTTTACACCAAAATTAAAAACAAAAAAAACTTTTATTTTAAAAGTTCACATTCCACTTCTCCATGAAAAGATGGAGAATTGCTACACGGAGAGACACAGCGAAAATCACTTAGAAAGACGGCGAGAAGTGCACGTTGAATAGGGTTGCTCGCTTTTTGAGAGCAAAAGTCTCCATCCGACGCGAGAAAAGCACAAACTCGCCATAAAACACGGAGAATTTTTCTCATTGAATACTGCCCATAGAGTGATAACAATGGTCCATAGGGAGGCAATAGCCGCTGTGGCTGTACGGTGCGGTTATCCATTAACTGGCCTGGTGACATTGATGAGGCACCCAGATCCCAGGAAACAGACAGGCTGCGGTTTTATATGACTGGAGCAAACAGGATGACTGTCCTCACTCATTCCAATATACAGCTGCGGTTATAGTAGCTTCGCAGTCAGTCCTCAGTGCATCAAGCAGGCCAGGTTTTACGGATATCCAGGCTTAACCCTGTGAGTGTCACCATCTCTGTGAGAGATGTTCAAAATATCCGCTAAAAATGCCAGCGTCACTCACATTTGTTATATAAATTAAAATAAAAAATGGGTAAAAAACAAAAAGACATTGTTCCACCGTGGTGGGAAGAGGACATCCCTCCCTCCCTCATTCCAGACGGATTCAGTATGAAATCCCGGCGGTCGGGATCCCGGCGTTCAAAATCCTAACGCCGGAATCCCGACCGCCGAAATCCCGACAAGGGGGGGGGGGGGGGGGGACGTGGATCACCCCACCTTGCGGGCTCGCTGTGCTCGCCACGCAGCGGGCCCGGTGCCTCGCTACGCTCGGCACGCTAATTTATTCTCCCTCCATGGTTGTCGTGGATACCCACGGAGGGAGAAAGTGTCAGGATTTCGGCGGTCGGGATTCCGGCGCCGGGATCCCGACCGCCGGGATTTTAACTGCATCCCTTCCAGACAGCTGTAGCCCTCCCATAGTGTTACAGCTGCTGACATCACACCAGTCCTGCCCCAGTGTACGAACCCACACAGTATAGTCCCAGCAAGTTTGCCAAACGGTCACTCACATTTTGCCCCCTCACCCACATTATACCAACTGTCCCCTGAGAAGCGGGAGATCATGGTGCACATGTGCCCAAGTACAAACCTGGGGCATAAAGTCCCACTCGGAGAATGCTGTGGTAGGGGCTCATGTTTAGGGGTGTGGCCAGTCTCCAAAGTGGAATGCCTAACCGTAGGAGGGCAGCGATCCGGGCCTGCAAACGCTGAGGTTCCTGACCGCAGCCCCAATACCTGTCCCACTGCAGGAGAATGGGAAACGTCAGTGCGTATTTACTAAACCTACTTTCGCACAGGATGACAAGGTGTCACAATGACAGTCAGTTACCCATGCATTGTACACCATTAACAAACTGGTTCCCTCCGTGTGTCACACCTCTCCCAGTGACTACAATTACTTAAGTCTGTCCTGCATTGTGAATTATCTTCCATACACCCAAATGTCCCAGAGATCGGGGTGTGCGCAGTGAGGGAACCGACCCCTGCAGCCATGAGCTGCCCCCCCTCCCCCCCCTCTCCCAGCTTCCGCATCAGCGATGTACCAGGCAGAGCTGAGGCTGAGCGCACTGCTTACTCACATGTTCTCACAAGCACAGCCCAGGGGCAGGGAGGCGTCCGTGGGTGCTCAGGAGACTGCTGACACCTACATACAGAGCAAAAGCAGATATCAGGGTGTTGGGTAGGTGGGCCCGCTCTGTTACAAAGGGGGATTAGGCCGTAATCCTGGCATGCACGCACCTGTTCAATAGAGTTTCCTGTCTAACAATGAATCCTTCTGCAGAGTCATTTCATGGCCGCTAATGCAGATATAGGGTTATGTGGGTGCAGAATGGCTCACCTGCAGTCTCCAGTCCTGGCTGTTCTCTCGGACCGCACAGGCTGCAGTGCTGACTGTGGTGCCCGCTCTTCTGCTCGGACAGCCCCCCGTAGCGGTGGCGAGCAGGTGTGGTTAGAGCCATCCTGCCAGAACCGCTGCATCGATCACAGCAGGAGCGGCTGCAATCCCGCTACAGAGTCAGACCTGTGCGACAGGATGGTGTTTGGGCCCCCCAAGCTTCCGTACATCTGGCATGTGGGACCAAATTTAAAGGTCACCGTTTTCCAGATCACAGGATGCGCAGATGCTCAGGGCATGGTATTTAATAAATACACATTCTGCACCTGAATCGGAGCCGCTGGTTATTGAGCCAGCCGCAGGAACTTGATAGATCGGGTTTACGTCACCTCAGAAACAGTCCAATAGGAGGTCACCCAAATTTTGAACAAACATCTATAAAGGATTTTTTTTTATCAATGGTCTTTCCCAAATCACCACGCTTCCGAGTGCCGATGAGGTGCCGTACTGGTCGGTCTCCCATCCCTGCCGATATGGTGTCAGACCACTTTTTGTTTTAGAAATGGCCTTAGATATAAAGTAAATGGAGAATTGCAGACAGACAGATGGCCACGTCAGTCACAAGGACAGGATCGGTATACAACCAGTGCATAGAAACCGATGGGCGAACTGGGTATATCCCAGGCCCAGTGGCGGATTCAGGGGGGGGGGCACCCGGGCACGTGCCCCCCCTGTCATTTATTTTGTATCTGAGGACCAGGGCTTTCCAACGAGCCCAGCCCCGTGTCTCTAGTCCCCCGGGAACCGGAGATATTGCCTGGCAAACCTGTAACGTTTTTTCCCCATAGGATAATATGGGACCCGTCAATTCCAACGGCTGCCAGTTCCCGTCCTGGCATCTCAGAAGCTTGTGGTTGATATCATTCAATTCCAAATCGCTGGGCCTTCAATATGATACCAGGCTGGTCAAATCGGTCAATCGGTTCCAGAGATAATGTGTGTAAACCGAATTTTTTATTTTTGAAATGTAATTTCATGGCTGTTCATGATTTTGAGGGCAGATTACTCTGGAACCAAACGTTCCAGTTTCACTGGACCAAAATCATTCAAAGCCAACTCAAAAGTTCTTCAATATAATACTTGTCTCATGTAAATGGGTCAGTTGGTTCCAAAGATATAGCCGGTTAAATGAGATAACTGGTTAAAGGGGGGAGGGGTGGTTTTCTCTCCCCCTCACACCAGAAAATGCAGGGACTAGGCTGGTGTAAAAGGGGCCAACCTGGGAATGCATTTTCTGGTGTGAAAGGGGTATTATTTCAAATAGCCGGGACCTGCAGTGCTCTGAATACAGCCAGGCTCTGCCACTGTCAGTGGCTATCACTTCTGCCTGGCGGCGGCTGTCCCCCATTTACCACGAGCATGTATTCCCCCTTGGCAATGAGCATGTAATCCCACATGGCAATGAGCATGGAACCTCTGGCAATGAGCATGGAACCCTTGGCAATGAGCATGTAGAGAAGCAGCACTTATGTAGCATAATTTTTAATAGGCATTATGGTGTTTGGCATAACACATAATGGACATAATGGCGTGTAACTTAACGTGTAATGGACATTATGGTGTAAATGTTTAATAAGCGCCTTTGGTGGACAATGTCCCTGTTTATGAAGTGTATTGTGAATTTTGGCTTAATCTGTGTGGCATTATGTGAATTCTGGCTCAATCCATGTGGCATTATGTGAATTTTGTCTCAATCCGTGTGGCATTATGTGAATTTTGGCTCAACCCATGTGGCATTATAAGAATTTATGTGAATTTTGACACAATCCATGTGGCATTATTTGAATTTTGGCTCAATCCATGTGGCATTATGTCAATTTTGACTCATTCCATTTGGCATCATGTGTAAGGGGCAAGTATAATGGGGTCTAGTATTTTGTTGCATAATGTGTAGAAGTTGTATATGGTGTTGACACGCCCCCTGTTGAGGGGCCACACACCCTTTTCTGGAGCGCGCCTTTGGCGCGCGCACAACTACATCCTTCACTTTTGTCGCCATGGTGGGCCTCCGTACTTTAAATGCCAGGGCCTATTTTTAATTCCATTCCAACCCTCTCCTGCCGCTCTCTTAACATGTACACTGGCACCATTAACACCGCCCCTCCCCCACCCAAACCCTTTTTTATCATGGTGCCCCCCCTGTCATTTTATCCTGGATCCGCCCCTGCCCAGGCCTGAGGCAGTCATTTTTCAAACACAGCCTGTAACATGGCAGTCAGGAGCTGATTTGCTTGTACTTTATCTCTGCCCACTTTATTATAGCTCCCATGGTAACGACAGGCGTAGAGTGGGGGAAGATACCAATAGCAACCTATCAGCTTTGACGTAACATTTGTCAAGTGCATTCCAGAAAATGATACGTAGCAGCCGATTGGTTGTGTTGGCTCATTTCTCCACTGTTATCACTGCTTCATGCATCTACCCCGCAGTCTGTAAAGTGGCAGTTAGGAGCAGATTGGCTGGTACTTTACCACTTCTACGGCCTTGAGGGTCTCAGTGGAAAAAAGAGGAACATGCCACATTTACACGGAACTGGGATGTGTAATGCCAACATGTCCTGCCCACCAAACATCTACTCCACAACGTCTGGCACAGTGGCATGGGCCTGTTTCTCACTAGCAGCAAAATGCAAATCCCTGGTATTATGTTCAATGATATATTATAAAAAAGGCGAATCCCTCATTCACAGCATTGTGTCCAGTACTGGACTCAGGAGAAGCCGGTTACCACAGAGCAATATCAACATAATTAGCCAGGGGGCACTATTTAAGTCCGATTTCTGTTCACGCCCTTAGGAGGGTGCAAGGAGATATCGCTGGTCATCGTGGGTTTACCGCGCAGCCAACGGAACAGCCCCAGACACATAACCCAGAAGCGGCATCGCTCCGCACATGTCAGACCATGCAGGTCCTGGGATCAGCAGAGAACTCACCTTGAGGTGACCTTTGTGCATCTGAGCCTTCTCACACATCTGTAGGAAATACTTCACGTCGGACTCGTTCAGAATGAGGTAGACCCCGACTTTCCTCTTGAAGCCAGCTTCTAGAATGTCCTTAAATATGTCCAGATCGGTGAATACGTCCATTACCAGAGCAATCACCTGGGGTGGAGAGGAGAGAACACGGAGGTTATAGATGGAACTGCAGAGAATGACGGTAGGGGAATATACACTAACATGCTTGGGAAGTATACATAGTGATTATCCAGTGACAAAGCAGAACCGGCCCATCCATAGTACCACATACAGCCTCCTACCCAACCAGCATGTCCCACTCCCCCGGCCACATACAGCTCCGTGCCCCATGTATGATCCTTATGCCCAACACAGTCCTGAGCCAAACCTCACAAATCATGTTATACATATATATATGTATAATACCTTTACGTCCCCTGTTCTAGTCCTGCCCCATGTATAATACCTTTACATCCCCCGTTCTAGTCCTGCCCCATGTATAATACCTTTACGTCCCCCGTTCTAGTCCTGCCCCATGTATAATACCTTTACATCCCCTGTTCTAGTCCTGCCCCATGTATAATACCTTTACATCCCCGTTCTAGTCCTGCCCCATGTATAATACCTTTACGTCCCCCGTTCTAGTCCTGCCCCATGTATAATACCTTTTCGTCCCCCGTTCTAGTCCTGCCCCATGTATAATACCTTTACGTCCCCCGTTCTAGTCCTGCCCCATGTATAATACCTTTACGTCCCCCGTTCTAGTCCTGCCCCATGTATAATACCTTTACGTCCCCCGTTCTAGTCCTGCCCCATGTATAATACCTTTACCTCCCCCGTTCTAGTCCTGCCCCATGTATAATACCTTTACCTCCCCCGTTCTAGTCCTGCCCCATGTATAATACCTTTACCTCCCCCGTTCTAGTCCTGCCCCATGTATAATACCTTTACGTCCCCCGTTCTAGTCCTGCCCCATGTATAATACCTTTACGTCCCCCGTTCTAGTCCTGCCCCATGTATAATACCTTTACGTCCCCCGTTCTAGTCCTGCCCCATGTATACCTTTACGTCCCCCGTTCTAGTCCTGCCCCATGTATAATACCTTTACGTCCCCCGTTCTAGTCCCGCCCCATGTATAATACCTTTACGTCCCCCGTTCTAGTCCCGCCCCATGTATAATACCTTTACGTCCCCCGTTCTAGTCCCGCCCCATGTATAATACCTTTACGTCCCCCGTTCTAGTCCCGCCCCATGTATAATACCTTTACGTCCCCCGTTCTAGTCCCGCCCCATGTATAATACCTTTACGTCCCCCGTTCTAGTCCCGCCCCATGTATAATACCTTTACGTCCCGCGTTCTAGTCCCGCCCCATGTATAATACCTTTACGTCCCCCGTTCTAGTCCCGCCCCATGTATAATACCTTTACGTCCCCCGTTCTAGTCCCGCCCCATGTATAATACCTTTACGTCCCCCGTTCTAGTCCCGCCCCATGTATAATACCTTTACGTCCCCCGTTCTAGTCCCGCCCCATGTATACCTTAACGTCCCCCGTTCTAGTCCCGCCCCATATATAATACCTTTACGTCCCCCGTTCTAGTCCCGCCCCATGTATAATACCTTTACATCCCCCGCCCGTTCTAGTCCCGCCCCATGTATAATACCTTTACGTCCCCCGTTCTAGTCCCGCCCCATGTATAATACCTTTACGTCCCCCGTTCTAGTCCCGCCCCATGTATAATACCTTTACGTCCCCTGTTCTAGTCCTGCCCCATGTATAATACCTTTACGTCCCCCGTTCTAGTCCTGCCCCATGTATAATACCTTTACGTCCCCCGTTCTAGTCCTGCCCCATGTAGAATACCTTTACGTCCCCCGTTCTAGTCCTGCCCCATGTATAATACCTTTACGTCCCCCGTTCTAGTCCTGCCCCATGTATAATACCTTTATGTCCCATTCTAGTCCTGCACCAGATAATATATTTGTCCCACATACTATTTGCCGAGATCTTCCCCTTCCCGACCACACACACACACACACACACACACACACACACACACACACACACACACACACACACACTTCCCAATTGTAATGAAACCAACATGACATCATGTAGTTCCGGAACATGCAGAATGCAGGCGTAGCTGCCACAGTGCCCTGTGCTATCGCGTGCCGCCCTGTGATCTGGGTTACTTTGTGGCCTTTATAAACTCCTCTATGAAAACACTACAGAAGATAAAAGCGCCCAGAGTCCTTGTGTCACCCCGTGAGTCACACAGCTGAGGGGTAAATACACAACGGTGTATCGCACTTTGTACACAGCAACGATGACACCAAGGAACTCTCAAATACTCATTATATCCCAGTTCTTCATTCAGGAGAGTACCATGAATTGTTCAACTGTAATGTTCCCCAGAAAGACCACTGGGGCCCGACTAGGGGGGAATGCTACGGCGGGCACACTTCGTCCTGAGTCTGTCCACAAGCTGGCCGAGTGACACCGATGCTATACAATTTGGACATAGCCCAGCTAAACAGCCCCTTTGGCACAATCTCCTTCAACGTGAATTGAAGTCTGTACAATCAAAAACATGACAGTGGCCATCTTACTGCCACACGTGCTGACAGGCCCGAGAATAACCCAGTAACATGGTCATTTTAAGGCCCCACATTACGAAAGAGATTTTTGACCATTTGCCAGACATCACTAGAATATAGAATTTACAGCAAGCAGCATCGGGAGTATCATTTGAATTTCATTAACATGTTGGTAAACAATCAGAAAGTGTCCTGGTCGCCCACACAAAACTAAAAGGGCAGCCATTTTGTGAAGTGACCCAATAACCAGCCTCTAAATTCACTAGAAATAAGTAAGTTTCTGGCTCGTAATATATATGAAGGTAAACCAGATGCGATCAGATAAACGATTTATAAAGATGCAACCAGATGAGTTACTGTTTTGTGCATGAGGGGAGATATTTTTCCTACGCACCACAGACTTCCTGTCAGTAATGCCACTGACAAATGCTGCAGTCAGCCCCTATTCATTTTCAGGTCGACATGCGTTTTTCCTTTCGTTTTGTTGTCAATATGTAGTTTTAATTTGTGTCGACATTTTCATGTGTCAACGTCAACCTTTTGAACTAGACATCGTCGACCTATGATCCGGATCCCATTTATTTGCACTTTGCTACATCTATATATAGATATAGGGTACCGCTACTGACCGCTTGACAGACTAAATGATTCCATGGTGCGCTAAAACATGTCATAACAGAAAGTGAAAGCTATTGTTGCAGGGACACTGCTCTGTTTCAAAGATCAACTATCTTAATTTATATCAAGGTCTGGAAACATTCTCATATATATATTTGTGTGTGTTGTCAGTACCTCGTGCCTCACTGGAGGCACCGGGGGAAATTTACTAAGATGCGAGTTCTGTTTCAGAAGTGATGTTGCTATGGGCAACCAATCAGATACTATCTAATATCTTCTAGAAGGTGCTAAATAAAAAGAGGATTCCGATTGGTTGGCCATAACACCACACGTGAAACAGAACTCCCATCTTAGGAAATTTCCCCCCACCATTTTTCAGCAGGTTCTCTTTGCAACGTCAATGTTTTTGGGCCTGTTTTAGCACCACAGCTCTTTTCTAACCTACTTAACACTATATCTGTCATCAAGTGTCACATTCCCTCACACACCCAGAGGAGAACACAAAACATTTGAAAGTTTAATTAATACGCAGCCAGGGTGAGAACAGGACGCGGCATTCCTGCCTGGCATAGGGTTGTTTATTTGATAGGACGCCATCCCAACGCGCTGACAGAACATACGCCACAAAACATCGGCAGAGAAATGAAGCGCTGGAACCTTTTTTTATTTATTTGACCTCTTCTATATCTGTTGCCACCATGGGTTCAGCTTTGGAGAGAGATAAAGTGGACAGGTGTTGATGGAAAAGGTCTACGGTCTCTAGGTAGTAAAATCAATAGGTCTACGCCAAAATGCCAACATACCAATAGGCGCCATTAAAAAAAAAATCTGCAAAAATATTGTTTGTTTTTTTAAGACACCTGTCGACATGGACTTCCAATTAGTGTAGCGCGTACCCAAACATGGGGTCCACATTAAAGAAATATTAATGCATGTCGACAATTTGTCAATGCTAACTTTTTGGTGTTTCCCTAGACACTCTAGGCCTATCAGCCAGATACCAAAGCGGACAAAAGTACCAGCCAATCGGAGCCTAACTGCCATATTACAGGCTGTGTTGACAGAAGCGGATTGGCTGGTACTTTATCTCCTGATAAATATCAGCTTCCGTCATTAACGTAGCACAGACTTTGAGATAACCACTACATGCAGGATTAGACTTGGGTAACTTCTCTTCCTCCCGCCAGGCTGCCAGCGGCGCCGGTCGGTTCCCATTGTTCAGTACTAATACCGCACTGACTGTACAGGAGGTTGTGGACACTGGGCGTTTAATCAATATTAGAAGTAGATATTGTTCTGCTTAATAAGGGAGTGTTTGATAAGGCGGCCTAGTGGCAGGGTGCAGAGTATATCCAGGCCATGCAAAAGCCAAAGATGTCATTTATACACAAGAGGAATATTACATGGCGACACTTGAAAACTTAGTGAACCCCCCAGTATTGCATTGTGCACAGCGTACATGTGAAATATGGACCAGCCATTCATTTTTGCAGACCTCAGACGTACAGTACACAGTCTATTTAATAATTGCTTCTGTGGCCAGTCTCCTGACTGAACGGTATTTATTTAACACGTACAAATTGGCCTTGAAGTGTAATTCGTAGGTTTTTTTTTCGTTGTTGCTGTGGAACTTTATGACCTTCTATTATTATTAACCTTTATTTATATGGCACCACAAGGAGCCTTTTACATACATCCCACCGCTGCAGATGCCACATGTACATGTTGGCTGTGCAGGTTATATCTGAGACTTTGCTCTTAAACACTAAAGAGATATAAATGAATCTGTGTGTACAGAAGGATTACCTCGGCTGGAGCCTAGCACACAAACAGGGCCCAGCTTGTGTTTGTCAGCCTCCGAAGCCTCCACCTCACGCTGACTTGTGCTTCAGACCATGGCCGTATGACCTATTGTCTCAGGTTATTTACATCTGTAGAGGGCAGGTCATTTGTTCAGTCAGGTGAAATGTTATATTGTTACTTGAAAGCACAGTTATAATGGCCGAAGACATTACAACTGTTGCAACCGTTGTTGGGAAATCCACTTATTGGTAGCGCCCTGGTGCAATATTTCAGGGGTTTTCCAGCTCTTTAGAATGTAAGCTCTCACGAGCAGGGCCCTCCTCCCTCATGTGCTTTTACTTCTCTTACTTATGTAGGGTACGCACCAGGACGATCATGCTCGTGTGACGATCGGGAAACAATTTCCTTTGAAATTGCTCTATGATCTCACAATGGATTGGAGAATATATTGGGGGGGGGGGGGGGGGCGCATCAGAATTGTAGCGAAAACCTGTATTATTCTGCTCTTTTTACATACAATCGGTCGTAAGACGAATTGGAAGAATTGAGTCCAAATTGTCCTGGTGTGCACCCAGCATTAGACCCTCATTGATAGCACCAATCCTTAGTTTTTTTGCTACGGATATTAATTAGTGTCCTCTGCTGATTATTCGTTTATGTACTCTGTAATTGGGCGCTGCGGATCCCTTGTGGCGCCATGTAATAAAATAAAAGGATAACAATAGTACTCCATACGCGCTTATGTTGTCAACTTGAAAATAGTTGAAGAAATGTGGACAACAGGTACTTCAGGGTAAGCGCTAGCCATTTATTGAACAAAAAAAGAATATTACTTACAAATTTTGTCTCTGGAAAAGCACTAAATCTGTTCGATGTGTCCTCCCATAGTGGTCCAACAACAGTTTCCATTAGAAGAACACAATTCTCCATAGCAAAACGCAGCACGTTAGGCGAAACAGCCAGAACATGACTTTCATTTCGGACTTTGTAGGAAATCCTTCACATTCTATCCGGTTCTTCAAAAACTCCACCTCCAATAGTCATATGGGGTGAAGTTCAGTGATCGGGGTGGCCATGATGTCCGAAAGCAGCAGCTATTGACCACTTCTGTGCAACTGTAGCATTAATCAAGTGATCTTAGCATCACATCAGCATCTAGTTATACAAATTCCAACAAGTGGCTAGTGCAGTGGTTCCCAAACTGTGTGCTTAGGCACCCTGGGGTGCCTCCGGATGTTTGCGAGGGTGCCTCGGGGTTGGGGGTCCATTACCAAAACAAATTATTAATAAAGTTATAGGCAAATCCAGTGCTGATGGCTGCCAATCATACAATGTATGGACAATTAGAACCACAGCGATGTTCCCCACCACATATCTGAACCGGAGGGGGACCGTTAAGCACAATTGACTGTATTTTTTTATTTATCCATAAGAAACTTTTTAACTAGGGGTCCCTTGAACAAATACGGATATTCTAGGGTGCCCTGGTCAAGAAAGTTTGGGAACCACTGGTCTAGTGCTTTGTGTCAGAGACTCTAATTGGCTCTTCAAGTTCACAGGTCTGGCACAATCACGTTAAACCCGGCCAGGTCACCCATTACACAGAGGGTTTAACCATTCTTATCACCCAGGTTGAATTGCTGGGTTGCTTAACAAGGGTTATAAGGTTTGGTGCTTTCACACTGCACCTCGAACCGGGTTCTTTTGGGGATGTGAAAGGGGTATTATTTTGTATTGTTATTACATTTCCGGACCCTACTCTTTTGACCTTCTAGTATTTCTCCATTTTAATTCAAATAATAATTGATTTACATATTTACTAATCTTATACTACTGTATTAAGTTTTTTTATTTAGTGTTCTGACCTTGAGGATTACTCCTGCTTCTATGCCTAATGAAAGCACCTGAAACACATTGCAGACTCTGAATTAGCTGGTCCTCTATGCGTCACCTTTCTGAGTTATTGCGTATGGCTGCTGATGCTTCAGTGGGAGTCTACTACTGAGGGAGCCTTATGTGGCAGCGGAATATGTGGTGGAGGTAGAGGTAGGAAGCAGTGCGAAGAGTGGAGAAGTAGAATAGAAACATAGCATTTGACAGCAAATAAGAACCACGTGGTCCATCTAGTCTAGATTGCAGTAGGCTGCTCATTGCTCTTTTGCCCCAATAGGGATCTCTGATCCTTGCACTCAGTTTCCTGTCCCAAAAATATATGACCAAACCAATGTCCAATGTTCTTGCATGGTTGACTTTGCAGTGTTTTGATTGGCCGATTTACTGTGGTTTGAAACCTTTTTTTTTTAAGTTGGGATCAATGGTCCCTAGCCTGCAGCGTCCCCGCACACGTCTGTATGTAACACACAACGGGAATGATGGGAATGGGAATGCTCCTCTGAATTGGCTCTGTCACCCAGCACTGAGTACGGTTATTTGTGAGGTCATTAGAGCCTTGGGGCAGACGAGGAGACAGACTCAGAATTGCAAGCTGTACGCCTGCTGATGACGATGAAGCGCAGAGCGGTGAGAGACCCCAGGATTCTGCAGAGCATGAGTAAGATCGCACCCAGGTGTCACTCCATTCCCTAGACTGTGGTTAGCGCAGCCAGGTGTCAGTCAGTCCTCGCTGTGATCTCCAGCAGCCAGGTGCGGAATGCGAATTTCTGCTGCCTTCACACCCTCATCATAAAGCAGGAACCTTAACCCCTTCAGTTTTACCAGCGACTGCCCAGATGCGGACAAAGGGCCTGATTCAGCACTAATAGCTGCTGAGTGAATTTGCACAGTGGATGATTATCGATGAACTGCATTGCGCGTTTGCGGCGTATACTAGCGAAGGAATCCTGCTACTCTTTCCCTCCGTCCGCAAGTTGGCACAATGAAATCTGTATGCCATCTCCTGGGTAGAGTAATGCCCTCAAGATTGTAAATATACCCCGTTCAGATGCCTACTGGCTTTTGAGCCCCCGAACATTAGGATCCGCTGAGTACATGTCCCGCAGTCTCTGTGGCCGTGCGGATCTTCTGGATCTCTCTGCTGAATAATACAATGCCAGTTTAGCTCACATGACCCACCAAGGTAAGAAGAATCCCTACCAAGCCCAGTTGCACACTAGTGTATTGTTTAAAGGTTCCTCTTCTTCCAGCCAATCCAATAGCTGCTATGGCTTAGACTCTGCAATGGAACAGGGGTAGGGCCTGTGTTAGGAGGTGAGAGCAGGTCTGGCTAGTGGTTGACAAAGTATCCAAGAATGGTGTTAATATTATAGAATGCCTGTAAAGTTCTGGACAGGTCCAGTGTTAGTAGCCAAGATGAACCCCATCTGTTACCTCTACGCCTAAATGAATGTGCGGAACTGTGGGTCACCACCTATCTATGGCGGATATTATATAATCCCAGTTATATTCCGCTACGCGGTACAGAGAATATTTGACCATTCACATCAGTGGAGCTTACAATCTATATTCCCTATCACACGTACATGCATGCACACACATTCATGTTCATTTTGTTGGGCTCCAATTAGCCTACCAGTATATTGTTGGATTGTGGGAGGAAACCGGAGCACCCGGAGTTAACCCACGCAAGCACGGGGAGAATATACAAACTCTGTACAGTTAGGGCCATTGTGGGAATGGAACCCATGACCTCAGTGCTGTGAGGCAGTAATGCTAACCATTACACCGTCCATGCAGAGTTATCTAGAAGCTACCACCTTTTTTTTATGCACTTATTAAAAACTGTGTACTGGGAACATGCCTGGTTCCAGGCCCTGGGGTGGTAGTGCTGTTTCGGCAGCCTGGAGCTCGCTTCCTAAATCCTACCAGCTGCCAGAGGGAGCCTGGGTCAGGAATAAGGAGAGTGCCATCTTGGTGAATAAGAAGCAATACCATCAGCTGACGTACACCCTCTGATTCTGACAGTCTGGGTAATCCATCTTATTATTGTCTTATGACGGGATCCTTAACTCTTTGTGCCCTTTCCCTATGTATAAAACTTTTCTTCTCGTCACACGGACAGATAGTGGAGGGCCGACTGCTGAAGGTACCAGGCTTTCGGTAACCTACCCTCCCGCCCTGCACAGAGTCTTTTATCCCTTACACTGGCTGCACACTATACCAGAGTTTCCCAAACTCTGCCATTACAGTCCAGGTCTTAAGGATATCCATGCATGCATTTAGGAAAGTATACAATTATCCGGCCAATCGCACTGTAAGATCGGCTGACGATTGTATCGTGTACACATACGAGCACAGATTATTGCAATATCAGATGAGTGTTCCTTGCAAATGAATAAAAATCGCATCGTAAGTGACAAGAGACAGGGGTGTACCCAGCTGTAGGTTATGTCAGCTCCCGCTGTAATATGTAGTAAGACATTACAGTCTCCGCCAGAGCATGTTAATCCCTAGCACAAACATTCCAAAACGGGGTGTTCGCCTGGGGTGATATCTGCTCCCTTCCCATGTCTTCCTACGTCACGGCTGGGAAACGGGGACTATGCTGCCTGACGCTGCGGCTATGTCCGGTCACTTAGCAACCTCTAACCCAGCACAGGCAGACGCACTGTAATGTATTGTTACCAAGTTGGACTCATCATGCACAAATGCCTATGTGGTTAACGTCACGTGGCCGTATCTAGACGTTCATACACCCAGTGTGTACACACAAATGACACGGCTGCTCAGCGAGTCGGATTGTTATGAATGCAGCAGGAGTCCTTTTCCTTCCTTCCTCCCTGCTGGCAAAATATATAATTTGTGCATACTTGTGGAGACGATCGGCTATTTCTGTTCTACATTTCACGGTGACTGCAAAAACATTCGTAAGTACATCCGAACATTTCCGGCATGCAAAGACGGATGCTGAATAAAAACAATAAATAAGGTTCAGAAGAACAGCTGCACATGGGAGAGGTGGTACAAGTATCAGAGAGAGATAAAGTACCAACCAATCAGCTCTTAACATTTTACAGGCCGTCTCCCACCCTCACTGAACTCTGCTTTTCATGCGACTGCCCCCCCCCCCCCCTTCCTTCATCACAGGCCAGTTACACCCCTTCTGCTGCTGGTGGACTGATGGCCGACTTGGTTCCGGGGCATGCGCAGTGCAAAGTTAGGATAGATTAGTGATGGCCATCGTTTTTACCTATCGATGGTCATCCATTCTCTTTGACTGATTGGCCTCTTGGGCCTATCAAAACATAGGGGCGGGGATTCCATGTGTCAGGGGAGGAGCTATGCTCCATGTCCCAGCCGCTTAGGGGGAAAAAAAACCTATTTGTTTATTCTTGACATCGATGGGAGGAAAAAAAACATCTGTTCTCCCCTCATCGATGGCAAAACTATTCTACATCGACCATAAACCATTGATTTTAAATGGTCATCCCTATGCTAGATGGGCTTAACAAGCAGGCGCATGTTCCGCTCATTATTATCCCCATTGCATCTAAAAGTGCCGACCCCAAATCGCCAATTGTGGTGTCGCACTAATTGGACGGTGGCAACAGGGTTATGGTAGAATGGATCGACGAGGTCTAGATCCACAGTCATGTAATTGACCAAAAAATGGAGGAACGCGTCTAACTAAAAATGGTCGGACAGTAACAGAAGATCGAGGCAAGTTAAAGTTCTTCCTCTATATCCACTGGGATGGTAAAATATGAACAGGTTGGTTAAACAGACCAAAAAAAAAAAAATAAAGCATGAAAAATGTCTCCCTTGTCACAATCGACCACATTATTTGTCGACCTTTTGCTTGCGTCGATCAATTGCGAAGACAATGCCGACCATTTTTAGGAGTCTAACTAGACGCGTTCGACCATTAGTAAATCGACCACACGATTGTCGTTCTAGACTCCGTCGACCAGACACCATAAAGTAAAACACTGGCTCTATAGGAAGCATGCATGGAGCGTCCTTTAGCAGGTCCCGGCAGTACTGCGGCACCCATGTCCCTGACTGGCAGGACCGCTGGCATACCCCCAAGTTACGGCCTTGGCCTTTAAAGTACAATTCCTTTGTGTATAGGTGTATTCAGAAGGATTAGGATTAGGTGAAAGCCAAATAAAAAAAATCGGAGAGATCGTGCCCAGTACTTTTGTGAGCTCCAAAATCTCCCCAACCCACATTCCACAAATAGCAGCAACGCTGGAACGGAGCGAGTCCCGGCTCTGGGCTGTGCGATCTGGCTGTGCTGCTCAGACATAATGCTCGGTGCAGGGATGTAATGATTTTATACGGCGATACAAGACGATGAATCACCGCGCAGTAATATGTGACAAGTAACATCACTTTACAAGATCACATTCCTGGAAGAGATAAGGGGAACGTGTCAGGAGAAAGTTCACAGTGGTTCAGCAATAGGAAGGTCCAAAACAGCCGGATATCCAGACAGAAGATCAATGCTATGCACAAATGGCACCAATAGGAGATCAATGGAGTCCAATATTAATGGGTGAGATGAAGTGACTGGGTTACCGATCCCTGCATATGGCTGTGGTAGTCACAACGTGTGCCCAGTACAGTGATTAGAAGTGTGATCACACTCCTTGTATTACCTACACACTGCATAAGTTGGGCACAGAAGTGAATACAGCGCACCTAAGAGCCACCGGCCTTACTACACAGAGACCAACATGGACGACGTCCTGGCAGTATAAGAACACCAAACACAACACACAGATGCTCGGTGCAACACAACTTATTTTGTGACGTCTACATAGGATTTACATAACTGAGATGTTAACAGACACAATTATGGGCTTTGCGGAGTTTTTCAGTATTCTACATTAGCCACATTGCCACTTAGGACTAGACTAGGTGACCTACGGTAGCCGCCGCGGACTAGACTAGGTGACCAACGGTAGCCGCCGCGGACTAGACTAGGTGACCAACGGTAGCCGCCGAGGACTAGACTAGGTGACCAACGGTAGCCGCCGAGGACTAGACTAGGTGACCAACGGTAGCCGCCGAGGACTAGACTAGGTGACCAACGGTAGCCGCCGAGGACTAGACTAGGTGACCTACGGTAGCCGCCGCGGACTAGACTAGGTGACCTACGGTAGCCGCCGAGGACTAGACTAGGTGACCTACGGTAGACGCCGAGGACTAGACTAGGTGACCTACGGTAGCCGCCGAGGAATAGACTAGGCGACCTACGGTAGCCGCCGAGGACTAGACTAGGCGACCTACGGTAGCCGCCGAGGACTAGACTAGGCGACCTACGGTAGCCGCCGAGGACTAGACTAGGCGACCTACGGTAGCCGCCGAGGACTAGACTAGGTGACCTACGGTAGCCGCCGAGGACTAAACTAAGTGACCTAAGGTAGCGGCCGAGGACTAGACTAGGTGACCGCCAAGAACCAGACTAGGTGACCTACGGTAGCCGCTGAGGACCAGACTAGGTGCCCAAAGGTAGCCACTGAGGACTAGACTAGGTGACCAAAGGTAGCCACTGAGGACTAGACTAGGTGACCTATGGTAGCTGCTGAGGACTAGACTAGGTGTCATATGGGAGCCACTGAGTGCAGGACTAGGTGGCATATGGGAGCCAACGAGTGCTGGACTAGGTGTAACAGACATCAGTTAGCAAATGTCATTTGAATCTCTCTCCAAGCTGGACCCTTGGAAATGTTCCTCCCCCTTAAGCTAATATGGCCGAGAAGTCCTCCTTGTCACGTGTAAGCGCACATATGCAGCTTTTGCTTTGTGTGCAATTCGCCCCATAGAATATGATGCCTTTTGTAGACTATTTGTACCCCCTTCCCCAAGGCTAAGCCTGCCCCAGGCCTAGATTCCTCCCTATTATGCAGCAACAGAATACGCAGTAAACACATATTTTAAGACTTTTGCACATTCCTGCAATAACCAGTAATCCTGTATTACCACAGCGTGTAAACGGACAGAAACGTATGGCCATAAAACAGATTTTTACTTTTCTATAGTCGTTGACCTGTGTAACAGTGAGCAAACTTATGTCCCCAGCTCCTGGTATCAGGACTGGGAATCTCATGCCAAGTGGCGAGCTATGTCCATTCACGGCTTGCATCACCAACACAAACCAGCAACTGAGACTACCGGTGTTCCGTTTATCTTCCCCTGAGATCACACAGAGAATGAATCATGTGCTGAGGTCACGGCTCTTGCTCTAACACGTCAAGGGGTCTAGAGCCAAAATGAGAGAGGATTGCTTCATTCTGATGATGTACTTCAAACGAGTCTGTTGATCAAAATATAGAAGGGCCTCACACCTTCCAAGTGGGCTGTCCCATGGTCTGACGCAGCCTCTGGAAGGAAAGCCCCCATACACCAGGGCTGAATTGGGGCAATGATGTGATCCCTGGATGGTCAGGTCGGGGTTTTAAACAGGTTTCAAAATCCAAATCTTGACCATTTTCGGCTGGGATCAGGGAATCTGGCCCTTTTATTGTAGTATTTATTTATTATCAGTTTCTTATATAGCAACGAATTCTGTGGCGCTTTAGAATTGGAAATAGTAATAAAACAAACTGGGTATTTACAGAGAGTCATAGGAGGGCCCTGCTCCCAAGGTTACAATGGCTTGATATTGACATGTTTATCAAGGATTTTGAACAGGTTTAAAAATCAGGATCAGGGAACTGGGCATTTTTAACATGGTTAATTTCCCACAATCCCCTAATGGATTGCCATTCTTTGATGGCGGATCAGTACTTTGGAAGGGTCAGCGGAGATTATATATATATATATATATATATATATATATATACATATATATACATATACATACATACACACACATACACACACACACAATATACATTAAGGCAGGATGCAGTTATAATCCCGGCGTTCAAAATCCTGACACTTTCTCCCTTTATTGGTGTCCACGACACCCATAGAGGGAGAATAAATGAGTGTGCCGAGTGTAGCAAGGCACCAGGCCTCCTGCGTGGCGAGCGCAGCGAGCCGTCAAGACGATCGACATCCCCCCCCCCCCTTGTCGGGATTTCGGAGGTCGGGATTCCGGCGTCGAGATTTTGAACGCCGGGATTTCGTATCAAACCCATTAAGGCCAATGTACATTACACATTAACGCAAAATATTAATTCTGCCTTAAAATAAACTGTAGGTTTAATTCCATCGCCAAAATCTTGCCGCAGGCTAGTAGATCTGCACCGTGGAATGACAGAAGAAAACGACAAAGCAAAAGTAAATTTTTGCCCGCGCCTTTATGTTCCACCGTGAGAATCTCACCTTGACCTCACTCGTTTCCCGATATATAACCACGTTTCTTTATCTGTATCACCCTATTACTATTCCGACAACTTTTCTCAGCCCAAACATGGGAGCCACCTAAAAAAGGTGTGACGCTGTATAGTAAATATAAGGTACGGTGGTTTATTGTGTCAGCTTGCGTTCTTTGTTCTGTATATGAAGTTCGGAGGTTGATCTGGACTAACAACGTCCTTCCTGACGCACAGAGTCTTGGTGTGTACTTTAATAAGTCAATACACTCAGGAAAATGTACCTGGTAAGAAAATGCTATGACATGGTGACATAATTGTATGCATATTGTATAGACCTGGGGATTTATGGTCCCTGCCACCATATAGATCCACAACAGCTAGAAAGCCACCGCTTATTTGTTCTGAGAGTTGTTAAATGTTTAAATGGCATTTACTCACCTTCTGGGCTTGAGTAATCACCTTCCGGACCACCTCCTTTATGTGAGGTTGCCCATCAATTGGAGGCTGCATATATACCGTTGCTCGTGTCACTCCTCTGTAGGCCACAGTGTCCGGCCACCCCAAGTCTAGGTCTGGTATGGAGCAGTCCGATTTATCGGGCCAGTATTCCAAGGAATGCTCTGCAACATCTTGGAGGTCCACCTCTCCCTCCTCCAGCTTGTCTCCAGTTATCCTGGGGTGACAGTTATCAGGGTCAAAAGGTTCCACACTGGACACTAACTTGGCGAGTTCTGGTTCTGACAAAAAGTCCCTGATGTTCTCCTTTTTGACCACTTCATAGAAGGCATCTTGTCCAGAGCTCACCAGAGCTTCCAAGGCCAACCTCTGCTCCTCACTGTAGAAGAACTCTGGCTTGGACTCACTGGACCTCCAGTTGACATTGTTGTTGTCCAGACATTGGATCTGGGAGAGGGCCATAGCGGAGGATCCTCAGGTGGGCTCCTGGAGTGGAGCCTGCTGTAGATCCTCAGATTGGTCCCAGTTGGTGGACCTTGCTGAAGTTCCTCAGATGGGCCCCAAGAAAGGACCTTGCTGAGGTTCTTCAGGTGGGCCCCAGGAGTGGACCTTGCTGAGGTTCTTCAGGTGGGCCCCAGGAGTGGACCTTGCTGACGTTCTTCAGGTGGGCCCCAGGAGTGGACCTTGCTGAGGTTCCTCAGATGGGCCCCAGAAGTGGACCTTGCTAAAGTATATATATAATCTATGAGTCCTCAGACTACAGTGCCTACTGGTGGCCAGCACTCCTGCTCCTGTACAGGGTCTCACGCTGACCCATGATGCGGTAAATGCCCACCCGGGCTACAGCCTGTGTATCCGGGACCACCCTGACCCCTGGCAGTAGCACTCCAGTCTCGGGTCTCCCGCAGCTGCTGCCGCTCTCTGTCCCGGGTCTCCCGCTGCAGCTGTTGCTCCCGATCCCGGTCTGGGCTGCTGCACTCAGTTCTCTGACACCAGTAGTTAGCAGCAGGGCTCAGCCGGGAGGGGAGGTCACGTGAGCCGGCTGCTGGTCCCCGCCCACCCCAGCTCCCGGCCGCCGCGTCATGTGACTGCCAGGCTGCCTGCCTGCCCTGACCTGTGTGTGACGCTGTGCTACCTGGGCTGGCTGTGCTCAGGGTGCAGCAGAAGCAGGGGTTCGTTAGAGCGTCAGCTCTGCCGCCAAGTTCCATAATATCCTTTTAGTAGGAGAATGGAAATATGTTACAGTAGCTAGTAAAGGTTAGTGTTACTAATGGTTACTGACATCTGTGCAACCCCCTAGCAAATATACTGCGCTATTCAGTAATAAGTGCGCTGTAACTACTGTCTGGTGTGGCTGGCACTCACCATGGGCACAGATTAAGAGGCGGGTGCTCAGACCCCCTTAACTACAAATCTTCTGGGTCGGAAAAATGGGGGAATGCTCCCCTCAAATGTCCCCACCCCTGAAATGCCGGCTTCCTGTCAATCAACTTGCGTATGGTTATCAAAAAAAGTGCATGTGTACTTTCGGCCGTACACATGCGCAGTCTACCGATAATCGCTCGGCCTCCAAATTGGCAGCCGTGCGATCAGGTCTGAATAACCCCCTATATTTCTGCATCTACTTTGACTATCAGTAATGCACTTAGGTCTGTATTACTGAGACATCACCTCATTAGCAGCGAGATTCTCTATTACAGAAATGCGGTAAAAACCCCGTTATCGGGGTTTTTACCGCATTTCTGTATTCTCTAACCTCCCACCGCAGTGTCACCGCTGCGGAGGGAATCGCCAGCAAAAGCTGGCGGTTCCCTGCAGAAGCCTATGGGCTTCTTACCGCAGCGGTGTGTGAGGGATCCGTTACGGATCCCTCCCAGCATGCCCTGCGGCCGGCGCGTCAGTCTGCGCATGCGCAGACGGACTCCCGGGTCATAGACCCGGAAGTCCAGCAACGGTGCCGCATCGCAAGGGACAGCTCTTATCGCAAGAGCTGTCCCTTGCGTTAATGACCGCATATTTTAGAGAATATGCGGTCATTAGAAATGCGATGCCCGGCGAAGAGGGCTGCGGATTTTAGAGAATCCCGTCCTACCACTCGATAAAAGGTTATAGATCTCTCTGTATGCAGCAAACAGCGGGAAGCGCACAGTCCCCATTGCCGGCAGCGAGGCCCTTAAGCGAAGCCTTCCAGGGTTTGCGGAGTCCCTGCTTGGTGAAAGTGAGATGCGCAGAGGGCAATTCACAGATATACAGTATCACGTACAGCCAGAGGCGGAACTACCAATGGTGCAGCAGGTGCATTGCACCAGGGCCCCTGAGGACTAAGGGGCCATTGCTGTCTAGACCAGCAGCTTGTACCCCTGTCACTTGGTGTGGGGCCTAAATTGTTCTTTTGCACCTGGGCCCACCACTCACAAGTTCCGCCACTGCGTACAGCTGAAACCCAATATAGGGGCAGATTTATTAAGCTCGGTGAAGAGATAAAGTGTCTGTTTTTTACCACCGGCCAATCAGCTCTTAACTATGAAGTTACAGGCTTGGTTTGAAAAATGACAGGTAGGAGCTGATTGACCGGTGATAAAAACCAGACACTTTATCACTTCACCGAGCTTAATAAATCTACCCCATAGAGAGAGAGAGAGAGAGAAATGACAGTTCCGATGGATTGGGCAGTGTGAATGGAGAACACATTGCCTGATCTGTCAGTAGATATATCTATTCGTGTGTACCCAGCTGAAGCCACCAGATACACTGGAACTGCATCTTTAGATTATGTCACTTCTGTTATTTCAGGTGTTTTATGTACATGAATCACACACAGGCTTTGTTATAGTCCCCTGCGTTCCCGCTGTGTATCACCGCATTACAGATACAGGCTTACTGTACTTCCCGGTACATCTGTGTAATGTGAAAAGGAAATGTTCATTCATCTTTAGATGCAGTTACTAGTGGCAACATGACTACTTCTAGGTAGCCAAGAGTTGATAAAGTAGTAAATGACAAACTACAAACCAACTAGCTCATAACTCCCATTTTCCAAACAGCCCGTAACATGGCAGTTAGGGATCGGTGGCTGCTACTTTAACTCTCTCCATTTTATTACTTTTCAAGGCTTAGCACATCTAGCACCAGCATTTTTCTATTCTATTCTACTATTATATTATTATTTATAATAATAATAATAATAATTATTATTATTAAAAATGAACAACAACTCAGTGAGAATGGAATGCCATTCATTATCCAGATATGACTATAGAGCCAAAAATATGTTCTGTCATGTTGCCTGTAGGAAACCTGAGGTCCCTCATTCAGTATTATTCCCCCCCCCCCCCCCCCCTCCCGCCCCACCCTCTCCTCCCCCTGCTAGTATATTGGCTGTAAGAAAGCTATATCAGCATTTACATGTTAGCGATCCTTGAACAACAGGCACATCTGTTATTTCAGGTGTTTTACGTACATGAATCACACACAGGCTTTGTTACAGTCCCCTGCGTTCCCTTACAGATACAGCCTCACTTCCCGGTACATCTGTGTAATGTGAAAAGGAAATGTTCATTCCTCCCAGACAGCTCAGTCACTGGGAAGTTGTTAGAACGGACTCTCAAACAATGACGCGTTATTTTCACACGGGATTCATGTGGCAGGATGCCAATTCTGTGATTCCCGGAGATAAGGAAGGAATGTGCGGAACGCCAATGTGCCAGTATCGCCCCTATATACTGTGGCATATCGCTACCCACCATCATAGTGTCGGGAAGTTCAGGGTATGGCCGCATTCCACACTACCATGTCAGGAACGCTGGGTGACTTCGTGTCCAATAAAACATACAGGGAGATGTCACGTCTGTCACGTGCAGAGAGGGGCTGAGCAAAGCAGGTGTGGGTCATTCACCGTATTTACGTAGACCACTCAAGGTTGACAGGGCTTAGGCGGACACCTGAAATAGGTCGACATGACTGAGGTCGAAGGTCGAAACAAGCAGGTTGACATGAGTTTTTCAAGTTTTTTTTTTTGTCCAGAATGTCGACAAGGACGTCGAAGTGTGCCGCCTCTCCTCGCTTTGCTTATTTTCCTGCACATTCCTATAGGGTGCAACAAAAATGAACAAAGGTACTGGGGCAGGTCATCCCATAGCTGCAGGGTTGGCACAGAGGTTAGCATGACTGAGCTCATGAGTACAGTTCTCAGTCATGGCCAATCAGGGTGTTGTTTACGTTGGTGTCTCTTTCGTGTGCTGCACCATAACAGGGCGTCAGTGTACCCCGTCTCATAAACCTACAACCGTGTCCGGCTGCTCCGTATTCTTACCACAATCAAAAAACATAATGGTACTTGAACAGGGTCAGCTGACGAGAGGAGATGGCCATTTGCAGTCTCAGGGGCAGGTTAGGGCCCTTATTCAGATCTGATCGCAGTACAAATTTGTTCTCAAAATGGGCAAAACCATGTGCACTACAGGTGGGGCAGATGTAACATGTGCAGAGAGAGTTAGATTTGGGTGGGGTGTGTTGAAACGGAAATCTAAATTGCAGCGTAAAAATAATGCAGCCAGTATTTACCCTGCACAGAAACAGAATAACTCACCCAAATCTAAAGGGCCCTACCCAAGTAGAGATTTGTGCCAGAGATTTATAACGGGAGATTCAGCATGAGAGATTTCCCTTACACTGAATCTCTCAGATAAGGGCCCACACACAGAGAGATTTATAACGGGAGATTCAGCGTGAGAGATTTCAAATCTCTCTGTTTAAATAATAGGTTGTAATAAAGCCTGGGGGAGTGTCATATGACACATGTCACTGTCATTGTGACATGTAAACATTGGTGCAATAGTGTCATCGTCCCGTCCACCCGTCCACCCCCCTCAAATAAATAAAAGTTTTTCAAATAGTGTGGTCCCCCCCTAAACATAAACGTTGGTGATATACTGCCCCCCTCCCAAACACATTAACATATTAACATACTTTTGACTTTTACCTGAAGAAATGTGGTCTATACACTGTGCTGGCTCCTTTACGTGTTGGTCCGGGAAGTCTGCCACACAGCTGATGTCATGATCTCAGAGATGCTCCGCAGCAGCGCTTCCTCCCGCTCCATGTCCTGTGACAGCTGCGCACTGCCCGGGGAGCGCTCTTCCTGCTCTCTCTCATCTTAGAGGTCAGCCGCTGGGGTGCTGTGTTTGGGTGCTGCCAGTGCCAGGCGGGACTCGGGCCGGGGTGCTCGCCATCATCACTGAACGCTGCTCCCACTCCATGCGCTCCAGCGTCTCCAGGGGCGGCAGCACGGGAGCTCAGGGCAGCTGATCGCTCAGAGGCCACCACGCAAGCAGAAATGTGTGGGCCTTCTGAGCGACAATAACAGTCAGGGCTGTTCTGTATCGGGGTCCCGCAGGGCCGCGCATCTGGGTTGCTGTGTGGGCTGCACACACAGCGATAGTAAGCCACTATCTGAGCGATTATGTAAAACCGCTCAGAAAATGGCTGAATATCGCTCAGTGTGTAGGGCCCATAACTCTCTCTATACATGTTACATCTGCCCCACCTGCAGTGACCATGGTTTTGCCTATTTTGAGAACAAATTTGTACTGCGATCAGATCTGAATAAGGGCCTAAGCCTGGTGAAGAGATAAAGCGGAGATAAAGTAGAAGGTGATAACGTACCAGCCAATCAGCTGTGTTTGAATAATAACAGTCAGGATGTGATTGGCTGATGAGTTTTCACCTTCCACTTTATCTGCACTTTGGAGGTCATTCTGATTGACTCGCAAGGCTGCTTTGCGAACCAACTAAACTGCACCCGCACAAAGGTCCGCCCACCTCCCACACGCAGATCGCTCTAAGACACTCTCTGGTGTCTTAGATCTGTGGGCTCCCTGTACGGTAAGTGGGCGGGCAGCTGACATCCGACCACGGCACCGAGAACCAGAATAACTCCTTTATCTCTTCTCCAGGCTTACGACACCCGACCCTCAGTGCGGGCTCCCGCCTCCTCTCTTTCCGGTTTGACGCAGAGGCGCATGTAACGCAGCGCAAATGCTCTTGCGGCTGTCTCTAAACCTGAGTTTATTGGAAACCTTTCTCCAAACGACGCAGCTGTCTAAGCCCCATCCCTCATCTCTCTCACCGCAAGTACTTGTCTTAATAGTGCCACTTATGACGTAATAACAACTTTCACCAGATCCTTTCTCCTGTTTTACACGCCAGAGCACAGCTGCAAGATGAAAGCAACGTGCAAGGCGAAAAGAATGTGAAAACAAAAAAACTTTAAACAGGTTTTAAAGATATTTGAACTATACAATCATTTCTCACCTCACACCGGCTCTTGTCAATGTCAGACCAGGTACCAGCATCGCGCCTGCGGCTTTTCGAAACCAGTAAAAATGGGGGGGAGGGGGGGGGGTCGCTGAAGGAATATGCTGCGCTATATAAGAAACTGTAAATAAATAAATTATTACACATATTTTTAAGGGTTTGGAGTTAATAAACATACGTGACTTGCGGTGGATAAAGAAAGAGGTAATCGTAGCAAAGGCGATGTATTGGGACGCTAACTAAGACGCAAACGGATTTGGACTTTAGAAACATTAGATTGTCAAATGAAACGCATTGTGCATTGGAAGTTCTTAATATCTTCATTAATATGTTATTACTTACTTGTATGTTTCCCTAGGAGTTCTATCTGTATCCTGCAAAAATGTGCATCGTTTTGGTGATGTGACCTAGTGATTCATTGGCAAATGCATGATTTTTATAGGGGGGTTTCCCAATGTAATACAAAATCTCCCACTCATTGGAGTAAGTACGGGAGTCTGGGGGAGTGGTAACAGCCCCCAAAATTTGTCTTTTTATACACTGGATCCTGTATGGAATACAGTATTAATATTTAACAGTACACATGGTATATAGTGTAGCCTGTTTCTAACATTTAAATAAGATAAGTGGTCAGGAAAAGGTTAAACATTTAATAAATAAAAACAAAAACATAATAGAACCAGTACTGTACTTTCTAAGCTCACAATCTCCCACTTCATGGTAAGGCTTCTGTCTCTTCCTCCTGGCAGCTGCTCTCTCATCCATTGCAACGTTTGAGGGCTCAGAGCCACACATACAGTATATGTGGTAGAAGAAGCTGGTACACTGGGCATGTGCAGCAGCTCCGCTCTGTCCCTTACACTGCATGATGTGGTGGCAGCTCTGTTGACCATATTATATAGCAACTATTGTTGTCACAATTTAAGGCACTTGCCAAGAGGGAGTTTCTGGGCAACCAGAACCACCCCCAAAATATTGGTATGGTTAAGCGACCCATTGATTTAGTGAAGTAACCTATCAGTTTGGTGAAGTGACCAATTGGTTCGGTAAGGTTGCCCATTGATTTGGTGAAGTGACCCGTGATTTGATTAACTGGCCCATTGATTTGGCCAAAGCGACTGATTGATTTGCTATTTGATTTGATTGGGTAAAGCGATCCACCAATCTGGTGAAGTGCCCTAGTGATTTTGTAAGGTGACACATTTATTTCGCGGGTACCCGTTCATTTGGTCTAGTGACCCATTGATTTGGTGAAGTCGCCTATTCATTTAGCAAAGTGATCTATTGGTTTGTCAAAGTAGCCTATTGATTTGGTGAAGTGACCCATTGATTTGGTAAAATTGCCCATTGATTTGGTGAGGTGGGCCTATTGATTTGGTAAAATTGCCCATTGATTTGGTGAGGTGGGCCTATTGATTCGGGGGGAAGTGACCCATTGACGTGCAACATAGTACTGAAGATTGGATCCATGGCTTGGTCTTTAGCAAGTTGGGAATATGGTGAATTATTATATGTTCTGTTATGGATGGGTGATACCATATCCCAGCCTAGTAATTAACTAAAGAACGACTTGGGCTGAGGCATCTGGTCACATCATAATGGGCACAATAACTAGCACGTAAAGGAAACACTAAACGCAGTATTAAGGGTGTGTAGTAATGAGCATGGCCATATCAAAGAGATTTAAATAGTACATGCCCAGATATAAATGCCCTCTGCCAAACCTCGTAAATAAATGCTGCCAACAGCTTTACAAGAAATTACCGTCTAATCATCATTATTATTAATTATATGAAAATTTCTTAAAATAAGTCTAAGTCCGGTAAGTGGTTTACTTGCTTCCGGCAGAGGTTCTTAGCTGGTGGGTGCCTACGCTCAAAAGCAGATTTACATAAGCACCTGCCTAGGGCCCAGCATGTCCCAATGGGCCCCATAAAGATATCCCATACTTGCCGACTTTGAAATTTGCCTCTCCGGGAGAAGCCTGGAGAGGACAGCCGGATCTCCTGGTTGGGGGGCGGGGACAAGCCTGATGACTCAAAGCCCCGCCCCCAACCCATGCAAACACCGCGGCTAAAATGACGCGAAATGACGCGATTTGCGTCATTTTAGTCCCGCCCCCTCCCACGGACCCGCGAATTTCGGCATTTATTTCCAGTGTCTCCGGTGGGCATGCGGGAGACTTGCCCACCTTTCCAGGGGGCCGGGAGGGGGTCCCGATGTTCGGGAGCCTCCCGGCCATTCCGGGAGGGTAGGCAAGCATGAGATACCCTGGTCATCCAAATCTTGCCCAGAGGAGCATTGCACAACTACCGCCTGACATTATGACATCACATGGACCCGCCCACACTCCCAAAGTCCCTGTGATATTCTTTGATAGGATACAAAATGTTTGAGGGCAGTCAGGTTACTGTAAATGTGACGCAGGTATCAGGCCTACTTCCAAAAGACCTGATTCAGATTAGTACGCAGTGCCGATGGTCACGCAGCTGAGAATTTATCGGTAGACTCTGCACGTGCTAAGATAATCTATCGATGCTGCCCGCAACCAACAGCAAAACTATTGTACTACGGATGGTTTGAGGGAGGTAGGCCCCAAACCGGTATCTTGCCTAGGGCCCCATGAGGTATAAATCTGCCTACTCTGCGGTCAGTAGACTGTGATCAGATGCCAGCCTCGGTTTGCTCGCTGCCACATTGCTTCCAAGCGTTACTTCCCTGCATGATAACCCATCATGTGTTCATTACTGACCTATCAGCTGCTGTAGCTGTCTGGGCGGCTGTATCCGGTTTATGGAGCAACAATAGATGACTTAGAATAGGACTGTATTGTATTGTGAGCTGTGATATGTGTGTATAGCCAGAGGGATATCTCATGCTTGTAATACGGATTATAAGGAAACAATGAAGCTCTGACCCTTTTTCATGGCTGTCCTGATTTGTACCAGAAGAAAATGGCAAAACATTGACTTAAAGCCGCACATTGAAAATAAAGAAAATCTATTTAACGCATCTACTTTTGTTATGTATACAATGGCTCAGATGTCCCCAAAGGCAAAAGCGTTCTTCGCCATTTAACTCCCTCATTGAATACAGCCCTTAGTGTCCAAAACAATGGGACAGCATGAGAAACGCTGTAATGGAACGCAATGTTTATCAGAAACTAGCGAAACGTGGGCCTAAAAAGTTCAACGCAAACCAGCCATAGATGCCCCCTACAATTAAGGCTTATATGTTCTAAGCAACTTGCGTTTCACCTTGCCCCTACCCACACACTTGATTTGTATTATGATCAATGGTGTCCATTTGCATCACCAAAAATGCCATATTATCGATGGTGTACGCACTGTGGGATTCCTGGCATCGCTGATATTGTTAACTATATCTGTGGTGCAGTAGGGGTAACGATATAGAGCATGCACACTAACCAATATCAGTAACCATATCGGTCCATGAGGTTACCAGTCTTCCACTCCGTACATGCATTGTTGACTAGATAGTCAAGATTGAGCTGCATGTACAGATACTGAGTGAGGGGGTCATTAACGATGCAGCGTCCATCGTTATTGACATTGAGCGTACACACTGGTCGATTTGCACTATATATCATTAACAATACCATTCTCACCTCCCTGGGCTCAAATCAATCTGCAATATCCGTCAACATCCTGAGACCTGTGCAGATCTTTATCACTACTATCTGGTGATCTGGTAGTCTGTATGGTCATGATACAGTATGATGGTGCTATTCACTCATGTTCAAGCCAGAGTAGGTTTTACTGAATATAATATAAATGTAATGTAAGACAAATAAGAATCAATTTCTCTGGGGTTAAGTGTGGTACAGCTGTACAGCACTGTGATGCTCCAGAAACACAGTGACAGACATGTTCACATGCAGATATTTTTCTAGTGGCATGTAAACAAGTTTTAGACCTTGGTGGAGTGCTAACACAAAATTATAATTGACCAATTGGGTATCACAAATATTTTATTTACTATGAAAGATTATGATAAAATGATATATAGGTTTTAAAAAGCAATTGCATTTTCCATATTACAAATAAAAGGTGTACAGCCTAGTCTGGGACATATAATATATGCAAGAATACAGTTGGGGGTATCTCACTTGTTCCTAGATACGCTCTCCTGGGATAGATGTAGCAATCTCCCACAATCAATTGAAACTGGGATGGCGGGTGTCCATTAACCTGCTGGAGTTTTCTTGGGACCTGATCCAGATTTTGTTGGACCTTGGGGTTAAGTCCTTGGTGTAGTGACTCCAGATGTAGTGGCAGTTGGTGGTTTCCCTTAAAATGTCCAGTGAGTGTCCAAAGAGTAAGGAAGGTGGGGAAATGGAGAGGTGGTCCAAATGAGAGTTCTTTTGTAATCCCAAATCTGTACGCTGTAAACGCTTTGCCTGTTGAAAAAGTTGTCTGTGGACGACGAAACGCGTCAGACCAAGCGTTTACAGCCTACAGATTTGGGATTACAAAAGAACTCTCACTTGGACCAGCTCTCCATTTCCCCACCTTCCTTACTGTTTGGACACTCACTGGACATTTTAAGGGAAACCACCACCTGCCACTACATCTGGAGTCACTACACCAAGGACTTAACCCCAAGGTCCAACAAAATCTGGATCAGGTCCCAAGAAAACTCCAGCAGGTTAATGGACACCCGCCATCCCAGTTTCAATTGATTGTGGGAGATTGCTACATCAATCCCAGGAGAGCGTATCTAGGAACAAGTGAGATACCCCCAACTGTATTCTTGCATATATTATATGTCCCAGACTAGGCTATACACCTTTTATTTGTAATATGGAAAATGCAATTTCTTTTTAAAACCTATATATCATTTTATCATAATCTTTTATAGTAAATAAAATATTTGTGATACCCAATTGGTCAATTATAATTTTGTGTTAGCGCTCCACCACCTGTCTGTTTTTTTCCTCTCTGTTTTCTGGGGGCTGACCTCCCCATGGTGTGAGCAGCTTGCCAAACAACCCACCTTAAAGCGCCTGTATATACCGCCCCACCAAGATGGTACGGTATATATACTTTGTTGCAAGTTTTAGACCTTGATTTACTAAAGCTTCTAAATATGAAAAGGTGTTGCCCATATCAACCAATCAGACTCTGTCTATAATTTATCTATTACATCCTATAAAATAATAGACAGAATCTGATTGATTCCTATAAGAAACATCACATCTTTTCATTTTTAGAAGTGTAAGTACATTTATTTACTGGAGTCTAGACAGTCTGGTCTGAGTTTGGTGAACAATAGTTCCACTGACATTTACTGTTTTTTTTAGACAATAATTTGCATGAACTGGAAGTCATTGTTTGTTAATGCTACAGGTAGACAAGTATACACTTGTGATAATGTGGTTATTCAACAAGCAAGAATATTTATTAACATTTTAAATAGAGAAAATGTTCATGTTAAAATGTTAATTGGCTGCATCTCCCCCAACCCCCAAATTACCCTCTTAACCCAACTAGACATTTCGGGACTACCTTCAATATTAGTCACCATGTTGTGTTGGTTGGGCCACAGATTATTCTCCCAAGAAGGTATTGCTAAGGGTTAACAAGTGTCCAGGATATCGAGCATGCAATGTAATTCATAGCCCTTTGTTCTGTCCAATGGATCTCCTTTTAAACTGTTCCAAGGTCCACCACACTACCCACAGCTGACCACCAAAATGGGCTTGCTGTAGTGTGCCACACAGTGGGAGGCGAGCTGGAAACCTGTTCCTCCTAAAGTCACACAACACTGGGAATCAGTTCAGGGTAAAATTGGAACCTTTGTCTGTCTTCTTTGGTGCTGCACCAATTTGGGGTTAAAGGAACGTTTGGTACCTCCAAGATTGACCTAGGGATTGGTTCTTCACGTCTCTGCAGACATAGGACTTTGGGCCTTATTCTGGTTCACTCTTTCTGACAAAATCCTTCTTAGATGGACAAAACCATGTGCACTGCAGGGGGGCAGATGTAACATGTGCAGAGAGAATTAGATTTGGGTGAGTTATTTTGTTTCTGTGCAGGGTAAATACTGGCTGCTTTATTTTTACACTGCAATATAGATCTCACTTTGAAGTAAAACCCCACCCAAATCTAATTCTCTCTGCAAATTTAACATCTGCCCCCCTGCAGTGCACATGGTTTTGTCCATCTAAGAAGGATTTTGTCAGAAAGAGTGAACTAGAATAAGGCCCTTTATTCTGGTCCAAACACAAAACTGCCAATTTTGCAGCTTTGCATGTGGAGCGATCAAATCAAAATCACCCCCATTATCACAGCCATACCCTGGAGGAAGGAAGACGATGACCTTGGTCCCTACCATGGTAATAAATGTAAGGTACGCCGGTACATGGGTCTAAGAACCCTGGGGAATATAGCTGTGGTGGGTACGGTTACTTGGTAGGCTTTTTATGCATTGCAAAGTGATTAGATCCTGCAGTTCCTTAGACAGGTGGTATATTTCATTAAGTCATAAACTCAAATCTCTCATATGTGCCAAATATAATGATATTTATTTATGCAAATATATAATTACAAAATGCAAATTCCAGTATAACCACAAGCATCAGATGACATAGCAGTGACATCACTAATCTTGCTTAATACTCATTAGTCTGCCTCACAAGATTAGTGGATCCTTAGCAACTGATAAGGGGGGGTCCTCGTGGGCAGTGCATGCACTATGTACGGGTAACACGTCCAATTTAAGAGAGTCGGTGTAAAGGGCAGTAGTAATGTCATCCCAACATCTGCTCTCTGACAGACCGATGCGGTGCACACATACAGGGGAGAGGATTAGCACTGGATGATAATATCCGGTTACAATCAGAGATCGCCGTCTCCACTTCACTGTTGATATGTTTCTGTTGTTCACCAATTTTAAGTGATATATTAATAAGTTATGTATTCATTATTACCAAATTACCACCACATATGTGTGCCCCGAATAGCAATTTTGTTCTTTTTTGCTCCTTTGCAATCAGCAGACCATTCATTATTAGATTAAGCCAAGATCTAGTGAGCGTGTCCATTTGCCGTTGAGGAGGTGGCTGCACCCTCTGGTTACTCACTTTCAGCTTCTTCTTTGGAATTTGTGCATTGAGAACGGTTATGACACACCCTAGTTGTGTACACATCACGTAACCAGCTTGTTTTTCTATACATATATTCATATTTAGGTCTAGAGACATTTATTTGACCAAACGAATCAACCGTTGTACCATGTGCACGCTCATTAAAAAACAACAGCCCCATAGACAGCGGTTTGGAGTCATCGATAGACCTGGTAGACCTGCCTTGCTATCTAGTTGTTCATCATGGCGCTACGCCCTGGGTTCCTGGCCGTGGTTACACAACACTTGTAACAGGCCTTCATTTTTGAGTATAAATCTTCCATGTCTTCCTCATCGGAACGAGCTGCTTTGAGAAATATCTGTCGGTAGGAATTAATCAAAACCGGGCAACTCATCTAGAGCCTATGGATCTGCCAGGGAATATTACGTGCTGAGACTTTAGTCTGGGATTTGTTATCTGGAACAAACATTTCATAGAGTGATGCCAAGAGACTTCAAATCCCCAAATTCCTTCTCAAGTTCTGAGCTGGAGAAAGATTATCGGGCAGGAACGCACCAGCCACACAACCAGAGATTACGGCCCTTATTCAGATCTGATGGGCAAAACCATGTGCACTGCAGGTGGGGCAGTAGTAACATGTGCAGAGAGAGTTAGATTTGAGTGGGGTGTGTTGAAACTGAAATCTAAATTGCAGTGTAAAAATAATGCAGCCAGTATTTACCCTGCACAGAAACAAAATATCTCACACAAATCGAACTCTCTGCACTTGTTACATCTGCCCCACCTGCAGTGCATATGGTTTTGCCCATTTTAAGAACATTATTATTCAGACCTGATTGCAGCCCTGTTTACAAGGTGGACAATTCTAGACATGCATATGGATCATAGCGCGTAGCGAGGCCATTCAATGAAAAAGCATATTTTCTAATCGCAAGTTGATAGACAGGAAGCTCCCGTTTGGGTGTGGACGCCGGCCATTTCCTGGGAGTGTCAGGGAAAACGTCGGCATGCCCAGGTGTTTTTAGTAAGGGGGTGGAAAATAATTCGATAATAAGTGAGTTGCGAATGGATTTGCAGCTATTCGCCGATCAGCGAATTTACAGATGAGCGATCATGTCCGAATCAGACCCATAATCCTGTGGGCCTGATTCATTGGTTCTGGTTGATAGATCTACAGTTTCTAGATAGTCGTCTACCACAAAAGGTCAACTTGCAGTAGGTCAACAGGGTCAAAAGTTGGACATGAAAAAGGTCAATAGGGTCAAAGTGTCTTTGAAAGGGAGGGGGCACATCAGCCCCATTTTGAGTATGTGCCATCAGGCGCAGACTTCTTGGACCCCGGTGCCTAAATCCAAGGGGAATCATAACCGACGGCCATGATGGTGATACAAGGCTCCATCCTCAGACGCAGCACTTGGATCCCCACTAATGCCGACACGAGGCATCCCTCTCCTACAGGCGCCCCCTGCTGCATTATAGTTGTAATTACCCGGATTTGCACAGCCTGCAGCCCTGCAGCTACAGTATGTAATTCCTACTTACATCCATGCACCAGGACCTAAATGTATAACAGTTCCCCACATATCTAATGCCAGTCGAGTGAGAGGAAACTGTAACATACATTATAGGCAGATATGGGGCACTACAGGGTGACCTAGTAAACAGCATCATTGGCGATAGGATTTAAAAAAAATTTAAACTCTGTTAGACACGCTCTGATCAGGAAATGGTAGAAGCAGAATAATACATATTAATAATACCTGATAATCACGCTTAGGCCGAGATCCAGCACTTTGGTGAAACCGGCATACAGTACTGTGTGACTGGTGTCCTCAATGCTTTCTGTCTTGCAGATTCCGTTGGCTGTGTGGTCCCTGAGGAGTGTTTTAAAGTCTGCCAGTCTGAAGTTGGCTGTTCCAATATTGCATACCCTAAGCTGGTTATTGACCTAATGCCCAGCGGTAAGTGACCTCCTCCCTCTTATGATTGATTTGCAGTAGGTACAGTCAAGGGGATGCAGCTGCTATGGGGCCCAGAGCTGAGAGGGGCCACCTTCCCTGTCATAGTTACATGAGTTATATACATTTATCAATACTGGTTGGTATTTAAGGGCCCTTACAAACTTTTGCTATGGGAACCACAAATGTCTAGTTACAGCACAACCACAGATCTATGTTTCAGTCTATTGCTGAAGTGATATTACATAATGACACTGTTCCGCCATCAATTCAAATGGGAGTTGTGTTTTCTGATGGGAGTTGTAGTTCATAAACGTACCTGTCCCTAACCTGATCTTACCCTTGTGAACATGTCTGTTCTCTATTTCCCTTTCTGTGGCCACGACCGGTGACGGCTGCAGGCCTGCGCGGACTGATGATCGCAGTAATGATGGCAGCGCTTATGTCTTCACTGACCTCCATATTTAACAGTAGCAGCACTCTCTTCACGATGGACATCTGGCGGAAGTTCAGGAGGAACGCTAATGATAAGGAGCTTCTGCTGGTGGGAAGGTGAGGTTCTAGTCTACTGTTGGCATCTTCGAGGTTCTAGTGTTGGCATCTTCGAGGTTCTAGTGTTGGTATCTTCAAGGTTCTAGTGTTGGCATCTTCGAGGTTCTAGTGTTGGCATCTTCGAGGTTCTAGTGTTGGCATCTTCAAGGTTCTAGTGTTGACATCTTCGAAGGTTTAGTGTTGGCGTCTTCAAAGTTCTAGTGTTTTCATCTTCAAGGTTCTAGTGTTGACATCTTCAAGGTTCTAGTGTTGGCATCTTCGAAATTCTAGTGTTGGTATATTCGAAGTTCTAGTGTTGGCATCTTCAAGGTTGTAGTATTGGCATCTTCAAGGTTCTAGTGTTGACATCGTCAAGGTTCTAGTGTTGGCATCTTCGAAATTCTAGTGTTGGCATATTCGAAGTTCTAGTGTTGGCATCTTCAAGGTTCTAGTGTTGGCATCTTGGAGGTTCTAGTGTTGACGTCTTCGAAGTTCTAGTGTTGGCGTCTTCTATGTTCTAGAGTTGGCATCTTCGAAATTCTAGTGTTGGCATCTTTGAGGTTCTAGTGTTGGCATCTTCGAGGTTCTAGCGTTGGCATCTTCAAAGTTCTAGTGTTGGCATCTTTGAAGTTCTAGTGTTGAACTATATGTTTAGACTGACATTTATTGCTATAGCATTTCCTTGTTACGTGTTTATAGGTTGTGTTCTCTGTTTCTCCTGACTGCTTTATAACTTATAGAAAGATAAAAGATCTGCTCAGTCCCAGTAATTAACTTATATAGGAGTCAAGGGTAAGGCCCCTGGAGCCGTTGATGGTTTTCTAACCTTGTGCTCAGTGTGTTATTATTGTGCATACTGTGCCATTATGGCCTGTTATCTATAGAACACTGGGAAGTGAAAGTCAGCTGTGTGATTACAGGGCCCCGTGACAGATCCTGATTAAGACTCATAGGGCCCTCAGGCAGATAGTGGTTGTGTTCAGAATGAAAAGAGGGCGACAGAAGTATACACCTGGAACATCATGTGTAAAGACGGGCAGATGTACGAACTAAAGGTGCATACACACAGAGCAATTTGGCAAAAGATCTGCGCATTCCCGACCGATTGAAACAACCATTCCCTCAAATCGTTCCATGTTTATGAGCGATATAGATGCCGACGCGCATACCTGACAGTCGTTGGTAGAGGTCGATGATCTTTCCTGCATGCAGAAAGGTCATCTCTTATATATTTAGCCAGATCTGTCACTCATCCCCTGTGTATATAACGTTCCCGCCCAGCGGCATACACAAACCCGCCCCCCCCTAGGGAAGACCAGTGTTTTATGTGTATAACATTTTCATGTGTATAACGTTCCACCCCCTTGACATCACCTCCCCCCGCCCAGCCAGGGCTACAGTACACGCCCATTACTCCACAGCCACCATCCACCATTACTCCCGCAACCCCCCCCCCCTTCTATCATACAATTCTAACCATAATTCTCGCAATACAAACGTTCACAAATTAAGGGGGCGCAGCCCCTTACGCCGGTGTGAAGAGCGCCCGTAGGGCGCAATGAATCACCTAGTAGACCAATCTTTAGCGATGTGTACCAATCCTTTCATGTGTATGCAGGATGAACGATTTGGTAAAGCTGGTTGACTGGCTCCCACTCCCCTCCACCATCGTTACAGATCAATGGTTCATGTGTAATCCTTTGTACAATCATTCATCATTTGACACCAAATCGTTTGTGCAGGAGTTCTCAGGAAATCGTTAAAGACATTGAATCAGCCCCTGAAATTTTTCAAACACAGCCTGTAACATGACAGTTAGGAGCGGATTGGCTGCTATTTTATCTCACGTTAATTTACCCCTCTCCAAGACTTTAGAACATCTGCCCTAGGGATGATGTACATTATTGGGGTTAGGAGAGAGAGCACGCCTAACCCCGCAATGTGTGTATCCGGGCCCTGGCTGTGTATCTGACAGGAGGTAATCCCCTAGGGCAGCTATGCAGAGTGTTTGGTTTATTTTCAGCCTGTTTGGTCTGTCTGGGTTTTGGTTTCATTAACTCATATCTTATCTATTTAAGGATATTTTAATTAGACTAATTACCGATGATCAATCACTATGTCACACACTAACCTCTAGTGTGTTATTTTTCCTTCATACTAAATCTTCCAGGTTGCAAAACCTTACGCAATAATGTGTAACACAGATAAAGTGGGCAGATTTACTAACAAGTCTAAAACAGACAAGTTTCTGCCTGGCGTTCTCTGGGGTGCAATGGAGTCATTTCGGTTAGAACCGGGTGATCTGTGGCTCTCGTGTGTGTTGGTTCTCTGCTTGCACATTCTGTGGACGTAGACGTGCTGTTGTCTGTGCAGACTGGCGCAGTTCTGGGACGTAGATCCGCCTACACCTGGTGAGACGGGAAGGATGGGGCGGTTTATTGTCGGACAAGTACAGTAGGGATGTGGTTATCCAAATCCGGATCATGCCCAAATACAGGATGATGGCATAATCCAGGCCCGGAGACGCAGGACAAATTTGGGCACAGAGGGGTTGTTTACTAATATGGGAGTTCTATTGAAGATGGGATGTTGCTATTGGCAACCAATTAGATTCTGTGGGGGAAATTTTCTTATACCCCTTTCGCACCAGAAAATGTAGGGACTTACCCGGGAATATGGTCCCTGGATCATGCAGAGACATTCCTGGGTTTGCCCTTTTCACACCAGCCTAGCCCCTGCATTTTCTGGTGTGAGGGGAGAGAGAAATCCCCCCCCCCCCCCCAGGGGGGCTATGAGCTATGGCAGGAGGGGCTGGGTGCACAGCAGCTCTGTCAGCAGGCAGTGGAGACCCGGCAGCTTCCTCCAGCGGCGGCTGTGGCAGGAGGGTGTCCCCAGACAGTGACACAGCGGCTTCCCCAGTGGCAGTGCTCACCACCACGGCCAGAGACAGCAATCCGGGTCTGTATCCCAGGCTGGTCCCGGGAGCAACTCTGCCTGCTAACAGGGTTGGAATCCTGGCACATCAGTCCGGGATTTTGGCCCGGCAGCCTTTCACACAAGCGCTAGTCCCAGGTTGTTTCTGGGGCCAACCTGGGAATTTTGGCTGGTGTGAAAGGGGTATTAGATTGAATGGGTACGAATGCATGTCGGCTAATTACAAACAGACGAATTTGGCGGATTTGCTGTTTTCACGAACGGAATCTCACCTGAATTCATCATTATGAATGAGGAGACCATCGATGGAACTGGGCTGCAAATAGCCACGGAGTTCTAGGGGAGTGGCGGCACCCCCAATAAGTGGACAGAACTACAGGGGACCCTATGAGTATGTATGTTGTATGTATGTATGTTGTGTGCATGTTAATAAACTTTTACTTTACAGGGCGTGTGTGTGTGTTTTTATTGCGGTTTAGTTTTGTTGTGGAACTACAAGTCCCAGTGGGCCCATTAATGCCCCACACGCTGGGACTTGTGGCCCCAGTGAGGTGTCACATGAAAATAAGACTAATGCTGGGTACACACTGGTTAGTATATCATTGGTCATATCGATGCACAATATATTGGCAAGGGATCGGCAGATGTGTACACCCGATATGTCTGTGACCGACGTCCTTCACAGAAATGTCTGCTCGCCCCAGCAGCTCAGCTTATATATATATATGTATATAGAACATACTGTATATGAATGCATCTGCTGACATCACAGATGGCCGCACAGTTGTGAGTTCTGTCCTGACCTAGGGTCTGATTGGTCAGGCACGATGGTGGGACTTTCCAATAAGAACCTAGAACCAAGCCTAAAATGGCATAACCGTGAAACACCTGTAATGTAATGTGAAGTGACTACTGCAGAATGTATTAATGGACATTCTAGCGACTGAGGCTAACCATGTTAAGTACCAATTAACATATTTTTTGTCTTACATCAAGATATTTAATTACTTAGGAGATGCCTTAATGATTATTTTCATCTCCGTGGGAAGATCCGACACTTTTTTTAATGACACATGAATACATTTACATGGCCCAATAGCCTTCATTCCGATACACTGAGGGGCCCATTTACTAGTGACTATTGGTGGTTAATTCTCTGAAAACAACTGTTAGCCGCAAATATAATGTATAAGGTTAATAGATGAACATGGTATGGTTATGGTATGTTACACGTAAAAGGCCACGGGCGAGATGTACTAAGCCTTGAAAAGTTATCAAATGGAGAGTGATAAACCACCATCCAAACAGCTCCTACCTGTCATTTTTCAAACCCAGGCTGTAAATTGGCAGTTAGGAGCGGACTGATTGGTGGTTTATCACTCTCCACTTTATCACTTTTCAAGCTTCGTACATCTGGCCCCAAATATGATATGAAAGCAGGAAATGTCTGGGCATGGCCTATTATTTGCATAGTTCTGCGAGGCCACGCCCCCATTTTTGCCGCTGTTGGGGGCGTGGCTTCTAGCCATGCCCCCAGCCCCTCTGGCCGCTGGGAATAGATGCTGTGCGTCTATGTAGCGCTGCTCAGCGAGTGACAGGGGGGAATCCCAGCTGCCCCCCTCTGCGGAACGCTGCTGGCCCTGGAAGGGACGCGGGTACGTCCCTGCGGAAAACTAGACAGTTGGGAGGTATGCGTGTCAGTTCTGTGCATTGCCATGTATCATCTCACTTCCCAGAATCCTTTGCTGTTGGCGTTGGTCATAATAATATATAGGGTGAGGGGGAGGCTAGACATCAAGAGGTTCTTTGCATACTTGTGGCCAAAGCGATAGGTCAACCCACCGCGCCCACCTGCCCACCACGCCCAGGTGAGAGTCACTCGCTGATGCCTGCAGGAAGTCAGCTGACTATGAGCAGGCGTTGGAGGAGACGGGCCTGTTTGCCAACTGACCTGGATAGCTATTTCATTTCATTTAATTAAGGAGCGTTTAAAAAATAAAACCATTGTGACTTCTGTGCCAGGGAAACTATTTAAAATTGTAAATAGACCTTAAGAGGATCACGCCTCGTATGGAAGTCATAGCTGATACGTCATGTGAAACATATTGTCTATACGTACATTATAGGCATGGTCTCATGGCATAGAGTGGCTGATGCCAGAGAACAATAGCTTGCATTCCATACCAAATTAAATGTATTCATGTTCAAGTACACAATGAGTTTTGGGGTTGGGGTGCGGCTTAACAAAGGGCTTTGTCCAATGGTTTTAAAACTATCGGTCAAAGCTTCAGATGATCAGTGACTTTGGCCAGGGGGGCACCTCGGAGCCAGCATTGTAGGCCCCGGGCAAAGCAATGCATTTGGGGCCCTCCACACCCATTCACGGGAAAAATGTAAACAAAGAAGAATCATAACAAGCACCTCCTGTGGTCCTGCACTATCTCTCCACTTGCTTCCATACAGTGAATGGCAATCAGCACTCTGATTGGTGGATAGCTCCAGACATCCACCAATCAGCATACTGAAAGACATTCCCCGTCTGGCTGCAGGCTGGAAAGCAGGAAGAGAATGTTGCCTGGTCGTTCTGTCTTTGAATGCGCCGCTGGCTTTCACAAGCTGCCTTTTAGTAAATAAGCCCCGTGTACCGGTAACTTGCAACAGGCAGTTCACGCATCAGTTTAACTCCTCTAGAGATTGTGGTGAGTTTTGCATATGGGGTTTGAACGGCGCAGGGCAGTCTTCGACGTCGGTTGCATCATGTCAGCATCAGAATCTGTGATTGACAGTCTGATGCCATTTGGGGATCGACGGTGGCCTTGGTTTGTCCTTGGTTGCGGCCCGGATTAGTAATGCAGCAGGAGATGTGACGCCCCCTGCTGGATTACCCCTATTAGTGCTGTCGCTGCTGCTTCCATATAAGCACAGTGATAGCACCTCCAGCCACAACTGAACTGAGGGCCACTGAGTTTTGGACATGGGGGGTGACATTTAATAGGATGCGATTTTTAGTAACATTTTGAAATCGCACCTTATCGCACTTTTTAAAATCGTATTTTTTGCCGCGAATTCACATGTTTAATGAGGTGCGTATTCCGGGCAAAAAAGTGCGATTAAGTGCGATAATGTGCAATTTTTAGGCATGAAAATGTGTGATTTTTAGCCATGAAAATGTGCGAATTTGAGGAAATGTGCGAATTTGTGCTAAAACAAAACAAAAAATAATAATTTTACCCATTTTTTAAGACAGAACCCTGCACAGATCTCAATGATCTGTGCAGGGTTCTGGCCAATTCCCCTGTCAGAACCTGGTCTACATATGTGTCGAATTTTAGACACATTTTCCCAATTTCGCATCTCATATTATATGTATGCGAATTGTATACTTTTCAATGGGAAAACATCTGGATGCGAGTTCCAGCGCGACTTAAGTCAGAATGTGCGATTTCCTGGCAAAATCTGCGGTTTTGCCGTTTTTGGCATCTCATTAAATATGCGAATTCTGGAAAAAGTGCGTTTTCTGAGGTTTTTGGCGAAAAAAATATCAAAAATCACATTTCCGCATCTCATTAAATGTCACCTGGGATGTATGATATATATTATATATATATATATATATTTACCTTATAACTATATACAGTATATGCCACATTATACTGAATTCTCAACAATATAAGAAAAAAGAAAGACAAATGATCCTTTTTGCCGATAATGTTGATAAATTGGTCCCAATGTGGCGTCCCATATTTTGCTGAGACAGTGCACAGCCAGCTTCGTATCTGTCAGCAGAATGATTCAGCGATGCCTGCAAGTCACCGTACCGCTGGAGACGCGGCGTCAACACCAAGCTCAGCAGCAGCCGACACACCCCAGCATTCAAAAGCATTTTTTCATTCCACCCAGTCGCAGGGAAGCTCTTAAAACGTACAACGACGACGACACACCTCTGTAATTGTTTTCAGCCTGTGTGTCACGTGTAGCTCCTCCAATTCCACTTCCCCGTAGGGAACCGACCAGGACTGACCCAGCTGTGAATGAAATCTACTTGGCAGCTCCTAATCCTGGCAGGAAAACACGTTCATTGAAGTCTAATAATGTGGATCAAAGTTCCTGGCTGTTGTAATAATAAATGTTTATTTCTTTATATTTATGGAGAGTGCCTGATGGTGGTTTGGCCAAATCCAGCAAGTTCTGTCAGATGAGGCTTGTTGTGTTGTTGCTTCACGCACAGTGCCAAATGCTGGTAATTGCTGTAATTGGTCCTTGAAGTGCTGGCAGGATTTAATGAAAAACAAAGGGTGATGTAGTGGTGGCTGATGTCTGCCATTAACCCTTGTCTTGCATCTCCACGTAGGCCCCATATATATATATATATATATATATATATATATATATATATACAGTGGTCGAAGTGGAAATTTTGAAGTGGGGGTATGGAAATTTTGAAGTGGGGGTATGGAAAAGTAAAGAGTGAATATAGTGCGCACCTTCGGACACCCCCCTGTCCATCAACGTCTCCTGCCAGACTGCCCCGTTGTACAGGGGTTTTACAAAAGCACAATATGCGCTGCTGAGTGATCAGAGAGCATCCTGAGGGGGGGGGGGGAAGTTTTTTTTTTTTATCTTCAGATTAAAGTGGCGGTATGGCATACCCCCGTATACCGCCCCACTTCGACCACTGCATATATATATATATATATATATATATATATTAGTGGTGGGCAACGATTAAAATTTGTAATCGCGATTAATCGCATGAAATATTTTGCGATTAACTGCGATTAATCGCGCTGATAGGCACATAAGTGCCGCTTACCTAAAATCTCGTTGCCAGGGGTTCCATGCTCGTTGCCAGGTGGGATTACATGCTTGTTGCCAAGGGAGATTGCATGCTTGTTGCCAAGGGAGATTGCATGCTTGTTGCTATAGTGGGTTTCATGCTTGTTGCCAGGGTTTTGTGCTCCATGCGGGGGGGGGGGGTTACTTGCTCCATGCCAGGGGGGTGGTGGGTTGCTTGCTTCATGCCAGGGGGAAGGTGGGTTCCTTGCTCGTTGCCAGGGGGAAGGTGGGTTCCTTGCTCCATGCCAGGGGTGTGGTGGGTTGCTTGCTTCCTTCCAGGGGGGTGGTGGGTTCCTTGCTCCATGCCAGTGGGGTGGTGGGTTGCTTGCTTCCTTCCAGGGGGTTGGTGGGTTCCTTGCTTATTGCCAGGGGTGGGGGTTCCTTGCTCGTTGCCAGGGGGGTGGTGGGTTATTTGCCCAATGCCAGGAGGTGGTGGGTTTTTTGCTTCCTTCCAGGGGGAGGGGGTGTTTCCTTGCTCTTTGCCAGGGGTTGCAGGGTCCACAGCGCTCCCGGAATCCGCACTTCCGGGTAGCACTGGTCACTCTGCACATCCCTGACAGACGCTAGAGGTAAAGGAGCACCTCTAGCGTCTGTCTCCTTCACAGCGGCGGCCATATTTTGAGGGGCGCAGGGTCTCCGTCAGCATGTGGACAGAGACTCTGCACCCCTGCGGTGAAGACCGGTCCGTTTCCCCGTGCCCGGCAGCCCCCGTCTCCCAATCCCTGCCACGGCAGCGCCCCCATCCCGCCGCGTGCCCCCCCCCCCCCCCCACGCGTTAACGGCGATAATAAATTTAATCGCCGTTAATGTGCTGGCGTGTTAACGCGATATTAACGCGTTAACGTGCCCAGCACTAACATATATATATATATACATGGGTATATACAGAGAATGCTTTCCACCAAATCTAAGCAAGAGGCCTAGTTCTGTTACACACAAGGGGCACCGCCGAAATGGGCGGAAACAAACGATGTGATGGACGCCATCAGGGAAAATTACGCAGTTTGCTGTGCAATGACATGATCTGCAGCAGGGAGCATGGCCGCAGCGACACCATTTTGCATAAGCAGGCCCCACCCACAGCTGCGCAATGGCGAGACCCTATGAGGTAAATTGCGTCACTGTATCCCTTTATATGGATCCCAGCTGGTATTCTAGTGTTAGATGTAATGCTTGGGGGTGGGAAGTGTGTGTGTGGGGGGGTCTATTTAACCTTGTGATTGTGATTTAAGGCTTTTTGTTTGGTGTGTTTCAGGACCCTTCCTTCAGGGTTGCCAAGGGCTGGGATGGGCCCTGGTACTGGAGGGGCAGCGGGTCCAAAATCCTGGAGGCGTGTCTAAACAACATCCAGCAAAAGTGCTAAAAATACAATACACGGCGCTGTTGTGTGGCAGGCACAAAGCGGTGCGAGGGGTGGGGCAGGAACTAATTATCTGGGCCTAGGCTTGTTGGAGGGGCCCAGCGGAGGGGGGGGGGCGTCGCCAAAGATCTGTGATTAAACCATGCCCCTGCTATGATGACATGAGTCCCATCATTGCCTCGCCCACTTCCACTCGGTAAGCTGGCGGATGTGGAGGGGAGGAGCCGGCAGCTGCTGGGAGGTGTTTGCGGTTGAAGGCCAGCTATAGGGTGGCCCGGAGCACCACTCCACTTTAGGGGGCCTTAGGGCCGTTATGAGACAGTAGACAAGTGGTCGGGGGTTTATGGTACCCCTGTTTCTTGCTATTTTTGGCCAGAAAAATGTGGTGTGGATCAACATGCATAAGGTCAACAGTCAATAGTACGACCACTATTGGTCAACAAAAGGAAAATATTGGCATGGAAAAGGTCAACAAAAGGAAAATGTTGGCATGGAAAAGGGTCGACATGGGAAAATGTCGACATATACGGTTTTCATAATTTTCCTGTCGACATAGGTCAACATGGACACCGTATTAGTGTAACGCACCCCCCCGTCGACATTTTGCTTATGTTGACCTTTTCTCTATGTTGATGTTGGTGTTGATCTATTGGCTGTCAACCTAGACACACACTGTCGGCACTTTATACTATAGCCTGTCTGACAAACGCTTTGTCCCTGTGTCATTAATTTTGATGACCATGTGACATGCACACATGACAACCCAGCCGTTATATGGTGTGTGCACAGAGGTGACGCAATGGCCGGCCTCTACGTCTGGGCGACAGGCTTTTATCTGGGAGTCAGAACATAACAGGTGCTTGAGACTCTTGTATTAGCACTTGTAGTTAATGCTCCACTACAGGAAACTGGCACAAGCAGCACTACACACAATGTATGTGTCATTATTGCATTGTGAAGGGAGAAGGGCAGGGGGCCCACCCATTTCTGTCCCAGCGTGCACGCGTATGTAAGTGACTTGAAAGTCACATCTGTATGGTGCAGCCGGCTAACAAACAACGGGGGCCTAGGATACCGTTAGCAGAACCACAAGCCGAGAATAGGCAATTCCCTGTGAGATTGTAACGTGCGATGTTATGTCACCTGCAGGATAGTGACTGTCGTCCTGGTTATCATCAGCGTGGTCTGGATCCCTATCCTCCAGACTGCCAACAGCGGGCAGCTCTACGTCTACATACAGTCCGTCACTAGCTACCTGGCGCCGCCTGTCACAGCCATCTTCGTCTTGGCAGTGTTTTGGAAGAGAGCCAATGAGCAGGTAAAGTACACCTGGGCTGGTCACGCCCCTATGCATACAATACTAAACAATGAACACACACACACACCGCATGGCACACCTAAGACAGTGCATGTTGGTGTTCTATTTCACATTGGATGTTGCTATGGGCAACCACTATCTGTGGTGGGTATTGCTGGGGCAGGACAAACCTGCCCCAGTAGGTTTGTCCTACCCCAGCAAAACCCACCACTCAAGGGGTTAAATATGTACAAACATGTTTTATGAAACAGATTTGATGAATTGTCCCCTTAAGTAGGTAATTACAGTTGAAAAAGGCATTAAATGAATTGCAGCTTTTTGCTTTGAAATGACCACCTTATTTATATTTGCTTTATCTATAATTGCCAGGATAGCACATGTGGTAGAGGGCTGTGCAGGAATGGGGATTCTTAACATCGCATTTTGCAAAAAATGCTTGCATGCACCATAATCTGATTATGTCAGACAGAAGCTGATTGGCGAGCCAGCCAGGAAGAGCGGGCCGGTTAGGAGAATAGGGAGCTGACAGATATAGCGGAGAAGAAGTAGCCAGCTGGGGAAGTGAGAAGCCAGCGGGCCCAGTGTAAAATACAGTTCCTTTTAGTGCAGTGGATAAAAAACAGAAAGAGAAGTTAACTTCCCTGCCCTTCTCCATTTCTGCAGGTAAGAAGACACACAATGCTATCTAGAGATGACATTATGCTTGTCAGAAAAGATGAGAGATGCTTCCCTTCTCACATCTATGTAAATAATACTATATCCAATAGGGGCTGCAGGATAATAACTGAAAAGTGCCCTTTTCAAGTAATTAAAGAGAGACCAAAACACAACTGTCATTTTCTTATCGTTGCCGAGGACGTTGTTATGTAGACCCCCTAAGTGCTGTACCCTGAGAATGTTCTGTCGGCAGATTGTAAAACTTGCGGAGGCGTTGTAAGCCGGCGGCACAGTTTTACTAATCCAGCATATGTGACAGGATGAATCCAGACAGAGACAGCCGTCATCTTCATTTGGAATAATTGCTGCATTGGTAAACAGGTGTGTGTAGATTCCTGGGTTCAAAATAAATGTTAATCCTATGATTTAACCCTCTCTCCTGTTAAAAGCAGGAGTTCTGCAGATTATCTGCTCACTTGCAAATGTCTTCGTGTCCTGCACTTCTGTGAGTCCTACAGAGGAAGCGATATCTGATAAAAAGACGGTTTTATTTCTGTTCTATAACTGATGTGCGCTCCAGCCTCAGTTTCTCTGGAGATGTAATTCCAGTGTAACCATAGACTACTTAGACTGACCACCACCACCACCACACATCCCACTTCTGCCACCAAGATCACCTACATCGCTGCCACCACAACCACCAGTCAATATTGACTGCACCAATGAAGGACTGGATGCCCGCAGAAGTAATGCAATGGCAGTGGAGCCCACTAAAATTATGATGCCTGTACCCTATTTTAGGGATGTGCAGATCCGGATTTACCTGGATCTCAAAACTAGCTCTTATTGGAAATAGGGCTGTCACATGTTTGGAGTCGAAACATGTGACAGCTGATAGCCAATAAGATCCCATTTTGAGATCCAGGTAAATCCGTGGAAAATGTTGGATCTGCACATCCCTACCCTATTTCACATGTCCATGTTGACCACAGAGTGACAGAGAGCTTTGGTTGTGTGGGAACGATTCTATCATGTATGTTCAGGTCAGTAACGCACAGCCTTCCATGTACAACAATATCACTGTCACATACAGGCGTTACTTGCTCTGCAATGCTGCCGTGTCAATTTAAGTGATGTCTATTTATTAAATGCTGATTGTTCCATAATGTTTAAGTAGAGATTATTAAGCACTTACAATGTTCTTCTAACTTCCCAGCCCTCAGGGACACATAGCCAGACTGGTGTATCACTAACAGTTGAGATTAGCACAAAATGGCCGCTTTGTGTTCACATGACTTCTCCATACACAAAATGAGAGCTGAGCGGCCATCTTAGACAGAAGCTTAATGTGACGTTATCAGAGAGCAGCCTAGTATCCGACCCTGGGTACCCATAAATGAATTAAGCATTGGTGTTTGGATGTTTTTATCCGCCTGTCTGTCCTCACAGGGTGCATTTTGGGGTCTGATGGTTGGCCTTGCGATTGGACTAGTGCGGATGATCATGGAGTTTGTGTACCCCATACCCCGTTGTGGAATTCCTGATGAGAGACCTTCAATCCTGAAGGACATCCACTACCTGCACTTCGCCATCATCTTGTGTGCGCTGACGGTGGGAGTCGTTGTAGGGATCAGTCTGTTGACGGAGCCTCCCCTACACTCCCAGGTGGGTTCCTTATTAAAATGAGTACGACTTGTATCCGTATGATAAAGCTACAGGATAATCAAGAAGAGGCGTAAACTGGTAAACTCAAAGTAAACTGGTTGCCAAACACAGTGGAAACAAGGGCACTAATTACATAATAATACTTACTAAATTCTCACATTCACTTCAATAACTCATTCATTTCAATGGGGTTCCTTAACTTCCCGCACATTATACAACAATGGGTTACCACAGGGAACGATAGCTCTTGATATAATAACTGGACGTTACCGGCTGTGAGAGAACGTTAAGCCGATCAGTCACCAAGGATTTCTCTGTTTTGGGATAGATAACAAACCTCACATGGTGGACGATACCCCGTGGCAGGAACCCACCAGAGATGACCCTCAGAAAAATATCCAGTCGAAGCCACGCTGGCCGAGGAGACAATGAAGGTAATGCAGGTCTATGCATTCCTAATCGAGGAGATGTATCAAACTTTGGGCAAGTGGGCAAGTTAAGAAGCATCAACTTCTAGCATCTACCCAGTATGTTCTATAAAAGTATAGGGAAAAGCTTCACTCGTCCACATTCCACTCTTTCGAAGGTTTGATACATGCCGTCCCCAGATCACAGTATGGACGTCCTGTTGTTGTGTTGGTGGCAACAGAATGGAAAAGGTCTGGTGGGTCAGTTTTTACAAATGTTTTCCCCTAAGTGCTCCATACGCTGCACAGTAATTAGTAGTGTTTGGGTGGAGACCCCCTTTACGTTTCTGAGGTAAGGTTTTACTTTGCACCTTTTTCTGATGAACTTTCTGTTGGTTTTCCCCATTCCCCATGGTTAGCTCCAGAAAATGGTTCTGCACGCAGTCGGACCTGCAGCAATGTGTTCTGCAGCGAACCTAAAGAAGTAGCAGAGACCCCCAACCCTCTTCAACAGCAGAGCATTAAAGAAGACCCGTTCTGGGCGCGTGTGTGCTGCATTAACGCCATCATTCTGATATGTGTCAACATTTTCTTTTATGCGTATTTTGCCTAATATGCCAAGATCTGGGGGAAAACGCCTCAACATTAGTAATCTGACTGCTCTGTACATTACAACCTCTGGGGCCAACTGGCTGTCGCAGACGGAGATGAGGATAACGCAGCAACTTGGCTAATGTGGTAACATAAGGCGCCTGCACAACTTTACAGGATACTAGCCTGGGACAGTGTTGGATCTGCTAATTACTGCCACTTTCCTATTAAATCATTTGCCAGAACATCGCGTATGCCAGCAGAATATACATTCCTTGCTCCGGTAAACTACTATTGGTTCCAGCAGCGAGAGCCGGCGGTACGTGTCACGTGACAAAACCAAGATGGCGGACCACCAAGCCTAAACAGGCAGGAGGGTGACATTCCTGAGATTGTGTGAATGAATAAAGTACAATTATTGAATAAAACGTGTTATTAAATTAACTGCCTCCTCCTCGTTAACCAAGAAAGGGGATTTTAAATCCGTCTTTTACAGCCCTGACGCTCAGGAAATCACTGTGTGTCAGATATAATTTCCAGGTCATGAATCACTGAGCCGAAATCTTTCCCTCAAAGTTGTCAACAACAACATGCTGTCTGTGAGGGAACATTCCCAAATACTGTATACCTATTTCCAAGTATCTTGTTGCATCAAATTAGAGTTCTGCCCTTTCTAGTGCCTAGTGGAGGCAGCCATTTTGTAGAATAAACCAATAAGGAGCCTTAACCCCCTCCAACCCTACTTTCAATCAATTCAAGTGAAAGTTTGAAAGTTTAGCTATGGCATCTTAGAAGTTCCACAGCTGCCTAAGTAGAACAAGGATGTCTTAATCATAGACATCCTTTATTTGTGATAGGCAGGCTCAGTGGCGCCCTCTGGATCCCTGTGTCCTAAGCAGCTGCTGTCATGATGGCTGGATTACTCCCAGTGATGGATTAATTCATGACTGGAGTAGGACTTCTATCAAAATCACCTGTGTAAAAAGCAGAAACAGACCCTAGCTGACATTTGAGAGATGTGTTCTTCAGGACTGATAGTCAAAACAGAAGGTGTTCAAATATCTTTCACTATAAAAGTGTTGTCTTATGCCGCTTCCAGACATGTGACCCGGAAATTTTCCAGGTCTAGCAAATCTGCAAATTCACAGATCTCAGCTCCATGACCTGGGACATAGACCCTCATTCTGATCTGATGGGAACAGGGCGATTTCGACTTTGCACAAGAGGTCAGAGGCTGAGAGGCTTGTGCTGAGCTCTGATTAGTGGAGCTCATTACATGCTTCTCAGGCCCATGGAGGCTCGTCATGGGAGGGTTTTTTATCAGAGGGAGCGCTGAGCCTGTGAGGTCTCCTACAGTCCTACAGAGTAAGGTACAGAGGGAAAAACAGTTACCTATTGACCAAGTTTATACTGCCTTTGTGTTTTGACAGTGTAATATTCTCCTGTGCAGTTTGCGGCCAGTAATGACAAGTATAAGGGGGCCCCCTATCTAAAGTGACACGGGGCCCCCCCGGAGGCTTAATCCGGCCCTGCCCATATACCATACATAGCTGGAACTTCTCGCTGGAGAACATAGATGGTTGTTGGTGTCAGCGACCTCACTTAGCCCACCACGATCTCCTAGATCAAGGGTGGCCAACCGGTCAGAGGTAAAGAGCCAAAAAATATCTGTAGTCAAGCTAAAGAGCCAACAACATGCGCGCGGCAAAGGCACGCGTGCCAAAAAAAGGGGCATGGTCTATTTGGACCACTTGGGTGGGTGTGATACACATATGCCTCCAATAGTGCAGTGCCATATATACATATGCCCCCAATAGTGAAAGATACACATATGCTCCCACGATGCCAGAAAGCTGGTGGGTTATTTGCCCAATGCCAGGAGGTGGTGGGTTTTTTGCTTCCTTCCAGGGGGAGGGGGTGTTTCCTTGCTCTTTGCCAGGGGTTGCAGGGTCCACAGCGCTCCCGGAATCCGCACTTCCGGGTAGCACTGGTCACTCTGCACATCCCTGACAGACGCTAGAGGTAAAGGAGCACCTCTAGCGTCTGTCTCCTTCACAGCGGCGGCCATATTTTGAGGGGCGCAGGGTCTCCGTCAGCATGTGGACAGAGACTCTGCACCCCTGCGGTGAAGACCGGTCCGTTTCCCCGTGCCCGGCAGCCCCCGTCTCCCAATCCCTGCCACGGCAGCGCCCCCATCCCGCCGCGTGCCCCCCCCCCCCCCACGCGTTAACGGCGATAATAAATTTAATCGCCGTTAATGTGCTGGCGTGTTAACGCGATATTAACGCGTTAACGTGCCCAGCACTAACATATATATATATATACATGGGTATATACAGAGAATGCTTTCCACCAAATCTAAGCAAGAGGCCTAGTTCTGTTACACACAAGGGGCACCGCCGAAATGGGCGGAAACAAACGATGTGATGGACGCCATCAGGGAAAATTACGCAGTTTGCTGTGCAATGACATGATCTGCAGCAGGGAGCATGGCCGCAGCGACACCATTTTGCATAAGCAGGCCCCACCCACAGCTGCGCAATGGCGAGACCCTATGAGGTAAATTGCGTCACTGTATCCCTTTATATGGATCCCAGCTGGTATTCTAGTGTTAGATGTAATGCTTGGGGGTGGGAAGTGTGTGTGTGGGGGGGTCTATTTAACCTTGTGATTGTGATTTAAGGCTTTTTGTTTGGTGTGTTTCAGGACCCTTCCTTCAGGGTTGCCAAGGGCTGGGATGGGCCCTGGTACTGGAGGGGCAGCGGGTCCAAAATCCTGGAGGCGTGTCTAAACAACATCCAGCAAAAGTGCTAAAAATACAATACACGGCGCTGTTGTGTGGCAGGCACAAAGCGGTGCGAGGGGTGGGGCAGGAACTAATTATCTGGGCCTAGGCTTGTTGGAGGGGCCCAGCGGAGGGGGGGGGGCGTCGCCAAAGATCTGTGATTAAACCATGCCCCTGCTATGATGACATGAGTCCCATCATTGCCTCGCCCACTTCCACTCGGTAAGCTGGCGGATGTGGAGGGGAGGAGCCGGCAGCTGCTGGGAGGTGTTTGCGGTTGAAGGCCAGCTATAGGGTGGCCCGGAGCACCACTCCACTTTAGGGGGCCTTAGGGCCGTTATGAGACAGTAGACAAGTGGTCGGGGGTTTATGGTACCCCTGTTTCTTGCTATTTTTGGCCAGAAAAATGTGGTGTGGATCAACATGCATAAGGTCAACAGTCAATAGTACGACCACTATTGGTCAACAAAAGGAAAATATTGGCATGGAAAAGGTCAACAAAAGGAAAATGTTGGCATGGAAAAGGGTCGACATGGGAAAATGTCGACATATACGGTTTTCATAATTTTCCTGTCGACATAGGTCAACATGGACACCGTATTAGTGTAACGCACCCCCCCGTCGACATTTTGCTTATGTTGACCTTTTCTCTATGTTGATGTTGGTGTTGATCTATTGGCTGTCAACCTAGACACACACTGTCGGCACTTTATACTATAGCCTGTCTGACAAACGCTTTGTCCCTGTGTCATTAATTTTGATGACCATGTGACATGCACACATGACAACCCAGCCGTTATATGGTGTGTGCACAGAGGTGACGCAATGGCCGGCCTCTACGTCTGGGCGACAGGCTTTTATCTGGGAGTCAGAACATAACAGGTGCTTGAGACTCTTGTATTAGCACTTGTAGTTAATGCTCCACTACAGGAAACTGGCACAAGCAGCACTACACACAATGTATGTGTCATTATTGCATTGTGAAGGGAGAAGGGCAGGGGGCCCACCCATTTCTGTCCCAGCGTGCACGCGTATGTAAGTGACTTGAAAGTCACATCTGTATGGTGCAGCCGGCTAACAAACAACGGGGGCCTAGGATACCGTTAGCAGAACCACAAGCCGAGAATAGGCAATTCCCTGTGAGATTGTAACGTGCGATGTTATGTCACCTGCAGGATAGTGACTGTCGTCCTGGTTATCATCAGCGTGGTCTGGATCCCTATCCTCCAGACTGCCAACAGCGGGCAGCTCTACGTCTACATACAGTCCGTCACTAGCTACAGACAGAGACAGCCGTCATCTTCATTTGGAATAATTGCTGCATTGGTAAACAGGTGTGTGTAGATTCCTGGGTTCAAAATAAATGTTAATCCTATGATTTAACCCTCTCTCCTGTTAAAAGCAGGAGTTCTGCAGATTATCTGCTCACTTGCAAATGTCTTCGTGTCCTGCACTTCTGTGAGTCCTACAGAGGAAGCGATATCTGATAAAAAGACGGTTTTATTTCTGTTCTATAACTGATGTGCGCTCCAGCCTCAGTTTCTCTGGAGATGTAATTCCAGTGTAACCATAGACTACTTAGACTGACCACCACCACCACCACACATCCCACTTCTGCCACCAAGATCACCTACATCGCTGCCACCACAACCACCAGTCAATATTGACTGCACCAATGAAGGACTGGATGCCCGCAGAAGTAATGCAATGGCAGTGGAGCCCACTAAAATTATGATGCCTGTACCCTATTTTAGGGATGTGCAGATCCGGATTTACCTGGATCTCAAAACTAGCTCTTATTGGAAATAGGGCTGTCACATGTTTGGAGTCGAAACATGTGACAGCTGATAGCCAATAAGATCCCATTTTGAGATCCAGGTAAATCCGTGGAAAATGTTGGATCTGCACATCCCTACCCTATTTCACATGTCCATGTTGACCACAGAGTGACAGAGAGCTTTGGTTGTGTGGGAACGATTCTATCATGTATGTTCAGGTCAGTAACGCACAGCCTTCCATGTACAACAATATCACTGTCACATACAGGCGTTACTTGCTCTGCAATGCTGCCGTGTCAATTTAAGTGATGTCTATTTATTAAATGCTGATTGTTCCATAATGTTTAAGTAGAGATTATTAAGCACTTACAATGTTCTTCTAACTTCCCAGCCCTCAGGGACACATAGCCAGACTGGTGTATCACTAACAGTTGAGATTAGCACAAAATGGCCGCTTTGTGTTCACATGACTTCTCCATACACAAAATGAGAGCTGAGCGGCCATCTTAGACAGAAGCTTAATGTGACGTTATCAGAGAGCAGCCTAGTATCCGACCCTGGGTACCCATAAATGAATTAAGCATTGGTGTTTGGATGTTTTTATCCGCCTGTCTGTCCTCACAGGGTGCATTTTGGGGTCTGATGGTTGGCCTTGCGATTGGACTAGTGCGGATGATCATGGAGTTTGTGTACCCCATACCCCGTTGTGGAATTCCTGATGAGAGACCTTCAATCCTGAAGGACATCCACTACCTGCACTTCGCCATCATCTTGTGTGCGCTGACGGTGGGAGTCGTTGTAGGGATCAGTCTGTTGACGGAGCCTCCCCTACACTCCCAGGTGGGTTCCTTATTAAAATGAGTACGACTTGTATCCGTATGATAAAGCTACAGGATAATCAAGAAGAGGCGTAAACTGGTAAACTCAAAGTAAACTGGTTGCCAAACACAGTGGAAACAAGGGCACTAATTACATAATAATACTTACTAAATTCTCACATTCACTTCAATAACTCATTCATTTCAATGGGGTTCCTTAACTTCCCGCACATTATACAACAATGGGTTACCACAGGGAACGATAGCTCTTGATATAATAACTGGACGTTACCGGCTGTGAGAGAACGTTAAGCCGATCAGTCACCAAGGATTTCTCTGTTTTGGGATAGATAACAAACCTCACATGGTGGACGATACCCCGTGGCAGGAACCCACCAGAGATGACCCTCAGAAAAATATCCAGTCGAAGCCACGCTGGCCGAGGAGACAATGAAGGTAATGCAGGTCTATGCATTCCTAATCGAGGAGATGTATCAAACTTTGGGCAAGTGGGCAAGTTAAGAAGCATCAACTTCTAGCATCTACCCAGTATGTTCTATAAAAGTATAGGGAAAAGCTTCACTCGTCCACATTCCACTCTTTCGAAGGTTTGATACATGCCGTCCCCAGATCACAGTATGGACGTCCTGTTGTTGTGTTGGTGGCAACAGAATGGAAAAGGTCTGGTGGGTCAGTTTTTACAAATGTTTTCCCCTAAGTGCTCCATACGCTGCACAGTAATTAGTAGTGTTTGGGTGGAGACCCCCTTTACGTTTCTGAGGTAAGGTTTTACTTTGCACCTTTTTCTGATGAACTTTCTGTTGGTTTTCCCCATTCCCCATGGTTAGCTCCAGAAAATGGTTCTGCACGCAGTCGGACCTGCAGCAATGTGTTCTGCAGCGAACCTAAAGAAGTAGCAGAGACCCCCAACCCTCTTCAACAGCAGAGCATTAAAGAAGACCCGTTCTGGGCGCGTGTGTGCTGCATTAACGCCATCATTCTGATATGTGTCAACATTTTCTTTTATGCGTATTTTGCCTAATATGCCAAGATCTGGGGGAAAACGCCTCAACATTAGTAATCTGACTGCTCTGTACATTACAACCTCTGGGGCCAACTGGCTGTCGCAGACGGAGATGAGGATAACGCAGCAACTTGGCTAATGTGGTAACATAAGGCGCCTGCACAACTTTACAGGATACTAGCCTGGGACAGTGTTGGATCTGCTAATTACTGCCACTTTCCTATTAAATCATTTGCCAGAACATCGCGTATGCCAGCAGAATATACATTCCTTGCTCCGGTAAACTACTATTGGTTCCAGCAGCGAGAGCCGGCGGTACGTGTCACGTGACAAAACCAAGATGGCGGACCACCAAGCCTAAACAGGCAGGAGGGTGACATTCCTGAGATTGTGTGAATGAATAAAGTACAATTATTGAATAAAACGTGTTATTAAATTAACTGCCTCCTCCTCGTTAACCAAGAAAGGGGATTTTAAATCCGTCTTTTACAGCCCTGACGCTCAGGAAATCACTGTGTGTCAGATATAATTTCCAGGTCATGAATCACTGAGCCGAAATCTTTCCCTCAAAGTTGTCAACAACAACATGCTGTCTGTGAGGGAACATTCCCAAATACTGTATACCTATTTCCAAGTATCTTGTTGCATCAAATTAGAGTTCTGCCCTTTCTAGTGCCTAGTGGAGGCAGCCATTTTGTAGAATAAACCAATAAGGAGCCTTAACCCCCTCCAACCCTACTTTCAATCAATTCAAGTGAAAGTTTGAAAGTTTAGCTATGGCATCTTAGAAGTTCCACAGCTGCCTAAGTAGAACAAGGATGTCTTAATCATAGACATCCTTTATTTGTGATAGGCAGGCTCAGTGGCGCCCTCTGGATCCCTGTGTCCTAAGCAGCTGCTGTCATGATGGCTGGATTACTCCCAGTGATGGATTAATTCATGACTGGAGTAGGACTTCTATCAAAATCACCTGTGTAAAAAGCAGAAACAGACCCTAGCTGACATTTGAGAGATGTGTTCTTCAGGACTGATAGTCAAAACAGAAGGTGTTCAAATATCTTTCACTATAAAAGTGTTGTCTTATGCCGCTTCCAGACATGTGACCCGGAAATTTTCCAGGTCTAGCAAATCTGCAAATTCACAGATCTCAGCTCCATGACCTGGGACATAGACCCTCATTCTGATCTGATGGGAACAGGGCGATTTCGACTTTGCACAAGAGGTCAGAGGCTGAGAGGCTTGTGCTGAGCTCTGATTAGTGGAGCTCATTACATGCTTCTCAGGCCCATGGAGGCTCGTCATGGGAGGGTTTTTTATCAGAGGGAGCGCTGAGCCTGTGAGGTCTCCTACAGTCCTACAGAGTAAGGTACAGAGGGAAAAACAGTTACCTATTGACCAAGTTTATACTGCCTTTGTGTTTTGACAGTGTAATATTCTCCTGTGCAGTTTGCGGCCAGTAATGACAAGTATAAGGGGGCCCCCTATCTAAAGTGACACGGGGCCCCCCCGGAGGCTTAATCCGGCCCTGCCCATATACCATACATAGCTGGAACTTCTCGCTGGAGAACATAGATGGTTGTTGGTGTCAGCGACCTCACTTAGCCCACCACGATCTCCTAGATCAAGGGTGGCCAACCGGTCAGAGGTAAAGAGCCAAAAAATATCTGTAGTCAAGCTAAAGAGCCAACAACATGCGCGCGGCAAAGGCACGCGTGCCAAAAAAAGGGGCATGGTCTATTTGGACCACTTGGGTGGGTGTGATACACATATGCCTCCAATAGTGCAGTGCCATATATACATATGCCCCCAATAGTGAAAGATACACATATGCTCCCACGATGCCAGAAAGCTGATATGCCCCCACAGTGCCACAAACTGCTATGCCCCCACAGTGCCAAAAATTGCTATGCCCCCACAGTTTCACAAACTGCTATGCCCCCACAGTGCTAATTTCCCAGCAGCAGCACTCACCGTTGTTGCTGCTGCTGCCGGGCGGGGAGAGGACAGACTGGCATCTCCCTGCAGTCCTATAATGTCACTGAGGGGAGGAGAGCACAGCACACCGCGGGTCTCCTTCCCCCCTCACTGTGACTGGGCCGTCCACCAATCAAAGCTCGCAGGCCGGTTCCTGATTGGCTGCGGTCCCGCGAGTTCTGATTGGCGGATGGCCCATTCACAAGGATGCACAGTGAGGGGTAGGAGAGATGAGCGATGCTCACTCTCCTCCCCTCAGAGGGAGAAGGGAACCAGCAGCGGGTAATGGAGGGATGGGGGACTGGGGTGGGCGGCGGGCAGCTGAGTGGGAGCAGGAGCCACACTTTAACAGGGGGAGAGCCGCATGTGGCTCAAGAGCCTCAGGTTGGCCACCCCTGTCCTAGATCATTACTATATGCTTCTGTACCCTGATTAGCAAAGTGCCACACAATGCACAATGCAATGATCTCCAGCACTTTGTGCATTCGGCCAATACAAGCACTTTCACTTCTGCTGATGCTCAGGAACCCTGCTGACATAAATCATCCCTGAGAACATCTTGGTTCTGCTTGGGGAGATAAAACAGAATGGAATTAATGAAAGCAAATGAGAAAATTGCTGAGCTGTCTGTAAACCAGCCGAACCTGTGAAAATAACTCCCCATTAAAGCAATTATACTCACCAGGCCCTCGTTTAGTATGCAAATATTTCCAGGCAATTAAAGGCTTTGAGACAATGAAGCAACAGGCTAAGCATTTTATGCATGCAGCAATCAGCAAATGTCATTACACATGTCTGGTCTGCAGACAGCGGGAATAGGCCAGCTATCCCCTACCCATGGGGCAGCGCCTGAGGTTGTGGGCATGCCTTTCCCAACTTACCCTAAGCCAGAGGTTCCCAATCTTTTTTGATTCACGGCACCCTAGAGAATCAGAATTTTTTTTTCACGGCACCCCTAGGTCACAAAAAATGTGTTTATATGCGATTCTTAGCGGCAGTTATGTGGTAAAGGGCAGGATTTGCTTCTGTTTGTACACATTCTATGATTGGCAGCCACCAGCACTGGTTTTGCTCATGAATAATTAACCATTAATAATTTGAGTTGGTCCTAGACCACCAAGCCGCGGCACCCCTGCATGTGTCCCGAGGCACCCCAGGGAGCCACGGCACACAGTTTGGGAACCACTGCCCTAAGCCCTAATGAGCCAGTGAAAATGTCAGCTTTTGCCATCAATGCCACACCGTCTTCCTCACTTGCTTATGGTGACCGTATTACACGTGGCTCCGGATCTGCCACAGCATCCTGTAAATCCCTACACTGTCTCTCTGTGTCCACCAGTATATCATTCATGTAACTAATCTAGTATACTGCCATGTCACACCTCCCCTACTACCTACACTACTCCCACCTACCCTACTACCCCTATACTGTCTACTCTAATACACATCACACCTCCCCCTACTACCTACACTACTACCACCTACCCTACTCCCCCTATACCGTCTACTCTAATACCATGTCACACCTCCCTACTACCTATACTACTCCCACCTACCCTACTACCCCTATACCGTCTACTCTAATACCATGTCACACCTCCCTACTACTAATACTACTCCCACCTTCCCTACTGCCCCTATACTGTCTACTCTAATACCATGTCACACCTCCCCATACTACCTATACTACTCCCACCTCCCCTACTCCCCCTATACCGTCTACTCTAATACCATGTCACACCTCCCTACTACCTATACTACTCCCACCTACCCTACTACCCCTATACTGTCTACTCTAATACCATGTCACACCTCCCTGCTACCTATACTACTCCCACCTACCCTACTCCCCCTATACCGTCTACTCTAATACCATTTCACACCTTTCCTACTACCTACACTACTCCCACCTACCCTACTACCCCTATACCGTCTACTCTAATACCATGTCACACCTCGTTACTACCTATACTACTCCCACCTACCCTTCTACCCCTATACCGTCTACTCTAATACCATGTCACACCTCGCTACTACCTATACTACTCCCACCTACCCTACTACCCCTATACTGTCTACTCTAATACACATCACACCTCCCCCTACTATCTATACTACTCCCACCTACCCTACTCCCCCTATACTGTCTACTCTAATACCATGTCACACCTCCCCTACTACCTACACTACTCCCACCTACCCTATTCCCCCTATACCGTCTACTCTAATACCATGTCACACCTCGCTACTACCTATACTACTCCCACCTACCCTATTACCCCTATACTGTCTACTCTAATACCATGTCATATGTCCCCTACTACCTACACTACTCCCACCTACCCTACTACCCCTATACTGTCTACTCTAATACACATCACACCTCCCCCTACTATCTATACTACTCCCACCTACCCTACTCCCCCTATACTGTCTACTCTAATACCATGTCACACCTCCCCTACTACCTACACTACTCCCACCTACCCTACTACCCCTATACTGTCTACTCTAATACCATGTCACACATCCCTACTACCAATACAACTCCCACCTACCCTACTCCCCCTATACTGTCTACTCTAATACCATTTCACACCTTCCCTACTACCTACACTACTCCCACCTACCCTACTCCCCCTATACCGTCTACTCTAATACACATCACACCTCCCCCTACTATCTATACTACTCCCACCTACCCTACTCCCCCTATACTGTCTACTCTAATACCATGTCACACCTCCCTACTACCTATACTACTCCCACCTACCCTACTACCCCTATACTGTCTACTCTGATACCATGTCACACCTCCCCTACTACCAATACTACTCCCACCTACCCTACTGCCCCTATACTGTCTACTCTAATACCATGTCACACCTCCCCCTACTACCTATACTACTCCCACCTACCCTACTACCCCTATACAGTCTACTATTATACCATATCACACCTCCCCCTACTACCTACACTACTCCCACCTACCCTACTCCCCCTATACTGTCTACTCTAATACCATGTCACAACTCCCCTTACTACCTACACTACTCCCACCTACCCTACTACCCCTATACTGTCTACTCTAATACCATGTCACACCTCCCCTACTACCTACACTACTCTATTACACCCTCATACCTCCCCTACTCCCACCTGTACTACTCACACTAATACACCCTCACACCTACCCTACTCCCACCTATACTACCCACACTAATACACCCTCACACCTCCCCTACTCCCACCTGTACTACCCACACTAATACACCCTCAAACCTCCCCTACTCCCACCTGTACTTCCCACACTAATACACCCTCACACCTCCCCTACTCCCACCTTTACTACCCACACGAATACACCCTCACACCTCCCCTACTCCCACCTGTACTACCCACACTAATACACCCTCACACCTCCCCTACTCCCACCTCTACTACCCACACTAATACACCCTCCCACCTCCCCTACTTCCACCTATACTACCCATACTAATACACCCCCACAGCTACCATACTCCCACCTATACTACCCACACTAATACACCCTCACACCTCCCCTACTCCCACCTGTACTACCCACACTAATACACCCTCACACCTCCCCTACTCCCACCTGTACTACTCACACTAATACACTCTCACACCTCCCCTACTCCCACCTGTACTACCCACACTAACACACCCTCACACCTTCCCTACTCCCACCTGTTCTACCCACACTAATACACCCTCACACCTCCCCTACTCCCACCTATACTACCCTCACTAATACACCCTCACACCTCCCCTACTCCCACCTATACTACCCACACTAATACACCCTCACACCTCCCCTACTCCCATTTATATTACCCACACTAATACACCCTCACACCTCCCCTACTCCCACCTGTACTACCCACACTAATACACCCTCACACCTCCCCTACTCCCACCTATACTACCCACACGAATACACCCTCACACCTCCCCTACTCCCACCTGTACTACCCACACTAATACACCCTCCCACCTCCCCTACTTCCCCCTATACTACCCACACTAATACACCCCCACAGCTACCATACTCCCACCTATACTACCCACACTAATACACCCTCACACCTCCCCTACTACCCCCTATACTACCCACACTAATACACCCCCACAGCTACCCTACTCCCACCTGTACTACCCACACTAATACACCCTCCCACCTCCCCTACTTCCCCCTATACTACCCACACTAATACACCCCCACAGCTACCATACTCCCACCTATACTACCCACACTAATACACCCTCACACCTCCCCTACTACCCCCTATACTACCCACACTAATACACCCCCACAGCTACCATACTCCCACCTATACTACCCACACTAATACACCCTCACACCTCCCCTACTCCCACCTGTACTTCCCACACTAATACACCCTCACACCTCCCCTACTCCCACCTTTACTACCCACACGAATACACCCTCACACCTCCCCTACTCCCACCTGTACTACCCACACTAATACACCCTCACACCTCCCCTACTCCCACCTCTACTACCCACACTAATACACCCTCCCACCTCCCCTACTTCCACCTATACTACCCATACTAATACACCCCCACAGCTACCATACTCCCACCTATACTACCCACACTAATACACCCTCACACCTCCCCTACTCCCACCTGTACTACCCACACTAATACACCCTCACACCTCCCCTACTCCCACCTGTACTACTCACACTAATACACTCTCACACCTCCCCTACTCCCACCTGTACTACCCACACTAACACACCCTCACACCTTCCCTACTCCCACCTGTTCTACCCACACTAATACACCCTCACACCTCCCCTACTCCCACCTATACTACCCTCACTAATACACCCTCACACCTCCCCTACTCCCACCTATACTACCCACACTAATACACCCTCACACCTCCCCTACTCCCATTTATATTACCCACACTAATACACCCTCACACCTCCCCTACTCCCACCTGTACTACCCACACTAATACACCCTCACACCTCCCCTACTCCCACCTATACTACCCACACGAATACACCCTCACACCTCCCCTACTCCCACCTGTACTACCCACACTAATACACCCTCCCACCTCCCCTACTTCCCCCTATACTACCCACACTAATACACCCCCACAGCTACCATACTCCCACCTATACTACCCACACTAATACACCCTCACACCTCCCCTACTACCCCCTATACTACCCACACTAATACACCCCCACAGCTACCCTACTCCCACCTGTACTACCCACACTAATACACCCTCACACCTCCCCTACTCCCACCTATACTACCCACACAAATACACCCTCACACCTCCCCTACTCCCACCTGTACTACCCACACGAATACACCCTCACACCTCCCCTACTCCCACCTGTACTACCCACACTAATACACCCTCACACCTCCCCTACTCCCACCTATACTACTCACACGAACACACCCTCACACCTACCCTACTCCCACCTGTACTACCCACACTAACACACCCTCATACCTCCCCTACTCCCACCTGTACTACTCACACTAATAAACCCTCACACCTACCCTACTCCCACCTATACTACCCACACTAATACACCCTCACATCTCCCCTACTCCCACCTGTACTACCCACACTAATACACCCTCACACCTCCCCTACTCCCACCTGTACTACCCACACTAATACACCCTCACACCTCCCCTACTCCCACCTATACTACCCACACGATTACACCCTCACACTTCCCTACTCCCACCTGTACTACCCACACTAATACACCCTCACACCTCCCCTACTCCCACCTGTACTACCTACACTAATACACCCTCCCACCTCCCCTACTTCCACCTATACTACCCACACTAATACACCCCCACAGCTACCATACTCCCACCTATACTACCCACACTAATACACCCTCACACCTCCCCTACTCCCACCTGTACTACCCACACTAATACACCCTCACACCTCCCCTACTCCCACCTGTACTACCCACACTAATACACCCTCACACCTCCCCTACTCCCACCTGTACTACCCACACTAACACACCCTCACACCTCCCCTACTCCCACCTGTTCTACCCACACTAATACACCCTCACACCTCCCCTACTCCCACCTATACTACCCTCACTAATACACCCTCACACCGCCCCTACTCCCACCTATACTACCCACACTAATACACCCTCACTCCTCCCCTACTCTGATTTATATTACCCACACTAATACACCCTCACACCTCCCCTACTCCCACCTGTACTACCCACACGAATACACCCTCACACCTCCCCTACTCCCACCTATACTACCCACACGAATACACCCTCACACCTCCCCTACTCCCACCTGTACTACCCACACTAATACACCCTCACACCTCTCCTACTCCCACCTGTACTACCCACACTAATACACCCTCCCACCTCCCCTACTTCCCCCTATACTACCCACACTAATACACCCCCACAGCTACCATACTCCCACCTATACTACCCACACTAATACACCCTCACACCTCCCCTACTACCCCCTATACTACCCACACTAATACACCCCCACAGCTACCATACTCCCACCTATACTACCCACACTAATACACCCTCACACCTTCCCTACTCCCACCTGTACTACCCACACTAATACACCCTCACACCTCCCCTACTCCCACCTATACTACCCACACGAATACACCCTCACACCTCCCCTACTCCCACCTGTACTACCCACACTAATACACCCTCACACCTCCCCTACTCCTCCTATACTACCCACACTAATACACCCTCCCACCTCCCCTACTGCCATCTATACTACCCACACTAATACACCCTCACACCTCCCCTACTCCCACCTATACTACTCACACGAACACACCCTCACACCTACCCTACTCCCACCTGTACTACCCACACTAACACACCCTCACACCTCCCCTACTCCCATCTGTACTACCCACACTAATACACCCTCACACCTCCCCTACTCCCACCTATACTACCCACACTAATACACCCTCACACCTCATAAAGGCTTGTTGCGGTTATTTAGGGGGAGGGAACATTTCCTGGCCTCTGCGTCGGGCAGATTGAACACCCCCATGGATACCGCAAGCCTCCTGTGTTGTTACCTGTGGGGACTAGTGTGTTTTTTTTTATATGGGGGCCAATAGATTTTTTTTTTCTCTGTGGGGGCCAATGTGTTTTGCCATGTGGGGATCTCATGGTGCGCCTTGCCAATATTTAAATCTTATTTAGTGTGCTGCAAGGTAAAAAGGTTGAAAATCATTCAAGCAGATAAAGGCGCAAACCACACAATGTATAGGTTTCTACAGTTTAATAAACAGGAGGTCTAATGTAGCCTTTTTTCCTGCCCCACGTGTTCGAGCCCAGTGTCATACAGTCACCTTTACTGTGAATGTGATAGGGTCCCAACTTTTTACATACTCTTTGCTTTCCCATTGGTCCTAACACTATGCACCAAACAAAGAGGTAGGTCCTTCAACATGATTCCCTGGTGGGAACACATCTCAATGTTCATCATAATCACTATTTGCTAGTATTTTCCATCTCAAGCCAATATAAAGAAAGACATTCTCTGTCGCTACAAAAGAATATCTGGTGACAAGATCCAGTCTCTTACTAGAATGAAGAGAATATACTGAAGCCAATGTAAGGTCCTCCAAGTTCTCAGTAGAGTAGAGGGTCCGGCCACCCTCTGGCTGTCCTGTCAGAGAAGGTCAGTACGACCGGCCAGAGGAATAGGTGCAGTGGGTCATGACTGCATCTGGCTGACGTAGTTCAATGGGAAAAGACCAATCCTGCCGGCGATTCTTCCACGCCACCAGTTGGGGTCCGAGTTGTCCATGACCTCGATGACATCCCCTCGCTGAAAGGACAGCTCGCCAGGCTTGCCAGACATGAAGTTGAACTGAGCCTGGACAAACTGTTTTTTCCTCTGTAGGGGAAGAAAGAAAAGTGGGAATATTACTGGTTGTCTTCGCATGGCCACAAGGTGGGAATGGCGGCATACCTCCTACCTGACAATGGTGACTGTAGGATGGACAAATCGAGGAGATGTTTCAAAGCTTCCAAAGAGTGAAGACATGGAGAAAAGTAGAAGAAGCCCATAGCAACAAAATCAGCTTCTAGCTATCATTTATCAAGCACATTCTATAAAGAAAAGGCCGATTGGTCACTATGGGCAACTTCTGCATATCTCGCCATATTTAGAGGTAAATGTTTTGTTCTTCATAATTATCAAGTTCATCTACTTATTTCCATTAGATATTTAGCTGCACTTGCCAATGCTCTTGCAAATACCGCCAGCATAGTGATAGAATAAACTGCACCAAGGGATATATCGTATTGGAAAGATCTTCTTAGAAGGCAAACAAATTGTATACAGTCTTCTGGCTCTTACTCCCTGCCTGGCCAAACGCTACAGTCCCAACAGCCTCCTGGCAATAGGCCATTCATAGTAATTATATACAGTGTTCTGGCTCTACCTCTCTACCTGGCCACACTCTACAGTCCCAACAGCCTCCTAGCAATAGGCCATTCACAGTAATTATATACAGTCTTCTGGCTCTACCTCTCTGCCTGGCCACACTCTACAGTCCCAACAGCCTCATGGCAATAGGCCATTCACAATAATTATATACAGTCTTCTGGCTCTACCTCTCGGCCTGGCCACACTCTACAGTCCCAACAGCCTCCTGGCAATAGGCCATTCACAATCATTATATATAGTCTTCTGCTTGACCTCTCTGTCTGGCCACACTCTACAGTCCCAACAGCTTCCTAGCAATAGGCCATTCACAATCATTATATACAGTCTTCTGGTTCTTACTCCATGCCTGGCCACACTCTATAGTCCCAACAGCCTCCTGGCAATAGGCCATTCACAATCATGATATATATTAATATAAAGACATAGGTAACACATTTACATTTGATCATAATACAGCAGTCGGCTTGAAAGGCCTGCTGGGATTTGTAGTTCACGCATTGTCTGAGCTTGCTCTGTGACATCCTGCCTGTGAAGTTGTACTTCTCAAAAACTGAAAGTGGATAAATCAATGGGGCCAGATGGGATACATCCAAGGATACTAAAAGAGCTCAAAGGGGAGCTGGTAAAACCAATAACAGAATTATTCAACCAGTCACTAGCTACTGGAGTAATCCCAGAGGACTGGAAAACAGCGAATGTAGTCCCACTGCACAAAAGTGGAAGCAAAGAAGAGGTAAGCAACTATCGACCAGTGAGCCTTACATCAGTAGTAGGGAAAATGATGGAAACACTCTTAAAAGAAAGAGTTGTAGAATATCTCAAAACCAGCAATTTACAGGATCCAAAACAGCATGGGTTTACTGGGGGAAGATCATGTCAAACAAATCTTATTGACTTTTATGACTGGGTGACTAAAGTAATAGATCAAGCTGGGGCTGTAGATGTAGCTTATCTAGACTTTAGTAAGGCTTTTGACACTGTCCCACATCGCAGACTGTTAAATAAACTTGAAAGCTTGGGATTGGATTCTAAGATAGTTGAATGGATAAGAGCATGGTTGCAGGACAGAAAACAGAGAGTTGTAGTAAACGGAGTACAGTCAAAGGAGGGAAAGGTTACAAGTGGAGTACCCCAGGGATCTGTACTTGGACCAGTGCTTTTTAATATCTTTATTGGTGATATTGCAAATGGAATTGAGGGTAAAATGTGCCTTTTTGCAGATGACACAAAGGTATGCAACAGGGTAGACACACCAGGAGGGGCAAAACAAATGATTGATGATCTAGGTAGATTAGAGGAATGGTCAAGAGCATGGCAACTACAGTTTAATGCCAAAAAATGCAAAATCATGCACTTGGGTTGCTAAAATCCAAAGACTAAATCTCCTATATATTTGGCTACATCTGTCACTCAAAGTGGGTGTCTGTGTCTATAACGCTCTGTTCCTGGACTTTCCTCTTAATGTGTGATTGCCTTCATCTGTGCTGAACACCTTTCTGAGAAATTAACCTGTTTAAAACAGGTGATGGCAATCATACATTAAGGGGAAGTCTAGAAACAGAGCATTGTGTCCCTCCTGGAGAGGGTCATGTTGGGAGGTATGTGACAGAGAACCAGCCCAGTGAGCCCACAGACAGTGCCAGACACCCACTGCCTTCCCATGTTGCCCAGCACTGCTACTCCACAGCCACCAGGTGAGCGCCCCCCTCCCGCGATTTGCGGCAAAACCTCCCCCCGCGCGCCCCCCCCCCCCTCCCGCGATTCGCGGCAAAAACACCCGCTCCCCCGCGACCCCCCCTACCGCGATTCGCAGCAAAAACACCCCCGCGACCCCCCTCCTGCGATTCGCTGCAAAAAGAACCCCCCCACGACCCCTCCCGCAATTCGCGGCATAACCACCACCCCGCGACCCCCCCCTCCCGCGAACCCTCCCCCGTGCCCCCCCCCCGATTCGCGGAACACCCCCCCCCCCGCGACCTCCCTCCCGCGATTCGCGGCAAAAAGAACCCCCCCGCGACCCCCCCTTGCACGATTGGCGGCACCCCCCCTGCGACCCCCCTCCCGCAATTCGCGGCACCCCCCCCCCCGCAATTCGCAGCAGCCCCAGGATTAAATGGCACATGCAAAACACTGACATGGCTATGGTCGACAATGAAAAAGGTTGACATGAGTTTTTGAAGATTTATTTTTAATTTTTTAAATTTTTTCATATTTCACATTGTCATGTGTCGACATGGACACCAATGAAGTGGCACACTTATGTCAACATTTACATGTGTTGACCTTTCTGTGTTGATTTTTTCTTGTGGCGATTCGCATCACACCCCCCCGCAACCCCCCCTCCCGCGATTCGCGGCACCCCCCGTGACCCCCCACCTCCCGCAATTGGCGGCAACCCCCCACCGGAACCCCTGTGAACCCCGCCCTCCCGCGATTCGCGGCACCCACTCCCGCAATTCGCGGCACCCCCCCATGATTCGCGGCAGCTCCAGAATTAAATTGCACATGGAAAACACTGACATGGCTATGGTCGACAATGAAAAAGGTTGACATGAGTTTTTGAAGTTTTTTTGTAATTTTTTGAATATTTTCATATTCATTCTCATGTGTCGACATGGACACCAATGAAGTGCCACACTTATGTCAACATTTACATGTGTTCACCTTTCTGTGTTGATTTTTTTCTTGTGGCGATTCGCGTCACACCCCCCGCAACCCCCCTCCGGCGATTCGCGGCACCCCGGCACCCCCCTGTGACCCCCCCCCTCCCGCAATTCGCGGCAACCCCCCACCGGAACCCCCATGAACCCCGCTCTCCCGCGATTCGCGGCACCCACCCCCTGCAACCCCCCCCCCCTCCCGGCAAATCGCGGCACCCCCCGCGATTCGCGGCAGCCCCAGGATTAAATGGCACATGCAAAACACTGGCACGGCTATGGTCGACAATGAAAAAGGTTGACATGAGTTTTTGAAGATTTATTTCATTTTTTGAATGTTTTCATATTCATTGTCATGTGTCAACATGGACACCAATGAAGTGGCACACTTATGTCAACATTTACATGTGTTGACCTTTCTGTGTTGATTTTTTCTTGTGGCGATTCGCGTCACACCCCCCGCAACCCCCCCCCCCCGCGATTCGCGGCACCCCCCGTGACCCCCCACCTCCCGGAATTCGCGGCAACCCCCCACCGGAACCCCTGTGAACCCCGCCCTCCCGTGATTCGCGGCAGCTCCAGAATTAAATTGCACATGGAAAACACTGACATGGCTATGGTCGACAATGAAAAAGGTTGACATGAGTTTTTGAAGGTTTTTTTTCATTTTTTGAATATTTTCATATTCATTCTCATGTGTCGACATGGACACCAATGAAGTGCCACACTTATGTCAACATTTACATGTGTTGACCTTTCTGTGTTGATTTTTTCTTGTGGCGATTTGCGTCACACCCCCCCCACCCCCCCCCCCCCCACAACCCCCACTCCCGCGATTCACGGCACACACACACACACACCTCCCCCGCGATTCTCGGCACCCCACCCCGTGACCCCCACTCCCGCGATTCACGGCACACCCCCGCGACCCCCCCTCCCATGATTCGCCGCAACCCCCGCCCCGTAACCCCCCCTCCCGCAATTCACGGCACCCACCCCCGCGACCCCCCTCCCGCAATTCGCGGCACCCCCCCGCGATTCACGGCAGCTCCAGAATTAAATTGCACATGGAAAACACTGACATGGCTATGGTCGACAATGAAAAAGGTTGACATGAGTTTTTGAAGGTTTTTTTTTTCATTTTTTGAATGTTTTCATATTCATTCTCATGTGTCGACATGGACACCAATGAAGTGCCACACTTATGTCAACATTTACATGTGTTGACCTTTCTGTGTTGATTTTTTCTTGTGGCGATTCGCGTCACCCCCCCCCCCCCCCACAACCCCCACTCCCGCGATTCACGGCACACACACCCCCCCGCGATTCTCGGCACCCCACCCCGTGACCCCCCTCCCGTGATTCACGGCACACCCCCCGCGACCCCCCCTACCATGATTCGCCGCAACCCCCGCCCCCGTAACCCCCCTCCCGCGATTTGCGGCAACCCACCCCGCGACCCCCCTCCCGCGATTCTCTGCAATCCCTCCCCTCCCGCGATTCGCAGCATCCACCCCCCCACAACCCCCCCTCCTGCAATTCGCGGCACCCCCCGCGACCCCCCCTCCTGCAATTCGCAGCACCCTCCGCGACCCCCCCTCCCGCGATTCGCGGACACCTAAGTTGCAATACAGGGCATCTTTCATACAATTCTAACCATATTTCTCATATACAAACGTTCACAAATTAAGGGGGCGCAGCCCTTACGACGGTGTGAAGAGCGCCCGTAGGGCGCGATGAATCACCTAGTATAGTATAAATGGCACTATAATGGAAACTACTGAGGAAGAGAGGGATCTAGGTGTCACTATTTCAGGGGACTTAAAGGCAGGTAGGCAATGTAACAAAGCAATGAAGAAGGCAAGTCAGATGCTTGGTTGCATAGGGAGAGGTATCAGCAGTAGAAAGAAAGAAGTAATAATGCCACTGTATAGGTCATTGGTACGACCTCATCTAGAGTATTGTGTTCAGTTCTGGAGGCCATATCTCCAGAAGGATATAAATACATTAGAGACTGTACAAAGAAGGGCAACTAAAATGGTGCATGGCCTACATCACAAAACGTACCAGGAAAGACTAAAATATCTTAATATGTATACTTTAGAGCAGAGAAGGGAAAGGGGGGACATGATAGAAACTTTCAAATATATCAAGAGTTTTAACAAGGTACAGGTGGGATACATTCTTCACAGGAAGAGGAGCAACAGAACACGAGGACATGCACTGAAACTAGAGGGATGAAGATTCAGGGGAAATGTGAGGAAGAATTACTTCACAGAAAGAGTAGTAGATAAGTGGAATAGCCTCCCATCAGAGGTGGTAGAGGCAAATACAGTAGTACAATTTAAACATGCTTGGGATAGGCATATTGATATCCTTACAAAAAAATAAAGATCAAATATGGTTTGAGGTAACATGTTTAAAAAAGGGGCAGACTAGATGGGCCAAGTGGTTCTTATCTGCCGTCACATTCTATGTTTCTATGTTACTAGGCAGCTGTGTACAAATGAAGAATAAACTGCAGGCAGCATACAGGTACAGGTGGGGGCTGCCGCCCAGGTATTCATACTCAGCACATACACCCACCAGGTCTGTCAGCCCTCACTCCTGACTCTGCAGGTCTGTCACACTCACATGGCCCCACACAGCTGCCTCCCATCACTTTCACATCTGTACATGCAGCCCGGGCACCTGGAGGCTGGGAGGAGAAGCTTTTTTCAACATTGCTTTAATTAAGTTATTGGAGAAAAATAATAGACGTTTATAGTTTGACAGCCTGCCAGGTATGAGGTGATCCCGTCCTAGGAGACACACAGATGGCTGCTTGTTACCAAATCTGATAATAAACATACAAGTTTATGACGCAGTCTTTATTACATACATGTGACATAAGGGGCCCTCTGGGCACATGTCATGTAAGTGCCTGATTTATTTACAGTGCTGAGACGATAGAAAGGACTGATTGTAATGGGCATGGAAAGAACATAATCATGTTAGGCACTGAGTGTGTATTGACTTACTGGGGTAAGTCACTCCCTGGGGTGAGTCACTTATGTCACACTATAGTGCCTCCACATTATACTGTGCCACATTACAGTGCCTCCTGTTCCTATTATGTCACACTATAGTGCCTCCACATTATACTGTGCCACATTACAGTGCTTTCTGTTCATATTATGCTACACTATAGTGCCCCCACGTCATACTGTGCCACATTACAGTGCCTTCTGTTCATATTATGCTACACTATAGTGCCCCCACGTCATACTGTGCCACATTTCAGTGCCTTCTGTTCATATTATGCTACACTATAGTGCCCCCACGTCATACTGTGCCACATTACAGTGCCTCCTGTTCCTATTATGTCACACTATACTGCCCCCATGTCATACTGTGCCACATTTCAGTGCTTTCTGTTCATATTATGCTACACTATAGTGCCCCCACATCATACTGTGCCACATTACAGTGCCTTCTGTTCCTATTATGTCACACTATAGTGCCCCCACGTCATACTGTGCCACATTACAGTGCCTCCTGTTCTTATTATGTCACACTATAGTGCCCCCACTTCATACTGTGCCTCATTTCAGTGCCTTCTGTTCATATTATGCTACACTATAGTGCCCCCACATCATACTTTGCCACATTACAGTGCCTCCTGTTCTTATTATGTCACACTATAGTGCCCCCACTTCATACTGTGCCTCATTTCAGTGCCTTCTGTTCATATTATGCTACACTATAGTGCCCCCACATCATACTGTGCCACATTACAGTGCCCCCTGTTCCTATTATGCTACACTATAGTGCCCCCACGTCATACTGTGCCACATTACAGTGCCTCTTGTTCCTATTATGCTACACTATAGTGCCTCCATGTCATACTGTGCCACATTACAGTGGCCCCTGTTCATATTATGCCCACTAAAGTGCCTCCTCTGCATACTGTGCAACATTACAGTGGCCCCTGTTCATAGTATGCCACACTATAGTGCCTGCAATTCATCTTGTGCCACATTACAGTGCCCTCTATTCATATTATGACACATTTTAATGACTCCACTTCATACTGTGCCACATTACAGTGCCCCTGTTTATATTATGCCACACTATAGTGCCTCCACTTATATTGTGCCATATTTCAGTCCCCCCGTTCATATTATGCTACATTAAAATGCCATCTTTTCATATTATGCAACATTGTGCCTCTAGTTCATCTAATGCAGTGGTAGCCAACCCTAGCCCTCGAGAGCTACCAACAGTTCACATTTTCCAGACAACCTAGCTGCTGCACAGCTGCACTCATTAATCACTGATACATTTTAAAAGATCCACAGGTGGAGCTAATTAGCTCACTTGTGATTCTGTGAGGAGACCTGCAAAACATGCACTGTTGGTAGCTCTCCAGGACTAGGGTTGGCTACCCCAGATCTAATGCCACATCACAGAAACTCCAGTTCATATTATACCACATTATAGTGCCTCTGGTTCATATTATGCCACATTACAGTGCCTCCGGTTCATATTATGCTACATTACAGTTCCACCACTTCATATTATGCCACATTATAGTGCCTCCAGCTCAAATTATGCCATACAATAGTACCAACACTTGATATTATGCCACATTACAGTGCCCCCAGTACATATTATGCCATATTACAGTTCTTCACTTTATAGTATGGCAGAAACACTTTCCTTTAGGAGAATTTCAAAAATGTGAAAGCCTCTTCTAATAAACCAGGTATGTAACCTGTATGATCCCCTAAACACCTGTTTTCGGTGGTTAGCCTCAAAAAGTATCATCGGCATATATAACAGTGGTACCTCTGCGGTCCCTCCATTTCCGCCACCAGCCGCATCCCCGTAGATTTCTATGAGAGTTCACAGGGACTGACCACCTATGCGCAGATACTTCAGCAGTCAGCAGAGCACATCGCTGGGATTGGCTCCATTCAGTGCCCCCCTCCCTGTGGGTGCCCTTTTATACATGCTGCCCAATAGGATTGCATAGAGCAGTACGATCCTGGGTGGCTGAATTGAATATGCGATCCATCATAAATGGGCCCCATAGTGAGGTTACACTAGGCAGCGGTGTGGGACAGAAATGACCAAGGAAAGCTACATTTCTGAATAATTGTTTGCTTTTACCATCTAGGGGCATCAGTAGTCCCACGTTCCCAGCAAGCTGTGAAGCTGGTATAGTAATTCACAGACAAAGCCAAAAATCACACACGGCCAGCCATATAAAGAAACAAATATGTACATCTGTAACTATCGGCCTTCTTATAACAGAGTTAGATGTGTAAGAGAGCGGTGTGGCGGGGGAATTAGTGACACTGAAAGAGTTAATGTCCTCATCATGCACGGCTGCCCCCACCTGTACCCACTGAGCTGAGATGTTCTGCCAGTGCACCCAGCAGTGGGTGGTACATGGACATTACAAGAAGTGAAACCCCGGCTTCCTTCCTATAACTCTCTGATTCTAGGCCTCTAAGGTGCAGTATAGAGTTTATACACGCAATGATTAAAGGACACCTAAAATACTGAGTACCCTATTTGCATACAGTATGACACTAGATACATACTCATTATTCCTTTCTACACCAACACCTGAAACCTGAGGGGACGGCAGTGGGCGTCTCCCTACAAAAGACGGCCCCTGCGGAGCGGACTCAGTACTGAGCTGATTGGTGTCCACCTTTGAATGAGGGCCAAATACTGTACTATTATCCTGCCCTGATTTAACATGCACATGTCACATATGTTATTAGCGTGTTGGGTGTTGCTGTCAAGTGAAACAGATTCTTGTGGCTGAATATGACCGAACGGCCTCTCATGCGGATGAGCTCTCGGAAACTCCTATCAATCGTAAATCTTGCTAAACTGCGTCTCTTACCTTTATTGTTAGGTTATAATTCCTGTCACAATAGGCCAGGGGTTAGCTGAGCATGATGGGATTTGTAGTTCAGCTGTACTGGATATTGCTGAGGCTGTCTATTGCTGCAATATAATATTAAAGGGGAACTCCACTGTCAGACGTGGAGTTCCCCTTTAAGTCGCCTATGATGGATCCTATGTATAGTACAAGGAAGACACAACATAGATGAAAGTCCCCTTATTATAATGCAGCCCTCTTTGTGTGCGTCCCTGCAGGTTTACAAGCACATTCCAGGCATAGGGTGTTCTACAAGCTTTGGCTGCAGATCTTTGTCATTATTGTGTTATTATGCCCTGGCCAATCAGATGCCGGCGTTGCATTTTATAGGCGACAATCCCTAAGCATATAACGCTGGGAGGTAGTCATCCACAAATATTGTATAGTAATCATAATTCTTATTTACATGCTTCAGGCGTTCGGACCTGCCCAGGTTGTACACATCCCCCTAACGCGGTGCACACTGGAGAAAGGCATTTTTCCAGACAAACATACTAAGCTCTCACGTGATAGTAGCACAACAGCCATGGAGCCTTTCCAGGTAAAACACTGCGGTATGTCCTTATCCATACAGTACACATTCAGTGTACACTGAGCAGCCTGGGCGGCAGCCTGCATGTTGTGGTGCAATACCTACACCGAGCAGCCTGCAGTATGTAATGCAACACCTACACCGAGCAGCCTGCAGTATTTATATGTAATGCAACACCTACACTGAGCAGCCTGCAGTATTTATATGTAATGCAATACCTACACCGAGCAGCCTGCAGTATGTAATGCAACACCTACACCGAGCAGCCTGCAGTATTTATATGTAATGCAATACCTACACCGAGCAGCCTGCAGTATTTATATGTAATGCAACACCTACCCCGAGCAGCCTTCAGTATGTAATGCAACACCTACACCGAGCAGCCTGCAGTATTTATATGTAATGCAATACCTACACCGAGCAGCCTGCAGTATTTATATGGGTACTTATGTAATATCTGGGCTCCCGTTTTTCTTATGAGACCGCGTCCCCTCGCGGGGCTCGCTACGCTCACCACGCTTCGGGCACGGTGGCTCGCTGCGCTCGCCACACTATATAAAATCAACTCCATGCGTAGTTGGATAGTAGGGGTATGAAAAAATGGGGTGCATTTAACATGGGAGCCCAGATAATACATAAGTACCTTTATATGTAATGCAATACCTACACCGAGCAGCCTGCAGTATTTATATGTAATGCAATACCTACACCGAGCAGCCTGCAGTATGTAATGCAACACCTACACCGAGCAGCCTGCAGTATGTAATGCAACACCTACACCGAGCAGCCTGCAGTATGTAATGCAACACCTACACCGAGCAGCCTGCAGTATGTAATGCAACACCTACACCGAGCAGCCTGCAGTATGTAATGCAACACCTACACCGAGCAGCCTGCAGTATTTATATGTAATGCAACACCTACACCGAGCAGCCGGCAGTATGTAATGCAACACCTACACCGAGCAGCCTGCAGTATGTAATGCAACACCTACACCGAGCAGCCTGCAGTATGTAATGCAACACCTACACCGAGCAGCCTGCAGTATGTAATGCAACACCTACACCGAGCAGCCTGCAGTATTTATATGTAATGCAACACCTACACCGAGCAGCCTGCAGTATGTAATGCAACACCTACACCGAGCAGCCTGCAGTATGTAATGCAACACTTACACCGAGCAGCCTGCAGTATGTAATGCAACACCTACACCGAGCAGCCTGCAGTATGTAATGCAACACTTACACCGAGCAGCCGGCAGTATGTAATGCAACACCTACACTGAGCAGCCTGCAGTATGTAATGCAACACCTGCACCAAGCAGCCTGCAGTATGTAATGCAACACCTACCCCGAGCAGCCTTCAGTATGTAATGCAACACCTACACCGAGCAGCCTGCAGTATTTATATGTAATGCAACACCTACACCGAGCAGCCTGCAGTATTTATATGTAATGCAACACCTACACCGAGCAGCCTGCAGTATGTAATGCAACACCTACACCGAGCAGCCTTCAGTATGTAATGCAACACCTACACCAAACAGCCTTCAGTATGTAATGCAACACCTACACCGAGCAGCCTGCAGTATTTATATGTAATGTAACACCTACACCGAGCAGCCTGCAGTATGTAATGCAACACCTACACCGAGCAGCCTTCAGTATGTAATGCAACACCTACACCGAGCAGCCTGCAGTATGCAATGCAACACCTACACCGAGCAGCCTGCAGTATGTAATGCAACACCTACACCGAGCAGCCTGCAGTATGTAATGCAACACCTACACCGAGCAGCCGGCAGTATGTAATGCAACACCTGCACCGAGCAGCCTGCAGTATGTAATGCAACACCTAGCCGAGCAGCCATCAGTATGTAATGCAACACCTACACCGAGCAGCCTGCAGTATTTATATGTAATGCAACACCTACACCGAGCAGCCTGCAGTATGTAATGCAACACCTACACCGAGCAGCCTTCAGTATGTAATGCAACACCTACACCGAGCAGCCTTCAGTATGTAATGCAACACCTACACCGAGCAGCCTGCAGTATTTATATGTAATGCAACACCTACACCGAGCAGCCTGCAGTATGTAATGCAACACCTACACCGAGCAGCCTTCAGTATGTAATGCAACACCTACACAGAACAGCCTGCAGTATGCAATGCAACACCTACACCGAACAGCCTTCAGTATGTAATGCAACACCTACACCGAGCAGCCTGCAGTATTTATATGTAATGCAACACCTACACCGAGCAGCCTGCAGTATGTAATGCTGCAACACCTACACCGAGCAGCCTTCAGTATGTAATGCAACACCTACACCGAGCAGCCTTCAGTATGTAATGCAACACCTACACCGAGCAGCCTGCAGTATTTATATGTAATGCAACACCTACACCGAGCAGCCTGCAGTATGTAATGCAACACCTACACCGAGCAGCCTTCAGTATGTAATGCAACACCTACACCGAACAGCCTGCAGTATGCAATGCAACACCTACACCGAGCAGCCTGCAGTATGTAATGCAACACCTACACCGAGCAGCCTGCAGTATGTAATGCAACACCTACACCGAGCAGCCTGCAGTATGTAATGCAATACCTACACCGAGCAGCCTGCAGTATGTAATGCAATACCTACACCGAGCAGCCTGCAGTATGTAATGCAATACCTACACCGAGCAGCCGGCAGTATGTAATGCAACACCTACACTGAGCAGCCTGCAGTATGTAATGCAACACCTACACCGAGCAGCCTGCAGTATGTAATACAACACCTACACCGAGCAGCCTGCAGTATGTAATGCAACACCTGCACCGAGCAGCCTGCAGTATGTAATGCAACACCTGCACCGAGCAGCCTGCAGTATGTAATGCAATACCTGCACAGAGCAGCCTGCAGTATGTAATGCAATACCTGCACCGAGCAGCCTGCAGTATGTAATGCAATACCTACACCGAACAGCCTGCAGTATGTAATGCAACACCTACACCGAGCAGCCTGCAGTATGTAATGCAATACCTGCACCGAGCAGCCGGCAGTATGTAATGCAATACCTACACCGAACAGCCTGCAGTATGTAATGCAACACCTGCACTGAGCAGCCTGCAGTATGTAATGCAACACCTACACTGAGCAGCCTGCAGTATGTAATGCAACACCTACACTGAGCAGCCTGCAGTATGTAATGCAACACCTACACCGAGCAGCCTGCAGTATGTAATGCAACACCTACACCGAGCAGCCTGCAGTATGTAATGCAACACCTACACCGAGCAGCCTGCAGTATTTATATGTAATGCAACACCTACACCGAGCAGCCGGCAGTATGTAATGCAACACCTACACCGAGCAGCCTGCAGTATGTAATGCAACACCTACACCGAGCAGCCTGCAGTATGTAATGCAACACCTACACCGAGCAGCCTGCAGTATGTAATGCAACACCTACACCGAGCAGCCTGCAGTATTTATATGTAATGCAACACCTACACCGAGCAGCCTGCAGTATGTAATGCAACACCTACACCGAGCAGCCTGCAGTATGTAATGCAACACTTACACCGAGCAGCCTGCAGTATGTAATGCAACACCTACACCGAGCAGCCTGCAGTATGTAATGCAACACTTACACCGAGCAGCCGGCAGTATGTAATGCAACACCTACACTGAGCAGCCTGCAGTATGTAATGCAACACCTGCACCAAGCAGCCTGCAGTATGTAATGCAACACCTACCCCGAGCAGCCTTCAGTATGTAATGCAACACCTACACCGAGCAGCCTGCAGTATTTATATGTAATGCAACACCTACACCGAGCAGCCTGCAGTATTTATATGTAATGCAACACCTACACCGAGCAGCCTGCAGTATTTATATGTAATGTAACACCTACACCGAGCAGCCTGCAGTATGTAATGCAACACCTACACCGAGCAGCCTTCAGTATGTAATGCAACACCTACACCGAGCAGCCTGCAGTATGCAATGCAACACCTACACCGAGCAGCCTGCAGTATGTAATGCAACACCTACACCGAGCAGCCTGCAGTATGTAATGCAACACCTACACCGAGCAGCCGGCAGTATGTAATGCAACACCTGCACCGAGCAGCCTGCAGTATGTAATGCAACACCTACCCCGAGCAGCCTTCAGTATGTAATGCAACACCTACACCGAGCAGCCTGCAGTATTTATATGTAATGCAACACCTACACCGAGCAGCCTGCAGTATGTAATGCAACACCTACACCGAGCAGCCTTCAGTATGTAATGCAACACCTACACCGAGCAGCCTTCAGTATGTAATGCAACACCTACACCGAGCAGCCTGCAGTATTTATATGTAATGCAACACCTACACCGAGCAGCCTGCAGTATTTATATGTAATGTAACACCTACACCGAGCAGCCTGCAGTATGTAATGCAACACCTACACCGAGCAGCCTTCAGTATGTAATGCAACACCTACACCGAGCAGCCTGCAGTATGCAATGCAACACCTACACCGAGCAGCCTGCAGTATGTAATGCAACACCTACACCGAGCAGCCTGCAGTATGTAATGCAACACCTACACCGAGCAGCCGGCAGTATGTAATGCAACACCTGCACCGAGCAGCCTGCAGTATGTAATGCAACACCTACCCCGAGCAGCCTTCAGTATGTAATGCAACACCTACACCGAGCAGCCTGCAGTATTTATATGTAATGCAACACCTACACCGAGCAGCCTGCAGTATGTAATGCAACACCTACACCGAGCAGCCTTCAGTATGTAATGCAACACCTACACCGAGCAGCCTTCAGTATGTAATGCAACACCTACACCGAGCAGCCTGCAGTATTTATATGTAATGCAACACCTACACCGAGCAGCCTGCAGTATGTAATGCAACACCTACACCGAGCAGCCTTCAGTATGTAATGCAACACCTACACAGAACAGCCTGCAGTATGCAATGCAACACCTACACCGAACAGCCTTCAGTATGTAATGCAACACCTACACCGAGCAGCCTGCAGTATTTATATGTAATGCAACACCTACACCGAGCAGCCTGCAGTATGTAATGCTGCAACACCTACACCGAGCAGCCTTCAGTATGTAATGCAACACCTACACCGAGCAGCCTTCAGTATGTAATGCAACACCTACACCGAGCAGCCTGCAGTATTTATATGTAATGCAACACCTACACCGAGCAGCCTGCAGTATGTAATGCAACACCTACACCGAGCAGCCTTCAGTATGTAATGCAACACCTACACCGAACAGCCTGCAGTATGCAATGCAACACCTACACCGAGCAGCCTGCAGTATGTAATGCAACACCTACACCGAGCAGCCTGCAGTATGTAATGCAACACCTACACCGAGCAGCCTGCAGTATGTAATGCAATACCTACACCGAGCAGCCTGCAGTATGTAATGCAATACCTACACCGAGCAGCCTGCAGTATGTAATGCAATACCTACACCGAGCAGCCGGCAGTATGTAATGCAACACCTACACTGAGCAGCCTGCAGTATGTAATGCAACACCTACACCGAGCAGCCTGCAGTATGTAATACAACACCTACACCGAGCAGCCTGCAGTATGTAATGCAACACCTGCACCGAGCAGCCTGCAGTATGTAATGCAACACCTGCACCGAGCAGCCTGCAGTATGTAATGCAATACCTGCACAGAGCAGCCTGCAGTATGTAATGCAATACCTGCACCGAGCAGCCTGCAGTATGTAATGCAATACCTACACCGAACAGCCTGCAGTATGTAATGCAACACCTACACCGAGCAGCCTGCAGTATGTAATGCAATACCTGCACCGAGCAGCCGGCAGTATGTAATGCAACACCTGCACCGAGCAGCCTGCAGTATGTAATGCAATACCTGCACAGAGCAGCCTGCAGTATGTAATGCAATACCTGCACCGAGCAGCCTGCAGTATGTAATGCAATACCTACACCGAACAGCCTGCAGTATGTAATGCAACACCTACACCGAGCAGCCTGCAGTATGTAATGCAATACCTGCACCGAGCAGCCGGCAGTATGTAATGCAACACCTACACCGAGCAGCCTGCAGTATGTAATGCAATACCTGCACCGAGCAGCCGGCAGTATGTAATGCAATACCTACACCGAACAGCCTGCAGTATGTAATGCAACACCTACACCGAACAGCCTGCAGTATGTAATGCAACACCTACACCGAGCAGCCTGCAGTATGTAATGCAATACCTGCACCGAGCAGCCGGCAGTATGTAATGCAACACCTACACCGAGCAGCCTGCAGTATGTAATGCAATACCTGCACCGAGCAGCCGGCAGTATGTAATGCAACACCTACACCGAGCAGCCTGCAGTATGTAATGCAATACCTACACCGAGCAGCCTGCAGTATGTAATGCAATACCTGCACTGAGCTTACTGCTGCTTACTGTGTGCACCACAGCCGGGACTGACAGCTACTATAGCAAGGTATACAGCCATTAGGTAGACCCATTTAGGTTGACATGCATTGGATTGACCACTGAAGGTCGACATGGATTAGCTGGACACTTGGAATAGGTCGATGTCGCTAGGTCGACAGTCAAAAGGTCGACATGAGTTTTTCACAGGTTTTCCTGAGCCGACATGTGCTGACAGGCAGTATTTCATGCCCTACCATCCACTACGGTGTGGTGGGAGAATAGAATAGTGTGCCGAGCGCAGCATCATGCGAAGGGGGCATGGTACACTTTGACGGGGTCCATGTCGACTATGTCGTCATTCAGGACAAAAAACTTGAAAAACTCATGTCTACCCTTTGTCGACTTAAGGCTTGTGTCGACCTCCCAACCCTGTCGACCTATGTTATGTGTCGACCTAAACCATGTCGACCATTTCGACCCAATGACCCGTACCCCTATAGCAATGACCCAATAGGCTCACTTTATTTATAACCTGTCCGGAGCTCATTTAAAGGGTATCTGGTCGGTTAGTTGACAGTAATTAGGTCGACAGCCAATAGGATGACCACTATTGGTGGACAGGCAATAGGTCGACACATGAAAACGGTCGACGGGTTCATGGTCAACACTGACAAATAGTCAACACATGAAAAAGTCGACATGAGTTTTTCAGTTTTCCATGTCTGCAGATTTCGAAGCAAAAAAGTGAAAAACTCAAGTCAACCTTTTCCTGTGTTGGCCATTTCCATGTCAACCTTTTGATTGTGTTGAGCTTTTGTCAATGTCTACCTAGACCATGTCGACCTTTTTCACATGTCAACATACTGCCTGTCGACCAATAGTTGTCAGCCGATTGACTGTCGACCTAATGATCCACACCCCATTTAAAGAATGGAAAACTGTAATCTTCCTTGTAGACATCGCTGGCCTATCTCCCTGCAGCTGTGCCTCGGTCTGTGCAGAAGTGGTAGTGACTAGGGGACTGAGGGAGGGGTGGAGGGGGTACTAATTACCCGGGCCCTGGTCTGATGGAGAGGCCCAGTGGGACCTTGCATTACCTGGCAGAAGCAGGTCCTCTCAGCTCAGCACATGCTGCTGTGTGGATGCCTGGCCACGCCTCCCGTGATTAAGCCACACCTCCTGAAATCTATCTGGGCCCATCCAGGCTCTGTACTGGCCTGCTGTGCGGAAGTGTGCACTGTTACATACAGTATGCAGCATGCCCATGACTCATGCTTAGGGATGGACATCGTTACCATTGCCGGCAATTCTGCAACTAGCCATCGATAGTGCTTAACTATGCAATGGATGACCAATGATATTTATACATATCGATGGTCATCTATTGTGTTTGATTGGCTTGTGGGCCAATCAAAACACGGGGACGGGGCTTCGTGGGTGTCTGGGGCGGAGCTATGCTCCGTGTCCCGGGACTTTGAAAAAAAAAAGAAAAACATAGTTTTGCTTTTCCATCAAACCATCTGGCTCTCCCCCATCGATGGCAAAAGTATTCGACATCGGCCATGAACCATCGATGATTTAAAATCATCGTTGGTCAATGGCCATCCCTACTTGTGCTCAGTGCCGCCCACTGCTGATGCCTCACATCTGCCGCTCTTGCTTGTAAGCAGGAACATCAGGTGCATCATTGGACTCTTGAACAGCACTATGTTGCGTCAGACTGAGTGGCTTTCCTAAGGCGTTGAGGCCCTCTGGGACTAGGGCAGGGATGGGGAACCTTCGGCCCCGCTCCAGTTTTGCTATTTGGCCATGCTAAATCTGTTGCAGGGCATGCTGTGATATGTAGTTCAACAACAGCTGGAGGGCCGAAGGGTTCCCATCCCTGGACTAGGGAATGCCTGTATTTCCCTAGCCACACCCCCATTACCTGCCGGAAACGCTGACTACCTGTCACTCACTTTGTGTGCCTCGCTATAATTCTAACTACAAGTGCGCAGTGCGGTTTTGCGGTGGAAAAATATCACTCCACAACACTGCGCACTCCCCTGGCCCAGACCCTGTGTCGCAGCAAAGCGGCCTGATACCGGTATTTGGACACACAGGTGTGCTCAGGAGATGCTACAAATAACTCCGCAGATAAACAGGTTCCGGGCCAAGCTCTCATGTTATTAGGCACCGCCCCTGTCTTGGCAAAATGCAGCAAATCGTGGATCAGTGGGCAAGAAGTGGGGCTAAATGGCTCAGTTTGCATTATTTCAGTCACTCCCCCCCCCCCCCCCCCATACAGAGTTGCGTTTCTCGATATTATTGCACTATCCCGGTTGCTTCACTATTGAGGGGAGATCCACCTGTTCCTCCAGGGGAGCGGGAGACTGACCGCAAAACTGGGAGTCTCACACTACGTCTGGGAGAGTAGGCATCACATGCACTTTTTGTGCTTTACGCCCTCCTCTGTATCAGGAAAATTACCTCTGGATTATAATGAGAGACAAAGCGGTGACAGCAGGGCTTCCCCTGACTAATGCAATAATCACAATGAATGGAGCCCTTCCATCCTGAAACTTTACCTTGTCCTCCTCATCCCGCAGCAGCACGCGGTGGGTTTTGGCGATGGAACTTGATCGGTAATAATCCACCAGTTCATTCAGGGAGCTGAACTTGGTCTCCCACAGGAAGTAGCTGGTGCGACTGTCCTCCCTGTCCTTCAGCACCTTGAAATGTTGCACGTGGTGTCCATAGCTGGAGGGAGACAATAGGAAACACAGGCTGTGAAGGTGGCCCCCTCTCCATAACATATACCACAGTTACACATCTGGGATTAGGGATGGACACTCCGCACACAGATTTTATCACACATCGGGAGGTGATGTTGCCCATAGCAACCAATCAGACACAAGCTAGTATTTCTCTATTGCATCCAAATGATAGAGAGAATCTGATTGGTTGATATAGGAATCCCCACCAATTGTTTGGTATAGATACTGTAGTAAATCCTGCTGACACAATAAAACAGTGTAGGCCTTTACCACTGGTGTACACGCTAACAATGTAGTAGAGAAATTGTTTGTGACTGCACATGCAAGTCTCACCACGCATTGTTTGCGTGCACAGACACTTGACTGCCATCATGGGAGGCCATAGACGGACGGAGAAAGTGCACCCCCCATTGGGTGCCGATATGTATTACAGAGTTTATGGACGCTGACAGATGGCATCTCAGTCCTTGCACGTTCTGACGCACACAAGAGAAGGACTCTGTGTTGGCACTGCCATAAAGTCACTGATATGCAACCAATATACGCAGCTGCAGATGAGCCTTGTATCACTGATGTCACTGGTTTCTAGGCTTTATTCACATCAAATCGTTTCAGGTCACAAAATGGCTGCCCCAGTGCGTGAGGTGATGTGTACATTTAGCTAGGACATTCCTTTATTTGAATTTTGAACTGTGCTGTGCAGCCCCCCTCCTGTGCATGAATATATATATATATATATATATATATATATATATATATATATATATATATATATATATATTAGGGGTGTGCGTTTTGGGTTCTGATTACCTTCAGGTTTTGGGTTCTAATAGGTTTTGCCAAAACACCCCCTCAAGGTTTTGGGGGTTTTTTTTACTCCTGACTATATTACAGGCCATAGCAGAGACAGGCGGGAATCTCTGAGCGCCGCTCGGATCCGGCCTTGGATTCATACCGTTTGTGCAGGCTTGGATCTGGGAAATCCGAGCCCGCACCTTTCTAATATATATATATATATGTATAAAACACGCATGAGACACGTCACTTCCATAACAGGTGACTGTGTGGAACTGACTTCCCAGCCTGTGCCAGCCTCAGGGAAACACTTCCCAGTGAGTAATCATAATGAGCCGCAGAGCACTGCTTTGTCTGGATGCTGTCTCAACTTGCTCCCTACCTGCTTGGTACATGTGGGTGGGGCGAGTGGATGGGTGGAGGGGGCTGCCCCCCCCCCCCTTCTAGATACCAGAGGTATTGCCACAGCATCAGACTTGGTTGCCTAGTGACAGACAAATCAAACCTTGAAGAGAGATAAAATGGCAGCAAATCAACTCATAACTGTCATGTTACAGGCGGTGTTTGGTAAATGACAGTTAGGAGCTGGTTAGCGGTTACTTTATCTTTCTCCATGTTATCTCTCTCAAGGATTTGATACATCCCCTTATTAAAACAATGAACTGAGTTCCGGCAAATCATCTGTGACTCACTTGATTTGATTGCCAATGAAGTTGGAGTAAGAAGGGTAAATTGGGAAACAAGGAAGTTTTTACAGTCCCACGTGGGGATGTGATCCCAAGGAGACTGCAGGTTACAGTGTTATACAAACACACTGTCCAAGGAGGAGCTGCTGCTGCAATCGTTGTCGATGACTCACGTTTGCTCAGAGTATTAATGGATCCACCCAATATGTCCCACGTTTGTTTAACCTGCTGAATCTGTCTGTTAAGAGGACAAGAGGGGGGGTTTATAGATTCCAAATACACCAGAAGGTGCGGAAAGGATGGGCGCCGATCCCTCTAGGTTTTTTCCTTCATTTAAAGCTTAAAAGCGTGTCTAAGCCGTGAGCTCATTCATTCATGACACTGTACTATGAATATTTTATAGGATGTAGAACAGAATGCAGAAGCTTAGTGTCAGCATACGGTAACTAATCCCATCCATCCATGATCAAAGGTTTGGTGGGAGTACGGACATTGTACTTCCAGAGCGAAACCTGTACATTGGGAATCTTCAGGTAATACCCCTTTTAGACATTCTACCCGGGATTTTGGCCAGGTTTACCCAGGATTTTCAACCCAGGTCACTCCTGGGATTTTAGTAACAGACCCCCTTTCACACTACACCTCAGATCCGGGAAAACCCGGGTATACCCCTTTCACACATAAGCCAGGCTTTTCAAGCATTTCAGTGTTTCATCATTAAAATGGTACATTTCGAAGAAGATGCCCGGCAGCAAAAAAAGCAACATCACATGTTTAAAACTGAAAAACCCGGGTAATACAGTTCAGACATAAGCCGGGTATTATACCCGGGAGTAAAATACCGGGAAAAACCCTGGTCAATTGCAGGTGCTCAGTATCCGGGAGTGAAGTCCCAGGTATAGCCTTTCAGACATACAGTAGTCCCGGGTTTAGGCGCATTCATGTGAAAAAAACCAGGATTTTTTCGCGTATATGTCTGAAAGGGGTATTATAGAGGCACCGGTAGTGGCTCCTGGGTTCCACACCAGGAGTCGCCCTAGTCGCAGGATTAACCGTCTTAAACGGATCGATCGAATCGGACAAAAATCATATACTGCAAATAAAAATGTAACCCCCCCCCCCCCCAAAAAAAACCCCAGAGTTGTTGAAGGATCACACTTGTGTGTATATACTATCTATCTATTTATCTATCTATATACATATATATATATATATTTTAATTTTTTTTGTCATTTTTGATTTAAGTGGTTCAAATATAAAATATTTTGAAATCCCGTTTGTTCCTGACCAATCTGTTGTGATTAGTAACTGGGTAGGATATCACAAGGGGCACGCGCCTGCCTAGATGATGACTTTTTGGCTGCAGCCCAAAATAATTTGATATCTTTGACAGATCGGGAAGCCAGCAAGATCTACTTTGATCAAGTTGATTTTACAGATTTACCAGCTGAGACCTCGCTGGGTTTATATGACAAACTATTGAAATGAAGGAGACGTAAAACTGATTTGTTACTCCATGGCCAGTTTCTGAGCGGGTACCATCATACGAGAAAAATACCTAGAGGCTTCAGAATAGCCAACGTGCCCACCTTGGGGAGAAATAATCCCAGCATACACAGAAAAAGAGAAGGGGACTGTTCTCGGGAACGCATACCTCCCAACTTCCGTCCGGAGGAAATAGAGCGTCCGAAAAGGGGGCGGGGCGTATGCAAATGAGGGCGCGGCTTATGCTAATTAGCCACAACCTCATTTTCATACGAGAATAGACGCTGTGCGCATGCGCACAGCGTCTATTCTACTAGATTGGGGGGTCTCCCAACTGCCACCCCCCGCAGCGGGACAATGCCTGCCGCGGGTGGGACGTCGGGACAGGACCCGAAAATCTGGACTGTCCCGACGGAATCGTGACAGTTGGGAGGTATGGGAACGCACAGAAAATTATTAAAATATAACTTTTAATGTCTAATATTTTAAGACTCCCTTACATAATCTCTTCCGGGAGGTAACAGTGAAATTAACAAGAATTAAAAATTACACATATAGACGTACATACACAGGATGTGTATCATGGTGAAAATAAAGAAAGAAATGTGTGTGCTAAAATACTGGTGTCAGCCTGAAAAATGTCTGATTTTTTCAGCACAAATTGGTGTCGGTAATGGAGTACCTTATAACCCTGGATTATTTATTAGTAGGTCCGGGTTGGTAATTTCCACATGGGGTACTATGGAGTTTTATATCTACCGCACAGTCCAGGTATTATTCAATTATCGCACAGTCCAGGTATTATTCTATTATCTCCACCTATTAGGCTCTCTATCTAGTACCTCTTTGTGCAATATAGATTATACGGTTTAGCTGCCACCTATCAGATATATACCCGGCTCCCAAAAGGTGCTAATACCCTCTGGAGAAATAATCCCACCTACTGCTCTAGATGATGAATAGTTATTCAGCCGACCTACTCTTATTAGTTATCGGGGATACGCTCAGAGATTGAAGCCTTTAAGACAACACAACTAAAGAAATGAACCGGTGACAAGAGTGAGCCGTAGCTAGAAAAACTAAGACTCAGGTAGAAACCTATCATCAGGAGTTATTGCAACACACAGCTAACCGGTGGCTTGTTGGGGAGAGTGATCAAAGTAGGGGACGTATGTGGCAATCCACTCTGAGTGCCCCTGTGCCCTCAAAAAGGCTTAATGGCAGCCAATGCTGCTATTAGGAAAGACTGCAGCTTCATAGACACTGCAGGGATGTGAGGGGTTAACAGACCCAGCTCACATCCTGACATTCCCCTGATTGGCTGCCCTGGAGTGTGTGAAGACAGGAAGCTGAGAGGTCAGGGGTCAGCCAGCAGAACGGGACAGAGAAAACTTGCTGCAGTGGAGAGAAGGCAGAGATTGTGCACAGAGAGAGAGAGAGGACACTTGGCAGCCTAAAGACCTGCAGAGAGGGCAGAGGTCAGCCCAGTGTGAGAAGAAGCAGCAGCAGCAGCCATCACAGAAGGGGCCTGATTCGAGACCAGCAGGAGCTGGCAGCAGCAGCAGCTGAAACAGGTATTTCAATCCTCCTGTCTGCACCCTTGACACCCCAGTCACCCTGGGACACTGTTGGCCTGACCTGTACCTGGCTAGTCTATGCCGCCCAGCAGTCGGCCACACTGCCACACAGTACCCTCACAGTGGTGTGAGATGTAAAACTCTGCATATGCCCGGCTACTTTGCAGCCCCATTATCCCAGCCAAAGGGAACTAGCCACCGCTGCCATCAGCCACTGGCGGAGCCAGTGACCCCATCGCCAGGGTGTTGTTGCACCCAACCTCACCCCTTACAGTTGTTCCTCACCAACCTCGCAGGGAGTTGCCCTAGGTAACGGGAACCCGCCTGTACCCCTTTGAAGGGGATTGTTCATTTGTTCTGTACTATTCATAGTAGTGTGCACACTGTTAGGGCCTAATTCAGAGTGAGGATTTGTGCGTCGTGGGACCGTTATTGCCCTCAGGAACTCTGTATGGTATCTGAGACTGCAGTTACAGGGTGTGCAGCACCACCCAGTGGACAATCTGATTTATAGTAGTACAGGTGTAGTTAAGCATTTGAGTGTCATATTATTGTCTTTAATATTTCTCTCTTTAATAGTATTTTCTTTAAATGTCTTTGTCTTGGTTATTGATGTTTGCATATGTGTAGGAGTATATCACAGCGACTAGTGCAGTTGTTTTTCTTCAATAAATATTTGTCGCTGTTTCCCGAAGTAGCGTTGTCTTTTGTGGGTCCCTTGGGTTGTGCCGTTCCCTGCCACAGGTTCTCCAGCAGAAGCCGCGAAGAATCCAGAAGCCGCCGCCGTCACCAGCTCCAGATTAAGGTACGCCATCTTGCACCACACCGAACAGGGGCACTGTCACACTTGGCGTCACGAACAGGATTGCACAAGACCCCTGTGAACGGCAAGATGTGGCGATCGCAGTACATAGAACCGCTGGAGATGCGAAGAACCGCCACTCCACCAGCCCAAGCCAATCAGAACTCGATTGGGGCCATCATCGAAGCGATGAATGAAATGACCAGGATGATCCGTGAGATGCGTCAGGAATGGGCGGAGGATGAAAAGGAAAGACAGCAACGTGAAGGTGGCAGAAGGCTTAGATGGCAACAGAATCGCCAATGGAGGTCGGAACGACTACACAGTGACCGAGCCGATGTATGCCCACAGACTGTGAGATGGCATGGGAGAAGAGGTCCACCGGCAGTGTTCCAGAACACGTCAAGAGCATCCGGTGTAACGCAGATGACTGATAGGCCGCGAACCGGCCCAAGAAGGATCACAGGTCGTGTCCTGTGGTTTGATGTGCCACGCGGATATGGATACATTAGACGTGCAGACAACGGGCGTAGCGTCTATGTCCATTACACCGCCATACAGAACGAAGACCCCCAGAATTGCTTTCGGAGCCTGAGCGATGGTGAAGCCGTCGAATTCGAATTAACAAGCGGGAAGAAAGGCACCAAGGCCGCAAAAGTGACGGGGCCGAATGGAACGCCGGTGCTACGCAACAGACATGCCCCAGAACAACAGTGGCACTACCCGCACCGTAAAGAGCCTCTACCATACCACCAATACACCGTAAGTACAGCTGAACTGAGAGAGGTCAAGCTAGAAAAAGAAAGAGTGAACAGCAACCCTCCTCGACCAGGACAGATGCCCCGCCCACCAGAACCTGAGATCACGAGGGCAAGTGAGAAACCGGTCATGTGGAGTGAGGTAGTCCACCAGAAGCAGCAAGCAGCGACTAGGCCTCTTGCAGAGCCAACCAGAGAGTACGTGCCTAGAATGGATGATGCCGATTATCGGGTGGCGAACCTAGGGCCAAGAATGGTAGACCAGCAGAGAAGCCCCGAGACCGTGGTTCAGATTGCTGTGACGCAGACAGTAGAGCCACCAGAAGCAGAACCAGTGGTGCCACTGCATGAATCCAAGGCCAAAGTAGAAGCACCAGAGAGAGAAGACAAAGCCAAGATCTGTTTCATCGGTGGGAAGCCGGTAACAAGTGGTGAATATACGACCATCTCAGGAGAGGAATTCGCCCTCAGAATCCAGCAGGCGATACAGAGGTCGAAGAGGCAAGATCGAGAGGTGAGACATGCCTAAAGATGCGTACATCGTGAGAGTGGGCGCCATCCATTGACAGCCTTGGAGAAGCTGGACCGCAGAGGGATGGAGGTCCTGTGGCGGGGGGATGGTTGACCTGGGGAGCCCACATTAGATATCAGGTGGCAGGAAGGTAGTGATGCTTATAGTTGTTATTGAATGTATAATTGATCACACCTGTTTTCATTTAGCGTTTGAATGTTGTCATGGACATTGACAGGACTTTGTCAAGAACTTATTGGTCCGGGTAAGTTGCCTGCGGACAGGCAAATTTCCAGCAGGGAGGTATGTGGCAATCCACTCTGAGTGCCCCTGTGCCCTCAAAAAGGCTTAATGGCAGCCAATGCTGCTATTAGGAAAGACTGCAGCTTCATAGACACTGCAGGGATGTGAGGGGTTAACAGACCCAGCTCACATCCTGACATTCCCCTGATTGGCTGCCCTGGAGTGTGTGAAGACAGGAAGCTGAGAGGTCAGGGGTCAGCCAGCAGAACGGGACAGAGAAAACTTGCTGCAGTGGAGAGAAGGCAGAGATTGTGCACAGAGAGAGAGAGAGGACACTTGGCAGCCTAAAGACCTGCAGAGAGGGCAGAGGTCAGCCCAGTGTGAGAAGAAGCAGCAGCAGCAGCCATCACAGAAGGGGCCTGATTCGAGACCAGCAGGAGCTGGCAGCAGCAGCAGCTGAAACAGGTATTTCAATCCTCCTGTCTGCACCCTTGACACCCCAGTCACCCTGGGACACTGTTGGCCTGACCTGTACCTGGCTAGTCTATGCCGCCCAGCAGTCGGCCACACTGCCACACAGTACCCTCACAGTGGTGTGAGATGTAAAACTCTGCATATGCCCGGCTACTTTGCAGCCCCATTATCCCAGCCAAAGGGAACTAGCCACCGCTGCCATCAGCCACTGGCGGAGCCAGTGACCCCATCGCCAGGGTGTTGTTGCACCCAACCTCACCCCTTACAGTTGTTCCTCACCAACCTCGCAGGGAGTTGCCCTAGGTAACGGGAACCCGCCTGTACCCCTTTGAAGGGGATTGTTCATTTGTTCTGTACTATTCATAGTAGTGTGCACACTGTTAGGGCCTAATTCAGAGTGAGGATTTGTGCGTCGTGGGACCGTTATTGCCCTCAGGAACTCTGTATGGTATCTGAGACTGCAGTTACAGGGTGTGCAGCACCACCCAGTGGACAATCTGATTTATAGTAGTACAGGTGTAGTTAAGCATTTGAGTGTCATATTATTGTCTTTAATATTTCTCTCTTTAATAGTATTTTCTTTAAATGTCTTTGTCTTGGTTATTGATGTTTGCATATGTGTAGGAGTATATCACAGCGACTAGTGCAGTTGTTTTTCTTCAATAAATATTTGTCGCTGTTTCCCGAAGTAGCGTTGTCTTTTGTGGGTCCCTTGGGTTGTGCCGTTCCCTGCCACAGGTTCTCCAGCAGAAGCCGCGAAGAATCCAGAAGCCGCCGCCGTCACCAGCTCCAGATTAAGGTACGCCATCTTGCACCACACCGAACAGGGGCACTGTCACACGTAGACCCCCAAGATGTCGGAAACAAAGGGGAATCCTCAATTCAATCAATACTCAACTTGATCATCTTCGGATGGTGGGCTTACCTATTCCAGTGATAGCAGAGGAGAAAGGGCGGCTTTTAGAGATCCCACTCATAAGGTAAAGGGAAGAGAACGCCCCACTGTACCCACCGAAGGTGGGGGGGTGGTAGGAAGAAAAGGGTGAAAACCACAGAATCAAACCTAATTTTTAATCTGGTGGTTCAAGACTGGTGCGAATACAATCTTGAGATACGGCGCCAGCTATCAGACAGTGACCCATATAAAGTGTTGGCCTCAAACCCTACAACCATGATTAAGACGCAGATTGACAGTAATATTGGTCTTGGCCATTCGGCAGGGTGGATTGACATGAAAATTGCTAAATATCTATGTGTAGAACATCCAGTGACATGTATACCTTGTACATAAGCGGCTCAATAACCCCCCTGGTCGACCTATCATATCGGTAAGGGGGATGTTATTTCAGCCATGTTGATAGGTTCCTTCAACCCCTGGTTAGGTCTACTGTAAGCTATGTGAAAGATACTTCTGATTTTCTAAACAAAATGAAACACTGACTGATAATTAGACATGGGATGCACTGCAGTGTAATAGCAGTTCACCATCCTACCCCACTACCTAATGCACAGAACCATAGGTACAATACAATATTAACAAGCAATGCACAGAGACCGGAAAACATACATCCTATTCAGACTGAGTACCATAGACACCTGATCACACAGCGCCACCTACCTGCACCACCAGGAATAAACATTCGTTGAAAAAAAAAAACCTTCAATAACAGATGGAATTGTTAAAAGCTTAAACAGAGCATAACTATGTATGCAGATAGTAAATAAAATGTATGTAATATATATTCTGAAGCCTTAGCTCTTCTTTCAACCCCGGCCTATACCCTTATTTGTGTAGCATTAGAATGTGACCAGGCATGCCCAAACTGTGGCCCTCCAGCTGTTGTGGAACTACACATCCCAGCATGCCTTGCCATAGTTTTATCATTCCCTAATAGCAAAACAGTGGCAAGGCATGATGGGACTTGAAGTTTCACAACAGCTGAAGGGCCATAGTTTGTCCATCCCTGCAGAGCCGCCCCTAGCCTAAATGACGCCCTAGGCAAGATTTTGGCTGGTGCCCCCTAGCACCACCACTAGTTCCGCCTCTGACTCTGCTCCCCTTTCCCAGCACCATCAACCCTCATCATAGAAGTCATCATTTTGGTGCTCCTACCCGCAATATTTTAAATAGAAACAGTGCACACATTTGGTGTGCGGCCCAAACAGGGGTGTGTTCTTGCTGGGAAGGGGCATGGCCACACAATTTTACCCCCAGTTCAAATTATGCCACACAGTAGTGCAACTTTATTCACATTATATCATGCGATGGTGTCCTTTATTCACGTTACATCGCACTGTAGTATCACTTTACCTAGTTATATACATTACTCCTCACATTATTCCCTTAGAAAAAAATCCTGAGAAAATAGTGTATTTTAACCACCTCCATGGCCACACTGCAATTCAGCACAAAGCAGTGTGTGCTGGGCAGAGCAGAAGAGCTGATTAAGGGGAAGGGGCCGGGGCCCCAACTGGGCCCTCCCATCAGACTTTGGCCTGGGTAATTTGTACCCCCTACCCCTTTTTCTCGGCACCCCTGATAATACCACACAGTAATGCCCCTTATTAATGTCCTTATAACCATAATGCCCCTTACACATTATGCCAACCTTTATTAATGCCCTTCATACACATAATGACACACATAATGCCCCTTACACATATGTTGCACATTATTAATGCCCTTATACACATGACACACATAATGCCTGTTACACATATGTCGCACATTATTAATGCATTTATACATGACACACATAATGCCCCTTACACTTATGCGAACACTATTGCACAACCAACCCACCCGCAGACAGCACTCACACAGCCACTAACACTGTAACCTCTGCCTCTGCTTGGATATAGATGTTTCCGCATACATCTTGTCTCAATAGGCCATGCTGCTCCTGGCCAGTTCTGCTAACGTTGGTAGCATTTTTTGCTGAAAATTCGTCTTATTTGCATTGTTGGGACCAGCACACACAAGGGGCTTCTGATGATTAAAATGATATGCGGCATGCCTATATTTTATGTGCGACTGTGGCTGTACCTGCATATGGAATGCTATGTTACAGTGATTTCCATGAATACACTATTTCATATGCAAATACAGCCTCACTCACACACAGAATATAGGCATGCTGCATATCATTTTAATCAGCAGAAGCTGCTGATGCCCCTAGGCATTCCAAATGCCCTAGGCAATTGCCTAGCTTGCCTATGCCTAAGGCCGGCCCTGCATCCCTGATTGTAAGCTCTCTTGCAAGCAGGGCCCACCCCACCCTATATGACTTTATTTTGTCCACCCTCTAAACGCCTGCTTTCACTACTACTACAACTGTGGTGCCTTATAAAATGTATGTCAGTAATAAAACTGTGCCTGTTGTCCCATTTTAGAAATTGCTATTTTATACTTTATATAAAACAATGACATTTTAGGTTTGTCTGTGTCCTGTTTTAAGTGGGAGCTGTTATTAGGTGAGGAGAAGGGAGCAGGGTGCTTTACAGTCAGCATTATGGATTCTCCAGTCATGCCCCTGCTGTATGAACCACGCCCCTGCAGTATGTACCACTCCCCCAACATGATGTGGCCATCCCCTGCGGTGTGTGACTACACCCCCTTCCAGAGTGCACTCTCAAGACCAACTTTAAAGATATAAATGTGATGAGGTATGGATTCAGCCCAGACTTCTAATCTCCTGGTCTAACAAATTCCGTCACCCTTCTGCACCCTGCCTATGTCCTATAGAAATGGGTGTGACTTGGGGCCTGAGGACAGAATAATCCAGAAACTGCATCATCCAAACCTGGACCCTCTCTGTGCAATGATGTGATCTATGGGAGGGAGGTGGAGCGATACAAGTTGTGTCATCCACCCCCAGATAAACTGTTTAACTATATACCATACTAGGCTGCTCCACTTCACCTACCAATGGTCATCCCTGCTCTATTACTCACTGGCCAATCAGAAGTGGTGCACAGTTTGTGGATCAGGTCAGGGAACGGGGCTACACTCCGTATTCCAGAGACAATCCACCTGGATTGGCTTTGTGCCATGGATGGCAGATAACTATCAGATCTCAGCCATAGATGGTAAAACCTCTACCATTGGTGGTTAACCATCGATGGTTATAAATCATTAATTGCTCCAAAGCACAGCACGATAAATAATCATTGATGCATTTCCACTATCTACATGTCTTTGTTGTACCTCTGTGTTCTACTAATGAGTAAGAGGTTTGGACAGTCAGAATGTCCCTAGCACCCCAGAGGATGTTATTGGATGATTCCACACACGACCTCCCACTACTCTGTTTACAATGGCGCATCCCTCCCATAGAACAACATGGCGTGTGTTTGTTTATATGAAGCGGCGTTAGTCACCTCAATGATAAGGACTCAGAAAGGTGCCGCTCTGTTATGGCAGGTGACACCAGGTGAGGTGTAATCAGCCAGTGCTGGCGTCTATACTGAGGCATCCCAACAGGAGTGAGAAGATTGCAGTAGGGAACATAGTGATTTATTAGTGTCACAGAACAATTAGCTTGGCTCGGCACTGAGATCCCTGCAGGGAGGAATGAATGGAATTAATTAAGACAATAAACAATCATTGTGCATTGATCAGGATGTTTTTGGCAAAGGTCATCAGACCTCACTCAAAGCCGCAGGGAAACGAGAAGAAACGTCCATACCCGCACATGTAACGCTCGAAGCAGCAGCAATAGTGGGTGCAACAGTCTGGGAGAATTCTCTCGCATTCCTGTGGCTTCTGATTGGTTGTGGGCACAGGATAGGCGGCTGACACTCACAACCCATTGGATGTCTCCTATCTGTGACTGTAACCCCTAGTAACTCTTTGACACCTCTCCTAAACATTAGATGATTCATTCTAAAGGAGCTCAACAACCCATTGACCACTTAAATGGATAATATGTCTCCAGAACATGCTCAGCAACTGTAGTATCTTATGACTGAATGAAGTAAAAACATCATCACAAAAGATCAATGACCGATATATATTGGGCCATCGATGACCATTGAGGTCATTGTGACTCTCTCCAGGTTCAGGTGGTCTAATCTCTGAAGCTGTGGAGTGGGGTGAAGATCCTCTTCCAGCAGCCCCATAGTCAGCGTTTCTGACTGGTCATGTCAGGGAAAGGCCAGCCTGGTGTGGTCGCATTTTATGCGACAACGCCAGGCAAGTGGCTAAAAGGCAGCCATGCAAAAGTAAATGCTAACCCTTTGTTAGTGTCAATGAATACAATTTCTAATACAGGTGGAGTCAGGGAATGCAGTGCAGAGAAGCGTCGGGATGAAGAGGCGCTCTCTCTGCTGTGCTACCCTGCGCGGCTCTCAGTGTCAGCTCAGATCTCCAGTGTGGCACTACTACTGTGGGTATTATGTGTGGCACTACTAATGTGAAAGTTATGTGTAAGGGGCACTACTATGTGCATTATGTGTAGCACTAATACTGTGGACATTATATGTAAGGGGCCAGTGTAGACGTGGGTGTCACAAGCCACGCTCTAACGCGTTTCGTCTACACTGGTCCCGGCGTCTCTCCACACTGTGTGCCCCGTCCCGGTCTTCGGTGTTTATACGGCGCAACCCAGCGCCAGTGTTTCCTGTGGATTCTGTGAATTGGAGGTCCTGATCGGAGCAGCTTGCCTGTGGTATTTATTATATCTCATGTGGTATCCAGCCCACAGCGTGTTTGTTTTTGGTAGGAGCACTTGCTTTTAAAAACCTTTTGGAGTTCACCTGTATGTCTCCATATTAAAATCTTTTACCTGCACTATGGAGCGCACCTTTCTTTCTTGTTGTTCCCAGATTGCTACATCCTGACCCTGGATGCTGTTATTTGAAAGGGAGCTGCAGTCCGCTTGTGGTTGGACTTTGGTGATTTAACCCTCTCTTGCTCAAAAAAGGTTGGGCGCATATTGTGCTGGACATTATTAGCGCTATTTACATCTACTATTTTTCAATATATATATATATATATATATATATATATATATATATATATATATCCCACTATATGCCGGCACTCGGGGGTCTCAGGATCAGCTGGCTTGGGTGCACTTTAAATAATACAAACAGTCCTCCAATGAAAAGGCACTCCAATTGCAGATAAAAAACTTTTAGTAAATGGATGTCACCGAATACATGTATTTTCGGGGTCAGCGCCCCTTCCTCAAGGTACAATCCAAAACTGGAAACAGCAGAGTAACAACCGTCACCCCCCCACCACCCCCAATAAATACCTGTAACTCCATGTGTCCACACCTGCCGCTCGGCGCCCGGGCCACCTTCGCCGGAAGTAACAGCCTGAACTTCCGGGTATCGCGGGGAAGGATCATCTGTGCGCACTCCCTGTGCGTTCCAGATGCGCTCCACACATACTTCCGCCTCCCCGCTCATCAGGAAGTCCTGCACTTAGGTTTAACCAACGGGACGCCGGCGCGCAGCTGTAGAGGAGATACAAGCTTTATTTATACAGTGCAAAAACAAAAAATATGGAAACAGATACATACAGAGAATATGGAAAATACATACAATAACCAAGAATACATATACAGAAACGAAAAATAGACACATAGCATATTATAGATAAACGGAGCAGCCTAGGTATGATTTACACCAAGCTGTTCCAATTTATCTTTTCGTTAAGTCCCATAGGATTAATAGTATTTAATCTGAGGATCCATTGAGACTCTCTGATTAGAAGAGTCCTAGCCCTATCCCCCCTTCTCAAGTTTACTGGCACATGATCTATCATGTAATAGCGCAGGGATTCAAGAGTGTGGCCAGCAGATTTAAAATGCCTAGAGACCGGCTGATCAATATCTTTACCCCTAGATGTAAGGGTAATTGCCGATCGGTGGGCTGCCATTCTCTCCTTGAATTTCCTTGTGGTCTGCCCTACATAGAACAGACCACAAGGACAGACTATAACATAGACCACAAAGGAGGAATTGCATGTAAGCACGTGGCGGATATCATAGGACTTGTCTTGGTGTGGGTGTTTAAATCTTTTGCAGGTTACCATAAATTTGCATGTAGCGCAATTGCTACAGCTATAACAGCCTGCTGGCTTAACATACACATTAGGTGCTATCGGAGGGTTTCTGCAGGTGATGTCTGTTTTCACAAGCCTATCCCTGAGATTTCTGCCTCTAGTGTAGGCTATCAGGGGTCTCTGATTCCTAAACACCGGAAGGTCCTTGTCTGTACGAACAATTGGCCAAAGGGCCTTAGTTGCTCGACGAATAATGGGACTGGCCACTGTGAATTCATTAACCCAAGGAAGGATGTTATCATTAATACGTTTTTTAGGGACTAGCAGGTCTTCCCTTTTGATATTAAGCACCTGTTGTTTGAGCCTCAGCAGTAGACTCTGCTCATACCCACGCTCCAAGAACTTAACCACCATCTTATCAAGTTCTGCTTCAACACCCTGACTGTCACTAGTGATGCGTGCCACTCGCATCATCTGTGACAGAGGTAACCCCTGCTTAAGGGGGGGGGGATGATGACTGGATGCTCTCAGTAGAGTGTTGCGGTCTGTACTCTTAGCATACACACCTGTCGCAATGCTACCTTCTGCGACTGAGACCGCAACATCCAAGAAATTAGCCTGTATGGGGCTACACGTATAAGTAAACTTAATAAATTGACTAGAGGCGTTAATCTGCTGCATGGTGTCAAGGAAGCTCCTCTCCCCCCCGGACCAGATCAGGAACACGTCATCAATGTACCTGGTGTACATGACAACGTGCTCACTGATACTGGAATCCCGGAAGAAGAGGTCCTCCTCCTGGGCAAACATATAAACGTTAGCGTAGGAGGGTGCCACGGAAGAACCCATGGCACACCCCCTACGCTGCAAAAAAAACTCCCCATCAAACAGAAAATAATTACGGGTCAAAGTAAGTTCAAGTAAAGTAAGGAAGAGGGTATGATCAAACACTTCGGGATCCAGATGATTTGACAGAAATTCCTTCATAGCCCTGAGGCCACCCTCATGCGGAATGGACGTATACAAGCTGCACACGTCCAAACAGCACAAGAGGGCCCCAGGTGGAATCTCCACCAACTCCTTGAGCTTTAGTAAAAAGGTCGTTGTGTCCTTTAGAAAGGTTTTCTCCAGTGGCAGGAATGGCTGCAAGATACTGTCCAGCAGCTGTGATACTGGCTGCAAGAGAGAGCTGCAAGCCGAGATTATCGGTCTCCCTGGTGGTCTAAGCGGATTCTTATGAAGCTTCGGCAGAGTGTATAATGCCGGCACAGTCGGGTATTGTACCAAAAGAGTCTCATACACTTTTTTAGGGATGAGATGCTCACGGAATGCCTTTTCCAAGATGGCAAATAGTTCTCGTTGGTACATGATGGTCGGATCTCTTGCCAACTTAGAATACACTTCACCATCAGAGAGTTGGTTCTTGATCTCATCTCTGTAGTCTTCTATATTCATAACTACAATCGCCCCGCCTTTGTCTGCGGGGCGTATAACGATTGAGTTATCCGATTCCAATCCCTTTAGGGCTGATAGCTCTTCCTTGCAAAGGTTTGGACGTATTTGATATGGAGTGGCCAAAAACCTATCCATAGAATCATCCATTAATCTACAAAATGTTTTAAGGGAACCATTCTGGGATGGGGGATCAAACGACGATTTAGATCGTTTTTTTAAAAAAGGGTCAAAGATGGTTACTTCCCGTTGAGGAGCAGAGTTCTGGAAAAATTCTTTACGCCTAAGTTGGCGGGAGAACTTGTGCAAATTTCTTTTCCAGTTATATTCATTGTGTGAATTTGTTGGCACAAAGCTCAATCCACGTTCCAGAACTTGCATTTCTACGGGTGACATAGGCCTGCGGGATAAATTAAAAATCAAACTTTCAGCTTTGTTGCCGCTATTGCTGCGGCTTTTCTTCTCTCGACGGCTCTGGCCCCCCCGACGGGTGGGAGTGAACTGGCTGACGCCCCTCCACCCCGTTGTCCTAAAGGGACGGCATTTGCACGGCTGGTATCCTCTGACTCAGAGACCAAGAAGTCGCTGTCACTGCTTGATTTTCCCCCGCCTGATTTTGGATTTCTTTTTTGCCAAGGTCTACGGCGTCTTGTATTGCCTCTATCTTGTTGGCTTCTTTCACCACCTTGTAACCAGGTGTATACCCTCCGATCCTCATAGTCGGTATCCACTGTAGATTTTTTACTTTTTTTAAACTTAATGAGTTCCCTCCTGTACTGCTCACACTGGTTTTCCAGCTTCTGCAGCCAACTGCCACTGCTTTCTAGGTCCAGCACATTTTTGTATTCAGTCTGCAGTGATGCAATGCGCTGCCTTGTAACAACCAGCTCCCGATTGGACTCTTCCACAACAAGGACCATAAGGTCAAAAGCGCATTTATTTAAAATGGCGACCCATTTTCTGACAAATTCTGGGTTGTTTCGACCAATTGTGGGTGAGTTGTGTACTCGGAACCCACGTGGTATCTTACGCTCCTTATAGTAATTAGAGAGTGACACACTATGCAGCATATAATCAGTCTCTCGACGACGTAGTTTCAATAGTTGATGATACACATCCTCAATATTGTCTGCAATATCCATAATATCTCCACTTTCCTGGGAAACTATAGCATCAATTTGATCTTGTGAGAAGCTAAATACTTCACCAGGTGGAGTCACAATCATAGCCGGTATTTCTGCAGTGTCTGGCATGGCACTGCTATTTTGTAAAAAGTCCATACTGTTATAAACAGATACAATCCACGGCTAGGACTGATGCAGAGAAAGTAACGGAACAGTTGCGCTGCTGTGAAGCAACTGAACTTTTTAAACACGGTGGTGCCTTGCAACTAGTACTGCAATAGTACTTACAAACATATCCCACTATATGCCAGACACTGCAGAAATACCGGCTATGATTGTGACTCCACCTGGTGAAGTATTTAGCTTCTCACAAGATCAAATTGATGCTATAGTTTCCCAGGAAAGTGGAGATATTATGGATATTGCAGACAATATTGAGGATGTGTATCATCAACTATTGAAACTACGTCGTCGAGAGACTGATTATATGCTGCATAGTGTGTCATTCTCTAATTACTATAAGGAGCGTAAGATACCACGTGGGTTCCGAGTACACAACTCACCCACGATTGGTCGAAACAACCCAGAATTTGTCAGAAAATGGGTCGCCATTTTAAATAAATGCGCTTTTGACCTTATGGTCCTTGTTGTGGAAGAGTCCAATCGGGAGCTGGTTGTTACAAGGCAGCGCATTGCATCACTGCAGACTGAATACAAAAATGTGCTGGACCTAGAAAGCAGTGGCAGTTGGCTGCAGAAGCTGGAAAACCAGTGTGAGCAGTACAGGAGGGAACTCATTAAGTTTAAAAAAAGTAAAAAATCTACAGTGGATACCGACTATGAGGATCGGAGGGTATACACCTGGTTACAAGGTGGTGAAAGAAGCCAACAAGATAGAGGCAATACAAGACGCCGTAGACCTTGGCAAAAAAGAAATCCAAAATCAGGCGGGGGAAAATCAAGCAGTGAAAGCGACTTCTTGGTCTCTGAGTCAGAGGATACCAGCCGTGCAAATGCCGTCCCTTTAGGACAACGGGGTGGAGGGGCGTCAGCCAGTTCACTCCCACCCGTCGGGGGGGCCAGAGCCGTCGAGAGAAGAAAAGCCGCAGCAATAGCGGCAACAAAGCTGAAAGTTTGATTTTTAATTTATCCCGCAGGCCTATGTCACCCGTAGAAATGCAAGTTCTGGAACGTGGATTGAGCTTTGTGCCAACAAATTCACACAATGAATATAACTGGAAAAGAAATTTGCACAAGTTCTCCCGCCAACTTAGGCGTAAAGAATTTTTCCAGAACTCTGCTCCTCAACGGGAAGTAACCATCTTTGACCCTTTTTTAAAAAAACGATCTAAATCGTCGTTTGATCCCCCATCCCAGAATGGTTCCCTTAAAACATTTTGTAGATTAATGGACGATTCTATGGATAGGTTTTTGGCCACTCCATATCAAATACGTCCAAACCTTTGCAAGGAAGAGCTATCAGCCCTAAAGGGATTGGAATCGGATAACTCAATCGTTATACGCCCCGCAGACAAAGGCGGGGCGATTGTAGTTATGAATATAGAAGACTACAGAGATGAGATCAAGAACCAACTCTCTGATGGTGAAGTGTATTCTAAGTTGGCAAGAGATCCGACCATCATGTACCAACGAGAACTATTTGCCATCTTGGAAAAGGCATTCCGTGAGCATCTCATCCCTAAAAAAGTGTATGAGACTCTTTTGGTACAATACCCGACTGTGCCGGCATTATACACTCTGCAGAAGCTTCATAAGAATCCGCTTAGACCACCAGGGAGACCGATAATCTCGGCTTGCAGCTCTCTCTTGCAGCCAGTATCACAGCTGCTGGACAGTATCTTGCAGCCATTCCTGCCACTGGAGAAAACCTTTCTAAAGGACACAACGACCTTTTTACTAAAGCTCAAGGAGTTGGTGGAGATTCCACCTGGGGCCCTCTTGTGCTGTTTGGACGTGTGCAGCTTGTATACGTCCATTCCGCATGAGGGTGGCCTCAGGGCTATGAAGGAATTTCTGTCAAAACATCTGGATCCCGAAGTGTTTGATCATACCCTCTTCCTTACTTTACTTGAACTTACTTTGACCCGTAATTATTTTCTGTTTGATGGGGAGTTTTTTTTGCAGCGTAGGGGGTGTGCCATGGGTTCTTCCGTGGCACCCTCCTACGCTAACGTTTATATGTTTGCCCAGGAGGAGGACCTCTTCTTCCGGGATTCCAGTATCAGTGAGCACGTTGTCATGTACACCAGGTACATTGATGACGTGTTCCTGATCTGGTCCGGGGGGGAGAGGAGCTTCCTTGACACCATGCAGCAGATTAACGCCTCTAGTCAATTTATTAAGTTTACTTATACGTGTAGCCCCATACAGGCTAATTTCTTGGATGTTGCGGTCTCAGTCGCAGAAGGTAGCATTGCGACAGGTGTGTATGCTAAGAGTACAGACCGCAACACTCTACTGAGAGCATCCAGTCATCATCCCCCCCCCCCTTAAGCAGGGGTTACCTCTGTCACAGATGATGCGAGTGGCACGCATCACTAGTGACAGTCAGGGTGTTGAAGCAGAACTTGATAAGATGGTGGTTAAGTTCTTGGAGCGTGGGTATGAGCAGAGTCTACTGCTGAGGCTCAAACAACAGGTGCTTAATATCAAAAGGGAAGACCTGCTAGTCCCTAAAAAACGTATTAATGATAACATCCTTCCTTGGGTTAATGAATTCACAGTGGCCAGTCCCATTATTCGTCGAGCAACTAAGGCCCTTTGGCCAATTGTTCGTACAGACAAGGACCTTCCGGTGTTTAGGAATCAGAGACCCCTGATAGCCTACACTAGAGGCAGAAATCTCAGGGATAGGCTTGTGAAAACAGACATCACCTGCAGAAACCCTCCGATAGCACCTAATGTGTATGTTAAGCCAGCAGGCTGTTATAGCTGTAGCAATTGCGCTACATGCAAATTTATGGTAACCTGCAAAAGATTTAAACACCCACACCAAGACAAGTCCTATGATATCCGCCACGTGCTTACATGCAATTCCTCCTTTGTGGTCTATGTTATAGTCTGTCCTTGTGGTCTGTTCTATGTAGGGCAGACCACAAGGAAATTCAAGGAGAGAATGGCAGCCCACCGATCGGCAATTACCCTTACATCTAGGGGTAAAGATATTGATCAGCCGGTCTCTAGGCATTTTAAATCTGCTGGCCACACTCTTGAATCCCTGCGCTATTACATGATAGATCATGTGCCAGTAAACTTGAGAAGGGGGGATAGGGCTAGGACTCTTCTAATCAGAGAGTCTCAATGGATCCTCAGATTAAATACTATTAATCCTATGGGACTTAACGAAAAGATAAATTGGAACAGCTTGGTGTAATTCATACCTAGGCTGCTCCGTTTATCTATAATATGCTATGTGTCTATTTTTCGTTTCTGTATATGTATTCTTGGTTATTGTATGTATTTTCCATATTCTCTGTATGTATCTGTTTTCATATTTTTTGTTTTTGCACTGTATAAATAAAGCTTGTTTCTCCTCTACAGCTGCGCGCCGGCGTCCCGTTGGTTAAACCTAAGTGCAGGACTTCCTGATGAGCGGGGAGGCGGAAGTATGTGTGGAGCGCATCTGGAACGCACAGGGAGTGCGCACAGATGATCCTTCCCCGCGATACCCGGAAGTTCAGGCTGTTACTTCCGGCGAAGGTGGCCCGGGCGCCGAGCGGCAGGTGTGGACACATGGAGTTACAGGTATTTATTGGGGGTGGTGGGGGGGTGACGGTTGTTACTCTGCTGTTTCCAGTTTTGGATTGTACCTTGAGGAAGGGGCGCTGACCCCGAAAATACATGTATTCGGTGACATCCATTTACTAAAAGTTTTTTATCTGCAATTGGAGTGCCTTTTCATTGGAGGACTATATATATATATATATATATATATATATATATATATATATATATATATATATATATATATATATGTGAAGTCTTAAATGCCGAAACGCGTTGGGTACTGCCTGCTGACTCCTCCAAAATAGATAAGTTCTGATTTTACACTTTATCTTAAAACTTTTATATATCCCCTCCTTATTTTTAGCGATATCACATGTAGGCAATTTTTTACTGAGCTTCGCATTTTTTATATTGCTGTTTTTCTATGTAATTTCATTGAACTGTTTGTTCTTATATCCAATGCTATTGTGCATTTAAATTTATATATATAAAATAAATTCTTATATGTTTTAAAAAAAGGAAAACGTTTCTTATATAGGTTGGTATTTGTAGTCGCTTAGACCTCTATCCAATCCGTTGTATTTTTTATGTCAACACCCCTTACCAAAGTGTTTATCCTTAGAGGTTAGCCGACACCCTTTTCTATAAAGGTTTACCTGCATTTTTATACTACATAAACGAAGTTGTTCAGGACATAAGTGGCGCCCTACATCCCCCTTTTTTTCTATATATATATATGTACTAAATTGGGTATACAAGTATGATGTGGCCCACAATGACATAAAGAGGATCACACAGAACTTGTGGCCCATCATACAAAACGACAAGGATCTCAAATGTTTAAAAAAGAACCAGAATACGCTCCTGTTATAAGAGAGGCAAAAACATTAGGGATTATGTCATTAGAGCGGATGTCACGGAGCACGTCAATCTTTCTAAAGGTATCAGTGTGAAAACTAATGGCTGCCATAAATGCTCAGGGTGTACAACCTGCAGTCACATGACAGCAGGGAAGCACTTTTTTCACCCACATAATGGTACTAAATATACTATTAGACATCCGTTAACGTGTAGCACCTCACATGTGATCTATATGATTAAATGCCCGTGTGCAAAGGCATATGTGGGCAAGACCATCCTACCCTTTAAAGAACGGATGCCACTCCACAGGTCGTCTATAAGAGCCGCTCTAAGCGGCAAAGGTAATGACCAACCTGTGGCAAAACATTTTCTTGCTGAGCATCACACCATATCCAGTTTCCCGATGACCATAGAGGGGGGGACAGGGGTAGGAAGCTGTTATGCCTTGAATCCAAATGGATACACATGCTTGATACGGTGTATCCAAGAGGATTGAATGAGCAGTTGAATTTGAGCATGTTTCTATGAAATTTTCTATAAAACTAACAAAGTATCATACTGCGATACAGTGGTGTTATTGAAGAGAGAATTGCACTGGTATAATCATCATGTTGTAAATATGTATTATATGTAATAACTTCTTTGTTTGTATTAATATCACAGGTGAATGTATTGTACACAGCGCACACACGCTGAGACGCGCCAGGTAACCATGGCAACGCATCATACTCCCGGGGGAGGTGGGAGTACTACACACTCCAGACTTCCGGTTGAGGGGCGGAGATTGCGGGACTGGACGGGCGTCTAGCATGGCACGCTTCAGGTATAAAGGTATGTGTTGTTTTATGTCTTTGTTATTCTGTACTGCCTGACGACGGGTTTAATAAAGGAACCCGAAACGTTGCAAATGCACATCTAAGCTTCTGTGATTCTTTAGATGGTGGGTGAGTGCCAATTTTCGCCTATATATATATATATATATATATATATATATATATATATATACATACTAGCTAAGTCTGCTGAAAGCTAGTCCTAATTGCCTTTGTGTTTCTGTACGTGTGAAGAAACTATTCTGGGAGTGTCGGGGAATACTTGATAAATGCGGCCCTAAAACTTGCTCCAAACCTCAGCCACGCTGGCCAGGTGGTGGGCCTTGTTGTTACTTAAGAAGGCCATAGCATAACCCCCATTTCTCCATATGCATTCTGTGGGATTCTGGTTTGCTGAAAAGTACAACTGTCCTCATTGCCAGAGCCGCGCTGCAAGAGGAATAAGCCCTACAGATGAATCAGACACACTCGCCTCTAGTTGTACTATAAATAATAACACGATCTGCATTTAAACGCAGACAAACCAGTGCCCTATATTTAGCAATGCAAAGTACGGTCTCATTTCAAGTGAATAATGCAGGAGGGATTTGCATGACAAAAAAAAAAGAAAATGCTTATTAAATATAAAGTCATCTCCCAGTGCACTATGCCGTGACACAAGTACTCCATCCTACTTGCAATGCCTGTGTCATCCGTGCCGGTAATAGAAGTAATCTATGCATCAACTGGATAAAAGCCAATGACACTGGAAGAATGTAATTCCGGAGCATGACTGGGCCAACAGGCCTTATTAACACCTGACCGTGCGATTATCGATAGACTGCAGATGCGTATAGACCATAGTACGCAAGCACAAGGCTGAACTGTGATTAAATCCGGCTGCTTTTTTTTTTTTTTAATCGCTGGCCGTATGCATTGTGACTGACAGGAAGCCGGCGTTTGGGGGGTGGTAACCGGCTGTTTTCTGGGAGTGTCAGGGAAAACGGAGGCGTGCCCAGGTGTTCTAGGGGAAGTCATGTGACATCAGCTCTGCCCCCAATCAGCCTGATTCTATCGCAGCCGCTGAGTCCAAAGTCCTGGGCTACGCACAGACTGCGCACATTCCATGGTGAGCAAATGGATTTGCAAGGAATCTCCAATACGGCTAAACAATTCTCAGGCTTGCGCTGGGCAGGATTTTACTTTGGAAGGGCGGCATATACCTGATCGCAAGGCGCCAAAAATAAGCAGCTCAGCGATCAGGTCTGAGTTATGCCCAATAGCTGGCTGTGTAGGAGGCTAGAGAGGGAGCATGTATACTGAGAGGGATCTGCAATGCTGACTGTCCTCTCTAGGGAAATGTGCTATGAATGGGACCTGCAATGCTTCATGCTGAGACCAGCTGTCCTCTGATTTCACTATTCCAAGCTTTATTCCAGCCAGCAGGGTGCAGACACACAGCTCTGGGCCTGGTGGGCGGCAGACACATGTACGGCAGGAAGGAGTGTCCGGCCGGGATCTCAGTCCTCTATGTGGCAGAACCGGTTCCTTGTGTTGTGTTATTCTTGTATAACAATACATTCTATACATTGCTGGCTATGTGTTAATCCGCCGCCGGTGTCTGAAGGTCATCGCACAAATATGTCTGTTATCAGCGTGTGTAGAATAAGCAGTTGTACAAAAACACTATTCCCTGAACAGAATGTAACATAGAACATAATCTAGACTTCTTGTGCTTTATATCATGTGGACAAATCCGGATCATACATTAGGGCCCCAGGCCTGGCCAACCTGTGGCTCTCCAGATGTTGCCAAACTACAAATCCCATCATGCCTTGCCACAGTTTTGCTATAAGGGAGTGTTAAAACTGTGGCAAGGCATGCTGGGATTTGTAGTCTCACAACATCTGGAGAGCCACAGGTTGGCCTGTCCTGCATTAGGCAATCTAGGCTTCAGTAAGAATTAAGGGACACAAATTATTCCGATCTGTTAAATTTTTTTGTTTGTTGTTTTTTTTTTTTTTTGGGGGGGGGGGGGGGGGGCAGCCTAACCCTAACATTCCCCCTCCTGCAGCCTACTCCTAACCCTCACCAGTGCCAAATCCTCCCCCTCCTGCAGCCTAACCCTCTCCAGTGCCTAACCCTCCTGCAGCCTACTCTTATCCCTCTCCAGTGCCTAACCCTAACCCTCCTGCAGCCTAACCCTCTCCAGTGCCTAACCCTAACCCTCCTGCAGCCTAACCCTTTCCAGTGCCTAACCCTAACCTTCCCCCTCCTGCAGCCTACTCATAACCCTCCCCAGTGCCTATCCCTAACCCTCCTGCAGCCTGACCCTCCACCAGTGCCTAACCCTCCCCCTCTTGCAGCCTACTTCTAACCCTCCCCCTCCTGCAGCCTAACCCTCTCCAGTGCTTATCCCTGACCCTTCGCCTCCTGCAGCCTAACCCTCTCCGAGTGGACTGCGGGTGTAGATTGGATGAAAAATCCCCACTAATACCAACATTACACAGGTATTTAAAAAAACGATTTTTTGTTTCCCCTACATTAGGGAAACTATTGCCGGTTACACTAGGCACACGAATAAGTGCCCCATTCACAGCGCATTTTTATTATATGCGCTGGAGGTCACTCCTTAATTTCCTATACCTATCAATGCCCCGCAGTTAATCTATATTGCACTCGCATAGCACTGTATTAACAGCGCTATGCGTTCCACATGCGCTCCACTCGATTACCGGAAGTACGCAACCGGAAGTCCTATGACGCGGCCGAGGTACTCCGACGAAAATATCAGTTCTATACCCTAAGAACCACTCGTTTTCAAACTTATGTATCTTATGCTTACTTAGTTCTGTCTCCTGCTCACTATGAGGTATGTTTTTAACTGTTTTTATGCAATGCAAGGTTAATTGTTTGCACACAGGTGTACATGGTTTACCTGACATCGAAGGTATATATACCCCCACCCCTGCCTGCCACTAACCACCTTGAAAAAGCTGCTCATTGCGGCGAAACGCGTTGGCCCTGGCCTCTGATTGCCCACCCATCACGCTGCCATTCCACTATCACCACCTACTACAGAAAAGCTAACCGGAGATCCAGACTTTCATCAACCACCTACCCATTGACCTGGAGTGAGGTACACACCATCTGAAGGCAAGCCGCCTATCTAACACCCACCCAGAGTCACCCAGCGGACGTCTCAATACCACTTCTGATTCCAATTGGGAGGAATTCAACCCCCATTCTACAACTGGAGGAAGTTTCAATCGAGCACCGCTTTGGCCAAGTCTAAAAGGATCACTCCATACCATCCCCTGGACTTGCAAAGGTGATATTACAATTCAGTGGATGCAGCTTTTTACATCCCCTACCCCCCCCCCCCCCCCCCTGTTTTACATTGTGCATATTGTGATTCACTTGTATTTTCTAGTGTGTTATTGTACAATTAAATTACTTTTTTAATTTACCTCACTCTGTCATCAATAAGCGCAGTCTACCACCCTTTTTAATATAACCCTCTCCAGTGCCTAACCCTAACCCTCCCCCTATTGCAGCCTACTCCTAACCCTCTCCAGTGCATAACCCTAACCCTCCCCGTATTGCAGCCTACTCCTAACCCTCTCCAGTGCCTAACCCTAAATCTTCCCTATTGTCTATCCTTAACCCTAGTACCTAGCCCTAACCCTCCCCTCTCTGGGTTATCTGCGTGTGTCGGTGTCCCTGGGCTATCCCTGCACCTGGGATATATGCGTGTGTGTCCCTGGGCTATCCCTGCACCTGGGCTATCTGCGTGTGTGTTCCTGGGCTAGCCCTGTACCTGGGCTATCTATGTAACTGTAAATACACACAATCACTCAAAAGCATGTGAGCAGCGCCAGTTACATAGATTTATATAGTACCGCAAGTGTTTGATGGTATAATATATCTTTACTTGTAACCACATGAAATATACAGGTAATGAAAAACACAATTCTAAAAATCACATGAGGGAACCGACTGCAGCTTTATTAAAGGTCGATAAAGGTTTGATAAAGCTGCAGTCGGCAGTGAAACGCGTTAGTTGCCTTCACTTCATGCTCAGGCCCCTACATTGTGGACTTCCCTGCCCACTGTGGACACTTTGGAAAATCTGCTCCATTTGCATCCCCCCTTTTCCATTCAATTGGCGGACCCCACCCCCTGGACTCCTCCGGCGGCTTATTCTCATCTGGCCACCTGTGTGACAGGACACAAGTCTCGGTTGCGGGTCACCTGCCTCTAGCGGTTGCCAACATCTTGTACAACTAGTGAGGATTACAACTACGTGGGGATCGGAGCCCACCAGCAAACAGTGGTATTTAACAATTGGTAAAATGCACTTACCTTGAGATGTATTTCCACTCGGGCTAACATCAATACTTTTAATCCATTCCTGAGATGTGAAAGTGTTTTTATACATTTCAGTTTCATGTGATTTTTAGAATAGTGTTTTTTATTACCTGTATATTTCATGTGCTTAAGTAAAGATATATTATACCATCAAACACTTGCGGTACTATATAAATCTATGTAACTAGCGCTGCTCACATGCTTTTGCGTGATTGTGTGAATTTTTTGCTTCGGTGGGGACTGACTCTGCCCCCCCCCCCGCGCCATTGAGCAGCTGCTTCCCCAGAAACCCAGCTCCTGCCTAAGCGCCTGATTATTCGTTCTGAATCTTTCTCGTATCTATGTACCTGGGCTATCTCTGTACCTGGGCTATCCCTGTACCTGGGCTATCTCTGCACCTGGGCTATCCCTGCACCTGGGCTATCTCTGCACCTGGGCTATCTCTGCACCTGGGCTATCCCTGCACCTGGGCTATCTCTGCACCTGGGCTATCTCTGCACCTGGGCTATCTCTGCACCTGGGCTATCCCTGCACCTGGGCTATCCCTGCACCTGGGCTATCTGTGCATGTACCTGGGCTATCCCTGCACCTGGGCTATCCCTGCACCTGGGCTATCCCTGCACCTGGGCTATCTTTGCACCTGGGCTATCTCTGCACCTGGGCTATCCCTGCACCTGGGCTATCTCTGCACCTGGGCTATTTTTGCACCTGGGCTATCCCTGCACCTGGGCTATCCCTGCACCTGGGCTATCTGTGCATGTACCTGGGCTATCCCTGCACCTGGGCTATCCCTGCACCGGGGCTATCCCTGCACCTGGGCTATCTTTGCACCTGGGCTATTTTTGCACCTGGGCTATCCCTGCACCTGGGCTATCCCTGCACCTGGGCTATCTGTGCATGTACCTGGGCTATCCCTGCACCTGGGCTATCCCTGCACCTGGGCTATCCCTGCACCTGGGCTATCTTTGCACCTGGGCTATCTCTGCACCTGGGCTATCTCTGCACCTGGGCTATCCCTGCACCTGGGCTATCTGTGCATGTACCTGGGCTATCCCTGCACCTGGGCTATCTGCGTGTGTCCCTGGGCTATCCCTGCACCTGGGTGTTTGCATGTGTCCCTGGGCTATCCCTGTACCTGGGCTATCTGCGTGTGTCCCTGGGCTATCCCTGCACCTGAGCTATCCCTGCACCTGGGTGTTTGCGTGTGTCCCTGGGCTATCCCTGCACCTGGGCTATCTGCGTTTGTCCCTGGGCTATGCCTGCACCTGGGCTATCCCTGCACCTGGGCTATCTGCGTGCGTCCCTGGGCTATCCCTGCACCTGGGCTATCTGCGTGTGTCCCTGGGCTATCCCTGCACCTGAGCTATCTGCGTGTGTCCCTGGGCTATCCCTGCACCTGGGCTATCCCTGCACCTGGGCTATCTGCGTTTGTCCCTGGGCTATCCCTGCACCTGGGCTATCTGCGTGCGTCCCTGGGCTATCCCTGCACCTGGGTGTTTGCGTGCGGCTGCACAATACCAGCCACATAGTAATTGTCTCCTAATGTGACTGTGATGAATTAGCAATGACATATTTGGATGCGGAGATGCATGTTTTGCGCTACAATGGAGATTAATGACTTGTCCATTCAGACACTGACTCACTGGAAACTGGTGAATAAAACTGTCATTATACTGAATTAGTTCCGTGGAGACAGACTTTGGAATGTCACTGACTGCTACACCTGACAGTCACCGCAGCCTGGCAGCCGATCAAGGGTTAAAACTAATGATTATCCAGAGGAATCATAGTGCAGGTTAGATGGGAGAACATTCCGTGTGGTGACATCACCGGGTCTGATGCACATTAACCCTGATGGCTTCAGTTCATTATACAGATAGCGCCACACTGACACTCATCATTGCTGCGATCCGCCAACTCGCGCCAAAATCCGACCTGTGGTTTAGGAATCACCACACTGAGAAATCGCCAATAAGTTTGTTTTTATGAGCCATGGGAGCGAATTAGAAGCATGCGCGTAGCGATGGGATTGGGCCAATCAGCACAGGCGTTACATGTGGAGCTTGGAACGGCAACAAGCGTGCTATATCTGTATTACACACATAATACATCTTTCACCTGTAAATAGTTCTAATTTCCTAGTGCAATAAGCAGCGGTAGAGAATCTGTGTTATCCAGCATTACATTCCAGATTATAACTCTGGTCCTTGCATTGCAGAGTGGTTTGTCCAGGTGTAAAGTTACCTGGGTAATAATGACAAGGGTCGAGGACCTCGAGGTTATTGTGCTGTTGTCACCAGTAATACAGATGACAGGTATATCGTTTCTGCTGACTGGTGAAAGAATCATTACTTACATTTTAAAGGCCATTTTCCTCACCTCGCTAAGTGGCCTCATTATACCACAATGGGCCCTGCGCAAATTAACTACTTAATAAGCGTTGTGTGGCGACAGACCTTAATCTATCAGAACCTATCTATCATTGTCTCAGTGATGAGGTAACTTCTCCAATCAGTCTGAACTGTGACTCTGTATGTCAGTCTGTACTGCACTGTGATGCTGTGTATGGCAGTCTGTACTGCACTGTGACGCTGTGTATGGCAGTCTGTACTGCACTGTGACGCTGTGTATGGCAGTCTGTACTGCACTGTGACGCTGTGTATGGCAGTCTGTACTGCACTGTGACTCTGTGTGTGCCAGTCTGTACTGCACTGTGACACTGTGTATGCCAGTCTGTACAGCACTGTGACTCTGTGTGTGCCAGTCTGTACTGCACTGGGACGCTGTGTATGCCTGTCTGTACTGCACTGTAATCTTTGTATGACAGTCTGTACAGACATACACTGTTGTGTGATGCTGTGTATGCCAGTCTGTACTGCACTATGACTCTATATGCCAGTCTGTACTGCACTGTGACACTGTGTATGCCAGTCTGTACTGCACTGTGACACTGTGTATGCCAGTCTGTACTGCACTGTGACTCTGTATGGCAGTCTGTACTGCACTATGACTCTGTACGCCAGTCTGCACTGCACTGTGACTCTGTGTATGCCAGGCACAGATACTTGGAGTCACCGGTACTTGGAATCGCCATTACTTGGAGTCGCAGTTACTTGGGGTCGCAGTTACTTGGGGCCGCAGTTACTTGGGGCCGCAGTTACTTGGGGCCGCAGTTACTTGGAGCCGCAGTTACTTGGAGCCGCAGTTACTTGGAGCCGCAGTTACTTGGAGCCGCAGTTACTTGGAGCCGCAGTTACTTGGGGCCGCAGTTACTTGGGGTCGCAGTTACTTGGGGTCGCAGTTACTTGGGGTCGCAGTTACTTGGGGTCGCAGTTACTTGGGGCCGCAGTTACTTGGGGCCGCAGTTACTTGGGGCCGCAGTTACTTGTGGTCGCAGTTACTTGGGGCCGCAGTTACTTGTAGTCGCAGTTACTTTTGGCCGCAGTTACTTGTAGTCGCAGTTACTTTTAGTCGCCGTTACTTGGGGCCGCAGTTACTTGGGGCCGCAGTTACTTGTAGTCGCAGTTACTTGGGGCCGCAGTTACTTGGGGCCGCAGTTACTTGGGGCCACAGTTACTTGTGGTCACAGTTACTTGTGGTCACAGTTACTTGGGGCCGCAGTTACTTGTGATCGCAGTTACTTGGGGCCGCAGTTACTTGGGGCCGCAGTTACTTGGGGCCGCAGTTACTTGTAGTCGCAGTTACTTGTAGTCGCAGTTACTTGGGGCCGCAGTTACTTGTAGTCGCAGTTACTTGGGGCCGCAGTTACTTGGGGCCGCAGTTACTTGTGGTCGCAGTTACTTGGGGCCGCAGTTACTTGGGGCTGCAGTTACTTGGGGCCGCAGTTACTTGGGGCCGCAGTTACTTGGGGCCGCAGTTACTTGGGGCCGCAGTTACTTGTGGTCGCAGTTACTTGTAGTCGCAGTTACTTGTAGTCGCAGTTACTTGGGGCCGCAGTTACTTGTAGTCGCAGTTACTTGGGGCCGCAGTTACTTGTAGTCACAGTTACTTGGGGCCGCAGTTACTTGTAGTCACAGATACTTGTAGTTGTAGTTACTTGTAGTCGCAGTTACTTGGGGCCGCAGTTACTTGTAGTCACAGTTACTTGGGGCCGCAGTTACTTGTAGTCACAGATAATTGTAGTCACAGATACTTGTAGTCGTAGTTACTTGGGGCCGCAGTTACTTGGGGCCGCAGTTACTTGGGGCCGCAGTTACTTGGGGCCGCAGTTACTTGTAGTCACAGTTTCTTGGGGCCGCAGTTACTTGTAGTTGCAGTTACTTGGGGCCACAGTTACTTGTAGTCACAGTTACTTGGGGCCGCAGTTACTTGTAGTCACAGATACTTGTAGTCACAGATACAGTACTTGTAGTCGTAGTTACTTGTAGTCGCAGTTACTTGGGGCCGCAGTTACTTGGAGCCGCAGTTACTTGGAGCCGCAGTTACTTGGAGCCGCAGTTACTTGGGGCCGCAGTTACTTGGGGCCGCAGTTACTTGGGGCCGCAGTTACTTGGGGCCGCAGTTACTTGGGGCCGCAGTTACTTGGGGCCGCAGTTACTTGTGGTCGCAGTTACTTGGGGCCGCAGTTACTTGTAGTCGCAGTTACTTTTAGTCGCCGTTACTTGGGGCCGCAGTTACTTGGGGCCGCAGTTACTTGTAGTCGCAGTTACTTGGGGCCGCAGTTACTTGGGGCCGCAGTTACTTGGGGCCACAGTTACTTGTGGTCACAGTTACTTGGGGCCGCAGTTACTTGTGATCGCAGTTACTTGGGGCCGCAGTTACTTGGGGCCGCAGTTACTTGGGGCCGCAGTTACTTGTAGTCGCAGTTACTTGTAGTCGCAGTTACTTGGGGCCGCAGTTACTTGTAGTCGCAGTTACTTGGGGCCGCAGTTACTTGGGGCCGCAGTTACTTGTGGTCGCAGTTACTTGGGGCCGCAGTTACTTGGGGCTGCAGTTACTTGGGGCCGCAGTTACTTGGGGCCGCAGTTACTTGGGGCCGCAGTTACTTGGGGCCGCAGTTACTTGTGGTCGCAGTTACTTGTAGTCGCAGTTACTTGTAGTCGCAGTTACTTGGGGCCACAGTTACTTGGGGCCACAGTTACTTGTAGTCGCAGTTACTTGGGGCCGCAGTTACTTGTAGTCACAGTTACTTGGGGCCGCAGTTACTTGTAGTCACAGATACTTGTAGTTGTAGTTACTTGTAGTCGCAGTTACTTGGGGCCGCAGTTACTTGTAGTCACAGTTACTTGGGGCCGCAGTTACTTGTAGTCACAGATAATTGTAGTCACAGATACTTGTAGTCGTAGTTACTTGGGGCCGCAGTTACTTGGGGCCGCAGTTACTTGGGGCCGCAGTTACTTGGGGCCGCAGTTACTTGTAGTCACAGTTTCTTGGGGCCGCAGTTACTTGTAGTTGCAGTTACTTGGGGCCACAGTTACTTGTAGTCACAGTTACTTGGGGCCGCAGTTACTTGTAGTCACAGATACTTGTAGTCACAGATACAGTACTTGTAGTCGTAGTTACTTGTAGTCGCAGTTACTTGGGGCCGCAGTTACTTGTAGTCGCAGTTACTTGGTGCCACAGTTACTTGTAGTTGCAGTTACTTGGGGCCGCAGTTACTTGTAGTTGCAGTTACTTGTGGTCGCAGTTACTTGGGGCCGCAGTTACTTGTAGTCGCAGTTACTTTTAGTCGCAGTTACTTGGGGCCGCAGTTACTTGTAGTCACAGTTACTTGGGGCCGCAGTTACTTGGGGCCGCAGTTACTTGGGGCCACAGTTACTTGTGGTCACAGTTACTTGGGGCCGCAGTTACTTGTGGTCGCAGTTACTTGGGGCCGCAGTTACTTGGGGCCGCAGTTACTTGGGGCCGCAGTTACTTGTAGTCGCAGTTACTTGTAGTCGCAGTTACTTGTAGTCGCAGTTACTTGGGGCCGCAGTTACTTGGGGCCGCAGTTACTTGGGGCCGCAGTTACTTGGGGCCGCAGTTACTTGGGGCTGCAGTTACTTGGGGCCGCAGTTACTTGGGGCCGCAGTTACTTGGGGCCGCAGTTACTTGGGGCCGCAGTTACTTGTGGTCGCAGTTACTTGTAGTCGCAGTTACTTGTAGTCACAGTTACTTTGGGCCGCAGTTACTTGGGGCCGCAGTTACTTGGGGCCGCAGTTACTTGGGGCCACAGTTACTTGGGGCCACAGTTACTTGTAGTCGCAGTTACTTGGGGCCGCAGTTACTTGTAGTCACAGTTACTTGGGGCCGCAGTTACTTGTAGTCACAGATACTTGTAGTTGTAGTTACTTGTAGTCGCAGTTACTTGGGGCCGCAGTTACTTGTAGTCACAGTTACTTGGGGCCGCAGTTACTTGTAGTCACAGATAATTGTAGTCACAGATACTTGTAGTCGTAGTTACTTGGGGCCGCAGTTACTTGGGGCCGCAGTTACTTGGGGCCGCAGTTACTTGGGGCCGCAGTTACTTGTAGTCACAGTTTCTTGGGGCCGCAGTTACTTGTAGTTGCAGTTACTTGGGGCCACAGTTACTTGTAGTCACAGTTACTTGGGGCCGCAGTTACTTGTAGTCACAGATACTTGTAGTCACAGATACAGTACTTGTAGTCGTAGTTACTTGTAGTCGCAGTTACTTGGGGCCGCAGTTACTTGTAGTCGCAGTTACTTGGTGCCACAGTTACTTGTAGTTGCAGTTACTTGGGGCCGCAGTTACTTGGGGCCGCAGTTACTTGTAGTTGCAGTTACTTGGGGGCGCAGATACTTGGGGCCGCAGTTACTTGGGGCCGCAGTTACTTGTAGCCGCAGATACTTGGAGTTACTCGCAGTTGCGCATCTCACAGACATCCTAGGTTTGCCATCCTGTTTCCCGTGGTTTATGGCAGTAACAGGGACTGGGCTCAGTGAGAACACTGCCAAAGCATACATGTTCTCAGATAAGGGACTGATGTCAACTGTTGTTGGTGTTAGATACCAGGCTCATGTGGAAGAACAAAATAGTAAATGTTTTGTTTTCTGACTTCCAGGAAACAGCAAGATGCTGTCATGTATCTTCTCAGGGACATCATTTCATTACATCACCTGCATTCAAGCAGGACCATCCACCTGGGCTACATCCCCCGCTAAGGAGGTTTTCTAATGGTAGCCATACACTGCTGCCATGTATCGCAGCGGTCTATGTCCACCCGATCCCCTGAGCCACCCTGGAAGTTCCCGGGTGGCAGGATCGCATGCAGTACATGCGATGTATAGCATACGCCCCCGATCCCAGGGCCGGGAGGGGGCCGAATCCGGAGATCATATATGCAGCAGGTCCGTGCCGATCCGTTGACACTTAAGTCTCCCTTAGCCCTTGCCCTCAGAAGCAGGGAACATTCGTATTATACGTCACAACCAAATGTTACCATGTATCAGATCATTTGTGCCAGATTAAGGGGCCCATTTATCATGACATATTTGTGGCTAGTTCCCCGAAAACACACATTTCCTATAGGGAATGCAATGCCTTTGTCCCTGCGTATGCCCAATGGTACATCCCACTGATGGGTTGATCAGACCCTGATGGGCACAAAAGAGGCATCTGAAGAGGTTGTAGTAATTTCTTTTACACTGAGATTCCCATCCACCTCCTGCCTGCGGCTCATCCCTGTTCCCACACTGCCCCCTTATGGAGAAACTATGTATTGCATCTCCCAAGTCACTGGCAAATCCTCTCACATATTAATCCCACCAGACTCAAATCAGGGATCGGAGCACACTATGATCTGAGCTGGTTTGGGGGATTGGGGTGAGGTTTGGTCACATGTGGGCCTGACGGCAGGGATCGTGGCCACTGGCTAAGGTACCACGGTCAGTACACTTTACATATTGGGGGAAATTTACTAAAGGAAATTTGTAAAAAAATAGGTGTATTTGTATCCAGAAATACACTTATTTTTGACATTTACTATCCCGAAAATACGGCAATTCGTATTCATATTGATAGCACATCAATACGACTACGAATTGCCGTATTTTCGGGATAGTAAATGTCAAAAATAAGTGTATTTCTGGATACAAATACACCTATTTTTTTTTACAAATTTCCTTTAGTAAATTTCCCCCATAATATCTAAATAAAAATCTCAGTCCATTTGTCTAATAATAACGTAGGTATCGGAATGTGGCACAGTGCAGAATTACTGAGCGATGTGTTCCGTCCAGGTAGACGTAACGGCTATAAGTGATGGCCACCATTAATCTGTCTGGGGTCTGGGGACGTGGGAACCGCACATGGATAAGAACCAAACAATACCTTTCACACCATACAAAGGAATAGGTACCGCAGTGTGTAACACAACCCTGTAGTTACTGTACACATCATTTTATTATCAGCAGAGGACTACTCATTTTATCATTTTAGTGGACATGTCCTATATGTGAGCAGTATGTAGCAGCCCAGAGAGGAGACTGTCAGCAGCACTTCGGTGGGCGGAGCCTGATGTCGATATCATCAAGCCCGCCCCTAGTACAGCAAATCACGCGGGTCTTCGAGGAGGGGGTGGGGCTAAATGAATCCACTCACTAGCATGCATTCGCAAACATATCCGTTCGCATGTGGCCGAATGGGAATAAATTAATTTGATGGTCGCTCTCTATTGAATGATTATTTCCCCCCATTGCTAATAAAAGTCAGTCTGATGGATGAATTTGGGGCGGGCGCTAACATTTGCAGGGGTACGCCCACCATTTTTCTGGGCACACCCATCAATTGCTTGGTAGTCTCCTGCGTCCGCCCCCTGCCCTCCCATCCTGGAGCGAACGCCCGAAAAGTGTGAAACTCACCAAAGGCGTTTGCTCTCAACAGGTCACAGTAACCCCCAAGTGTAAGTGTGCCATTTATTCAGTTACCGTGAGCGTCAATGCGGGCTAATTCAGACCTGATCACACAGCCGCGAATTCGCAGTAGCCAGCGTTCAGGTAGAAGCTGCCCCCCCATAGTGAAATCCCACCAAATGAATGTGATCGCTGTGAGAACGGTTGTGTATGGCTGCAAATCTTGTTGCAATCATGCAAATACGTTCAAAACCCACCGTACCCGGCTGACCATGTAATGATTGTTACACCGGGCATCGCAGGCTCAGAATAGCCTGGGACTTATCAGCTGGGATGGGCTGGGATGGATAAAGACACATGTGGCCTGGAGCGGACGTCACACACCCTTCCCTAGAATGCTTGGGCACGCCTGCGGTTTCCCCGTCACTCCCAGCATTTTTTGGAGCACACATGCGTTTTTTCATGGCCAGATACTGTCCGGTTACCACCCCCAGACGCCGGCTTCCTGTCAATCACCTTGCGAACTGCTAGTGAAGGAAAAAGCGTCAGGCTTTCATCGCAGGATGACCTCGCCATAATCGATGCAAAGCTGTGGCCGTGCAATAAGTTCTAAATTATTCCCATTGTGTCAATGTAACATTGTCCTGTTACCTCAGGTGTCAGTGCATCATTGTCCTGTTACCCCAGGTGTCAGTGCGTCATTGGGGTCAGTGCGTCATTGTCCTGTAACCCCAGGTGTCAGTGCGTCATTGGGGTCAGTGCGTCATTGTCCTGTTACCCCAGGTGTCAGTGCGCCATTGTCCTGTTACCTCAGGTGTCAGTGTGTCATTGGGGTCAGTGCGTCATTGTCCTGTAACCCCAGGTGTCAGTGCGTCATTGGGGTCAGTGCGTCATTGTCCTGTAACCCCAGGTGTCAGTGTGTCATTGGGGTCATTGCATCATTGTCCTGTAACCCAAGGTGTCAGTGCGTCATTGGGGTCAGTGCGTCATTGTCCTGTAACCCCAGCTGTCAGTGCGTCATTGGGGTCAGTGCGTCATTGTCCTGTTACCCCAGGTGTCAGTGCGCCATTGTCCTGTTACATTGAGTGTCAGTGCGCCATTGTCTTGTAACCCCAGGTGTCAGTGAGCCATTGTCCTGTAACCCCAGGTGTCAGTGCGCCATTGTCCTGTAACCCCAGGTGTCAGTGCGCCATTGTCCTGTTACCCCAGGTGTCAGTGCGCCATTATCCTCTTACCCCAGGTGTCAGTGCGCCATTATCATGTTACCCCAGGTGTCAGAGCGCCATTGTCCTGTTACCCCAGGTGTCAGTGTGTCATTGCATCATTGTCCTGTAACCCCAGGTGTCAGTGCGTCATTGGGGTCAGTGCGTCATTGTCCTGTAACCCCAGGTGTCAGTGCGTCATTGGGGTCAGTGCGTCATTGTCCTGTTACCCCAGGTGTCAGTGCGTCATTGGGGTCAGTGTGTCATTGTCCTGTTACCCCAGGTGTCAGTGTGTCATTGGGGTCATTGCATCATTGTCCTGTAACCCCAGGTGTCAGTGCGTCATTGGGGTCAGTGCGTCATTGTCCTGTTACCCCAGGTGTCAGTGTGCCATTGTCCTGTTACATTGAGTGTCAGTGCGCCATTGTCCTGTAACCCCAGGTGTCAGTGCGCCATTGTCCTGTAACCCCAGGTGTCAGTGCGCCATTGTCCTGTTACCCCAGGTGTCAGTGCGCCATTGTCCTGTTACCCCAGGTGTCAGTGCGCCATTATCCTGTTACCCCAGGTGTCAGTGCGCCATTGTCCTGTTACCCCAGGTGTCAGTGCGCCAATGTCCTGTTACCCCAGGTGTCAGTGCGCCATTGTCTTGTAACCCCAGGTGTCAGTGCATCATTGTCCTGTTACTCCAGGTGTCAGTGCGTCATTGTCCTGTTACTCCAGGTGTAAGTGCATCATTGTCCTGTAACCCCAGGTGTCAGTGCGTCATTGTCCTGTTACCCCAGGTGTCAGTGCGTCATTGTCCTGTTACCCCAGGTGTCAGTGCGTCATTGTCCTGTAATCCCAAGTGTCAGTGCGTCATTGTCCTGTTACCTTAGGTGTCAGTGCGTCATTGTCCTGTTACCCCAGGTGTCAGTGCGTCATTGTCCTGTAACCCCAGTTGTCAGTGCGTCATTGTCCTGTTACCCCAGGTGTCAGTGCGCCATTGTCCTGTTACCCCAGGTGTCAGTGCGCCATTGTCCTGTTACCCCAAGTGTCAGTGCGCCATTGTCCTGTTACCCCAAGTGTCAGTGCGCCATTGTCCTGTTACCCCAAGTGTCAGTGCGCCATTGTCCTGTTACCCCAAGTGTCAGTGCGCCATTGTCCTGTTACCCCAAGTGTCAGTGCGCCATTGTCCTGTTACCCCAAGTGTCAGTGCGCCATTGTCCTGTTACCCCAAGTGTCAGTGCATCATTGTCCTGTTACCCCAAGTGTCAGTGCATCATTGTCCTGTTACCGCAAGTGTCAGTGCATCATTGTCCTGTTACCCCAGGTGTCAGTGCGTCATTGTTCTGTTACTCCAGGTGTCAGTGTGTCATTGTCCTGTTACCTCAGGTGTCAGTGTGTCATTGTTACGGGATACAAAAGAGGGTTTTATTCATTATAATGTATAACTTATCCCAGACAATGTGTTGACCCCTAAAACAAATCTTCCAGCCGTGTTGGTTTAGGACATGCAGTTTGGGCTACACAACAGAACATTTCTCTTACTTGACAGATATGGAGAATTCCCCCGGGGAGCTCTCACTATCCCGTAGTAGGAAGGCTCCTAGGAACCTCCGCTTCAGCAGGATTTCCTCTGCCTCTTGCCTGGAAATGCGTCCCGCGTACCACCTGTAATAACAAGCACACAACGTTTATATGGCATATACAGCATCATCTGAGCACTGTACACAACTCCCTATAGATTGTAAGCTTGCAGCAGGGCCCTCCTTCCTCCATGTTTGTCTGTGTTACCCAGTTTGTTCGTTCAGTGTTGTCAACATTTGTAAAGCGCCATATAATTAACTGTAAATAAATAATAAATACACACAATCAGCACGTCCTGTGGGCCCGCCCCACTTACCCAAAGCCCCACCCACTCTTCACTTAGTTGGGAGGTATGATGCTATTTCTTTAGATCATACTTATGTATGTTTTTGTCTTCCACCTGGGAGAAGCCTAGAGAGGAGATGCAGCAGGACACTTCGGGGGCGGGACCTTTCCATGACGGGAAAGGTCTTTGATTTGCGGGTCTGTGGGTATGAGCGGGGCTAAATGATGCGATTCATGATTTTTAGCCCCACCCCCTTCACATCGACACAGTCATTTTAACCCCATCCTGCCCAATTCACTAGGAAGAGGGTAGGATGCGGGAGAGCCACCCACCCTTCCAGGTCCAAGGGGGACGACCTGGAAAATCTGGAGTCTCCTGCAGCTTCTGGGTGGGTGGGCAACTACGCTTCATGTATTTAAGTGCATCTGTCTATGTGTCCGCCAACATCAGGCTTTGGTGGGTACCCAGCGTATGCGTTGATGCAAACAAGAAGGTAGAGCACCTGCGCTCTAAACAAAGGGTGCAGCCTTGTCACAAGATAGTCACCACACTATCCAAACTACAGTAGTGTTCACTCTAGCACCCGGTAACTTTGAAAACCCATGCAGTTCCTCTTCCCTGCCTGGGGTGTCGCTGTGTGCTGTGGTGTTTCTAGCACAGGTCTGGTTGGCATATCAGTGCTGATATACAGACCACACTGTGCTAGAAGCACTACAGAAGACAGCGACACCACAGGCAGGGAAGAGGAACTGCATGGGTTTTCAAAGATAACGGGTGCTAGAATAAACACTACTACAGTCAATACAAAAAGAATTGGACAGGGCGCTCCCACTTGAAATATGAAAGTATATATCCGCCACACTTCTTTAGCCGATGTCAGTAGATTCTGCCGTGTTGCGATACCTCAAATAAAAGACAAACAAATCGCACTTTTCATAGGAAAGGCTCAATTGCGGTACGGAGAGTACACATTGGTGGGGATAATTATTACCACTGAGAATAACATCTACACTATGAAAAGTGCGATTTGTTTGTCTTTTATATGAGGTATCGCAACACGGCAGAATCTACTGACATCGGCTAAAGAAGTGTGGCGGATATATACTTTCATATCTCAAGTGGGAGCGCCCTGTCCAATTCTTTTTGTATTGACCCAGCATAAGCGTGCCCACCTGTAATTTCTTTTTACCACATTTTAACCTTTTTACCATTAAAAGTACATTTAAATGTACCTGACTCCAGATTTTACATTGACCTATTAATCCTATTTCAGAGGTTAAGAAGCAACTACTGCACAGATTTACAACTCTGCCATCTCAGTACCATGTGACTGGAGGGTGCCTGATTTTTACTGACCACTACTGATAGGGAAGGAGTTACCTTACTTTTTTTTTTTATAAAGTATTTTTATTGAGCAAAATGTATGTACAGAACAGAGTATCACTTCAAATAAAGTGCATACATGCATATCAAGGCACTACCAATGTCTTCACCTATAGAATGTACATCATGTTAACCTGTAATATTTTCATATTTGCATGTACATATAAAATAACATCTTTAATAAAAGGTGATGGTGTCTCCATTCTGTGCAAGCTCCACAGTAATACTATCGATTTTTCATTTATTTTGATCAAGTACAACACAAGAACGAAAAAGAAAAGAAGAAGAATATCTATCATGCATATAGCCAGAGCCGGCCCTAGCCTAAATGATGCCCTAGGCAAGATTTTGTCTGGTTCCCCCTAGCAACGCCACTAGTTCCGCCTCTGACCCTGCTCCCCTTTCCCAGCACCATCAACCCTCATCATAGCAGGCAGCATTTTGGTGCTCCTACCCGCAATATTTTAAATAGAAACAGTGCACACATTCGGTGCGCAGCCCAAACAGGGGTGTGTTCTTGCTGGGAAGGGGCATGGCCACCCAATAGTACCCCCAATTCACATTATGTCACACAGTAGTGCAACTTTATTCACATTATATCATGCGATGGTGTCCCTTATTCACGTTAAATCACACAGTAGTACCACTTTACCTTATAAACATTACTCCTCACATTATTCCCTTTATACCCTTAGAAAAAAATCCTGAGAAAATATTGTATTTTAAGCACCTCCATGGCCACACTGCAACCCAGCACAAAGCAGTGTGTGCTGGGCAGAGGAGAAGAGCTGCAGCTTCTGCTGCCCGGGCCCCCACTGGGCCCTTCCATCAGACTTTGGCCTGGGTAATTTGTACCCCCTACCCCTTTCTCTTGGCACCCCTGATAATACCACACAGTAATGCCCCTTACACATGACACACATTATTAATGTCCTTATAACCATAATGCCCCTTACACATATGTTGCACATTATTAATGCCCTTATACACATGACACACATAATGCCCATTACACATATGTTGCACATTATTTATGCCCTTATACACATGACACACATAATGCCTGTTACACATATGTCGCACATTATTAATGCATTTATACATGACACACATAATGCCCCTTACACATATGCCGAACACTATTGCACAACCAACCCACCCACAGACAGCACAGCCGCTAACACTGTGACCTCTGCCTCTACTTGGATACAGATGTTGCCTCAATAGTCCATGCAGCTCCTGGCCAGTTCTGCTAACGTTGGGTGCCTTTTTTGCTGAAAATTCTTCTTATTTGCTTTGTTATGACGAGCACACACAAGGAGCTTCCGATGATTAAAATGATATGTGGCATGCCTATATTCTGTGTGTGACTGTGGCTGTACCTGCATACGGAATGCTATGTTACAGTGATTTCCATGAATACAGTATTTCATATGCACATTCAGCCTCACTCACTCACACACACACAGAATATAAGCATGCTGCATATCATTTTAATCAGCAGAAGCTGCTGGTGCCCCTAGGCATGCCAAATGCCCTAGGCAATTGCCTAGTTTGCCTATGCCGAAGGCCGGCCCTGCATATAGCGTGTGAAGTAAGGCTCAGTTCCCATCATAGCATAGATTAAACAGTGCCTGACAGTACAATGTGGCTGTTAGCACCCATATTTGGTTTCAACTCCCAGTTCCCCAGCATTAGGAGTGCGAGGAATGCAGAGACTCCAACCACCTGTTCTATATCTTTTCGAATTCAGGTAAGGTGCTACGAGACATATAGAAATATTTTTCGTGTTGTACATTGGTGTTTAAAAGGGCCCTCCAATCCGCCAACGTAGGTCCCGAGCTAGCCATCCAACATCTAGCTATTATGACTTTGGCTAGGGAGCATACACTGTTCACGTATTGGCCTTACGAATTATTCAATAGGGTATTTTCCTTGCTTCCCAGTATACACATTTTGGATGTCACAGCCTGCTCAGGGAACCCAGTGGAGGCTATCGCGAATTTAACAGCGGCCCAGAAGGAACTAACCAGGGGGCAATCCCAATGGAGATGCCAGAAGTTCCCCTGTGAGAGATGACATTTTGGACAGTCCGAAGAGGCTCAACCACCAAATTTAACCAGCGTACACGGGGTCAAATATGTTCTATGAAGAATGAATAATTGGATTTGCTGGACTCTCGCAGAAACTGTAGTGTACCGTGGATGTGCCAATGCCTCCTCCCACTCCTCCTCCTCAAAACAACCCACATCAGCCTCCCACCTGGTTTTTAAAGTGGATAACGAGTTCTTGTGTACAAAAGATAGTAGAAATGAGTAGGCTAGAGAAATAGTTTTAATTTGCCCTAAATTAGTTAGAAATATTTTTGTTGGACAGGATAACAATACAGGGGGGCTGTTGTTCAACTGAGTATTTAAGGCATGTCGCAACTGTAGATACCTGAAAAAGTACATATGAGAGAGCTCATATTCCTCCTTTAGCTGCCGGAAAGATTTTAGCACATTTGCCTCATATAACTGCCCAATTGTCACCACGCCCCGGGACGACCAAAGCCGCCTGCCCGACAGGTAGGTAAATTCGGATAATTTGATAGAGTGCCAGAGGGGAGCCCCAGGATCAATAGCTGTGTACCCCGTCAGGGATTGAGCCTCCTGCCAGATTCTGATAGCTTGAACGACCAATGGGGGGGCACCCCTAGGGATCCTACCACCCAGGAGTAGCTGTGAAGGTGAGACCGTGGGACATATTTGATGTAGAAACGTAGTTGGAAGTGAAGTCTGATGGGTATCCTGTAACCAGAGTCTGAGATGTGAGAATTGGCCAGCATAATAATACAACCTGAACTGTGGCAGGGCTAGACCCCACCAGTCCTTGGTCTAGTGAGGGTGCGGATGCTGATCCTTGTTTGCCCATATTAAGGAGGATAATAGGCTATTTAAATGTCTGAAGAAGGAGGATGGTACATACACTGGGGATTGATGACGTACGTATAGCACCTTGGGTTGTAGAATGATTTTTATTAAATTGACCCTGCCAATGACATTTAAGGGCAATTTAGTCCACACTAATAATTTGTCTTTGATAAGGGATAATAATGGCTGTAAATTCTTGGGGATAAAATCTTGACTATCATTAGTGATAACTATCCCCAAATATTTGAATTGAGAGACCCAGCTAAGCGGGAGGGGGGCGTCTGCAGCTAGAGGTGGGGGACCACCAGGGCCGGTGCAAGCCCACCGCCCGCCCCCAGGCAAAGCCCCCCCACACTGCCCGCCGCCCGCGATGCGGCACGGGGGTGGGTTGCTATAATACTGTGATGCGGCACGGGGGGGGGGGGGAGGTGCGGGCGATACTGCCGCGCTGAAATCCCCCAAGCAGGGAGTGGGCAGCGTTGATTAACGGGCGGGATGGGGGTCGGGGAGGGGAGAGGGAGGATGACAGTCTTACCTGCTCCCTGCTTTCTGGTACCTCTCTATGGTACCTTGGCGGCTCAGTACCGCCCTCCAGTGGCCGGCGCCCTAGGCAAATGCCTAGTCCTGCCTAGTGGTGGCACCGGCCCTGGGGACCACGCAAGGGAATAAAAGAGGATTTGGACCAATTCACGGTGAGACCAGAGAATCTACCAAACTCCTCCATCAGCTGTAAGGCGATTGGCATAGACAGTTTATAGTCTTTAAAAAAAAAGGAGTAAATCTTCAGCATAGAGTGCCACCGTATCAGTCCTCTGTCCCAGCTGGAGTCCAACTATGTCATGAAGATCAATAAGAACGCACGCCAGCGGCTCGATAGCTACAGCAAAGAGACCAGGGGAGAGAGGACACCCCTGTCTAGTACCCCGCTCCAGGGCAAAAGGGAGTGAGTCATGACTATTAACAGAAATCCTGGCCATCGTATGAAGGTACAATAACTGCACCCATTTTAGGAATTGTGGGCCAAAGCCCATACGTCTCATAACCTGCCACAGATAAGGCCACTCGACAGAGTCGAAGGCCTTATTTTCGTCGAATGAGACGATGGCAGAGTACGTCTAGTCTACATGTGTAGCCTGGATATGTGTAAACAGCCGCCTTAAATTCGTGCTGGTAGACATACCCGGCATAAAACCGGTTTGGTCCGGGTGAATGATGGACAGTATCACATTATTTAGCCGAATAGCCAGGATTTTCGCCAGGATCTTAGCATCAGTAGTAATTAGGGAGATAGGTCTGTACAAGTTAGGGTAGTCATGGTCAGGATCTCTACCAGGCTTAGGTATGACCACTATAATGGCTTCTGACATAGAGGCATCACGCAAACCAAACGACTACGTAATTAGAAAAACTTGAGGGGCGGTCATCCAGAGGGACAGAGCCAGGAGGCCACCACTTGTCCAGACCATGGTTCATTAGTTTATTAGAATCCCCGAGGAATATAACTGGTGTATCAGGAGATTGGGCCACATAAGCGGCCGCATGTCTTAGGACGTCATAATTAAAGGGGGGAGGAACATAGACTGCCAGGATAAAAAAGGGCTGTGAGCACAACTTGCAGTTTAGGAAGACGTATCTACCCAATGGCTCTGTCTTAACACCAAGTAATACAAAATGTACCGACTTATTAATTATTATTAATTAGGATTGAGACCCCCTAGAATGGGTAGTGTGAGAGGAGTGGCAGGTTCATCCCACCCAGGGACTACGTAAAGACAATAATCTTATACCCTCCATGTGGGTCTCCACCAGGCAGGTAATGTCTGAACCATATCGTCTGACCATTTTAAGAACCAAGGAGCGTTTAACTGTCATTTATCCCACGAACATTCCAAGTTAAAATATTAAGTTGCGTCATACCAGAGTAAAAAGTGCAAGATATTGAAGGCAGCCATTGTTGAAACAGCCACCACGGATCATAAGGCACATCTCAATTATCAATTTATCAAACGCAAGACCCTCCTCACAGATATGTAGTAAGTTAATACTTGTTGCATGTACCTTATTCTTTTTTACTGACCTGCAGTAAGTTTACTAATGCTGCTTTCACATAGCAAAATGCAGGGTCGCACCGGGACTTTGAAGCGGTTCAGTCCCGGCGCGACCCTGCATTTTGGGATGTTCACAACCTCTTCGAACCGGCATTAATGGCGGTTCGCTGACATCATCCTGGGGCGCGTCAGGGAGTCACGCGTCATCGGGGGCGGGGGAGGAAGTAGCACTTAGAGCTGGCACTGCTCCAAGCGCTACCTCCTCCATAGTGTGAACCCGTTTAGCCCGTTCAACACGGCAACGAATCGGTAAGAACCCTTCTGCTGTGTTGCTACCCGTTGGCAGGATCCGGTATCACATCGCACTAATTACCGGATCGAACCAGCAAGAACCCGGCTTGTACCTGGGAATTAGTTGCGATGTGAAAGGGGTATAACAGTTGAAAACCTGTGGTCAGCCAGCATACTGCAGTCTTCAATCCCACCATGTGCTTTTGTGTGAGCGCTGGTCTCTGTGGTTTCAGTTTCCTACTTGTACCTCTGTGACTTCAGGGAAATACCAACAAACCAGACAGATGTTGTTCTGAGTTACAGTAAGTATAGAAGCAGAGGAAGAGATGATTTCTGGGCACTGGAGTCACAGGTGCATAGAAGCTATAGAAGGCATACGGGGGGGGGGGATATACACACACAGAACTGTACTTACGGGTATGGCTTCACTTTTATATAATTCTTAGGAACATAGCCCTCTGCACCACGTAGTTCTGCTTTGTACCAATTCTGGTCATCTTCCATATTGAGTATCTAAAAAAGAGCAGAGTAATTATTTAAGAATAATATATAGCTCCACTGACTTATTCTGTGCACTTCACAAATGGCAAAAAAAAAAAAAGTTAAACTGGGTAATAACAGGCAGAGAGGTAAGAGGACCCCGCACACAAGCTTACAATCTACAGGATAAAAAGAGTATTATATATTTTGCATAGTGGTCCAACTAGATTGCAAGGATTGAGCATGTACACACAGCAAGGTCGATCCTGGGGTCAAGGGAAAGTTTCAGTAGAGAAGAACACATGTCATTTTTGTGTGATCTGTGTAAATAAGTTTTAAAATGTATAGAATAAAACATTTATGCATGTAGAAAATGATTGTTACCACAGTCGTATTCAGTGCCAGATAGTGGGATTCTTGGCTGCATATTTGGTAAAAAAAAAATCAAAAAGGTCCTTTTCTAACACCATTTAGAAGGTGGAAGCCTAAGTTTCTTCATTCATATGGAGAAAAGCACAGACACCATAGGTGCCAATTCTGTGGGTGCTTGAGAGCCCGAGCACCCACGGAAATTGATGAGCACCTACCCGCTCAGCAGCGGCCCACCCGCCAGTGTCCCACTGCACTCCCCCTCCCTCGTTGCTGGCACAGGTACTGTGTGGGCATTTATGTACCTGCACTGTGGGGGCATTTATGTATTTGGCACTGTGGGGGCATTTATGTATTTGGCACTGTTGCCATAATTTGAATATTGGAGACAACTTTGTGCTGTGTAATATCAATCAGTATTATTTTGTGGCTACGCCCCTTTCCCATGAAGCCACTCCCCTATATTTTTGGCTTGAGCACCCACCAGCAAAAACATAAATCGGCACCTATGACAGACACAATTGGTTACACAGAGGAGGTAAGCCAAGATTCTGTAATGAAGAGAAGAATAAGGGCTTCTGAATATGACAGATGTGATGAGGTAGAAGGAACTGGAAGTACATAGTGGATTGGAGTATGGGGGCAGAATGAAGACATCAGAAGATAATTAGGACTGCATGGTGCCCAGGGACGGGATGTCCCCAGCAACCATCAGAAGGGGTAGAGTGAGAAAGGGGACATGCAAATGGTGATTTGTGGGTGTGGTGCAGGAAACAAAACAGTTCATGCGTTAAGGCTGGCGAGGAGGGATGTAACGATGAGAACATAATAATTAGGGTGAGAGAATTAGGAGGCAGGAGAGAGCAGAGGGAACGGTGCAGTAGAAAAGGGACGCTAAATGCGTAGGAAAGGGTGCAGAACATAGAAGCGAAACGCGTAGGTGTATGGTGAAGTATAGAGAGAGATATGGGGAGAGGATGCAGAACATAGAAGCGAAACGCGTAGGTGTAGGGTGGAGTACTGAGAGAGATGTGGGGAAAGGGAGCAGATTACAGGGAGAAGCTAAAAACGTAGGTGTATGGTGTAGTAGTGTAAGAGATGTGGGGAAAGGATGCAGAATATAGAGAGAAGCGAAACACATAGGTATATAATGGACTACTGTGGGAGATGTGGGGAAAGGCAGCAGATCATAGAAAGAAGCTAAACGCATAGGTATATGGTGTAGTACTGTGAGATATGGGGATAGGATTCAGAATATAGAGAGAAGCTAAAAACTTAGGTGTATGGTGGAGTACTGTGAGATATGTGGGGAAAGGGTGCAGAATATAGGGCCTTATTCTTGTTGGTGCGGTCCGTTCTGAATTCTTTCGGAGCTGACCAAACGCCACGCTGTGCGGACATTGTAAGAACAAACGCCCACAGGTCGTCCGCATTCGGTCGGACTCACTCTCTAAGAAGAGGGTGTTTTCGGACAACATCCAAACCGTACGTGTGCGGTGGAAACACAAAGATTCTGCACGGTCTTACAGCGACCGAACGGACGGGAAGCTGCCCGTACGCACCGATGCAATGTTTTTTTCCGCAAAACTCACTACTGTAATCGGAACTCATACATCTGCCACATGACACACTTATGCAATTAGGCAACCTCATAAAAAAGGGATTGTTTGTAATTGTAATCAATTAATTCCTAATTTATATTACATTTATATTAGTGTTACACATTTCTGTCCATTGCTTGCAGTGTAAAATGTGTGTCAAATAGCAACAGTACAGTGGTGTTTGCAGCATATATTTGTGTATTTAGTAATGGGCCAATTAGGCAGCAATGATTCCAATTGAAGCTATGAAAAGAGTGTAATTAATCACTAATGAGTGGAGTAGTGGATTGTATTGTGTTCAGCTGAGAGTGCTTCAGGTGCGGGCGTACTAATTGGGCGAACCGAATGCCTAGCACATGAACAAGTGCTCTCTGCAAAGTGAAACTTGCTTATGAAGACCGCATATTTCATGCGTGTTGGTACGTTTGCAGTCGGTGTCGTGTCCGAATGCATGCCTACCAGAGTTAGTGCACTCCCTCGTGTACGCCCAGATTTACACCCAGTTTTTCCCACTTTGAAACCACGCCCTTGTGTAGGGCCGAATGACGCCTATATTACGCCCATATTTCCCGAGTCGATTCGGTGCACATTTGTGGACGGTATTAGAGAGAACGAGTACGTAGACCATGCGTGGCACATGCGCATTGCGTTGCCTACGCATGCGCAGATGGCTAAAAAGTGCCCTCCGAAAGAATTCGGAACGGACCACACCAACCAGAATAAGGCCCATAGAGAGAAGCTAAATGCATAGGTGTATGGTGGAGTACTGTGAGAGATGTGATGAAAGAGTGCAGAACATAGAGTCGAACGTGTAGGTGTATGGTGGAGTACTGAGAGAGATGTTGGGAAAGGGATCAGAATACAGGGAGAAGCAAAACACGTACGTGTATGGTGGAGTACTGAGAGAGATGTGGGGAAAGGGTGCAGAATATAGAAGCGAAACGTGTAGGTGTATGGTGGAGTACCTGAGAGATGTGGGGAAAGGGTGCAGAACATCAAAGTGAAACGTGTAGGTGTATGGTGGAGTACTGAGAGAGATGTAGGGAAAGGGAGCAGAATATAGAGAGAAGTGAAACGCGTAGATGTATGGTGGAAGAGTACTGTGACATATGTGGGGAAAGGGTGTACAATATAGAGAGAAGCTAAACACATAGGTGTATGGATTGCAGAGTACTGTGAGAGATATATGGAGATGGTGCAGAGTATAGAGATAAGCTAAACATGTAGGTGTATGGTGGAGGAGTACTGTGAGAAATGTGGGGAATGGGTGCAGAATACAGAGAGAAGCTAAACGCGTAGGTGTATGGTGGAGTACTGTGAGATGTGGGGAAAGGCAGCAGAATATAAAGAGAAGCTAAACGCGTAGGTATATGGTGGACTACTGTGATTTAAGTACGGAAAGGGTGCAGAATATAGAGTGAAGCTCAATGTGTAGGTGTATGGTGGAGTACTGTGAGAGATGTGAGGAAAAGGTGCAGAATACAGAGAGAAGCTAAACGTGTAGGTGTATGGTGTACTACTGTGAGAGAGGTGGGGAAAGGGTGCAGAATATAGAGAGGAGCTAATCGTGTAGGTGTATGGCGGAGTACTCTGAGAGATGTGGGAAAAGGTAGCAAAATATAGAGAGAAGATAAACGCATAGGTATCTGGTGTAGTACTGTGAGAGATGTGGAAAACGGGTGCAGAATATAGAGAGAAACTAAACACGTTGATGCATGGTGGAGTACTGAGAGAGATGTGGGGAAAGGGTCCGGAATATAGAGAGAAGCTAAATGCGTAGGTATATGGATGGCAGAGTACTGTGAGAGATGTGGGGAGAGGGTGCAGAATATAGGGAGAAGCTAAACGCGTAGGTGTATGGTGGCGTATTGTGAGAGATGTGGGGAGAGAGTGAAGAATATAGAGAGAAAAGAAACGCGTAGGTGTATGGATGGCAGAGTATTGTGAGAGATGTGGGGAGAGGGTGCAGAATATAGAGAGAAGCTAAACGTGTAGGTGGATGGCGGAGTACTGTGAGTGATGTGGGGAGAGAGTGAAGAATATAAAGAGAAAAGAAACACGTAGGTGTATGTATGGCAGAATACTGAGAGAGATGTAGGGAGAGGGTGCAGAATATAGAGTGAAGCAAAACGCGTAGGTGTATGGTGGAGTACTGTGAGAGATGTGGGTAGAGGGTTCAGAATATAGAGAGAAGCTAAACGCATAGGTGTATGGTGGAGTACTGTGAGAGAAAGGGAGCAGAATATAGAGAGAAGTTAAACGTGTAGGTGTATGGTGTAACACTGTGAGAGATGTGGGGAGAGGGTGCAGAATATAGAGAGAAGCAAAACATGTAGGTGTATGGTGGAGTACTGAAAGAGATATGGGGAGAAGGTGCAGAATATAGAGAGAAGCTAAATGCGTAGGTATATGGATGGCAGAGTACTGTGAGAGATGTGGGGAGAGGGAGCAGAATATAGAGAGAAGCTAAACGCATAGGTATCTGGCGTAGTACTGTGAGATATGTGGGGGAAGGGTGCAGAATATAGAGAGAAGCTAAACGCATACGTGTATGGTGGAGTACTGTGAGATAAGTGGGGAAGGGTGCAGAATATAGAGAGAAGCTAAACGCATAGGTATATGGTGGAGTACTGTGAGAGATGTGGGAAGAGGGTGTAGAATATAGAGAAAAGCGAAAAGTGTAGGTGTATGGTGTAATACTGTGAGAGATGTGGGGAGAGGGTGCAGAATATAGAGAGAAGCTAAACGTGTAGGTGTATGGTGGAGGAGTACTGTGAGAGATGTGGGGAGAGGGTGCAGAATATAGAGAGAAGCTAAACGCATAGGTGTATGGCGGATTACTGTGAGAGATGTGGGGAGAGGGTGCAGAATATAGGGAGAAGCTAAATGCGTAGGTGTATGTATGGCAGAGTACTGTGAGAGATGTGGGGAGAGAGTGAAGAATATAGAGAGAAAAGAAACGCGTAGGTGTATGGATGGCAGAGTATTGTGAGAGATGTGGGGAGAGGGTGCAGAATATAGAGTGAAGCAAAATGCGTAGGTGTATGGATGGCAGAGTACTGTGAGAGATGTGGGGAGAGGGTGCAGAATATAGAGAAAAGCGAAAAGTGTAGGTGCATGGTGTAATACTGTGAGAGATGTGGGGAAAGGGTGCAGAATATAGAGAAAAGCGAAACGCGTAGGTGTATGGTGGAGTATTGTGAGAGATATGGGAAGAGGGAGCAGAATATCTTACACTGTCTGGGTGCTTATGACCACGATAGAGCATCTTCCTATCTACCGCTGTGCTCTAATTTCTATGCTGTCCGTATGATAAGACACCGAGCGTGACTGAGGCGCTATGACAGAAGAACCACTTCGTACTACTCTGGATATGTCACATCTACAAATGCAGCAAAAAGCCCATCATGGTGTCCCAGAGACACTGGTCTGCAACGCTAATGGTTCCACTGGTATCCGGACTGGTCATAGACAGACTTATCATAGACAGTCATATGGTCGGCAGTCACAAGGTTGACAGGGTCAAAAGGTCAACAGGATTTAAGGGCCGACATGTGCCGACAGGCGGTATTTCATGCCCTACCATCCACTAGGGCGGGGTGGGAGAATAAAATAGTGTGCCGAGCGCAGCGAGACACGGTGCCCGAAACAAGGAGAGCGCAGCGAGCCATGCTAGGTGACGCGGTACACTTAGACAGTGTCCATGTGGACCTATGTCGACATAGACACCCTAAAAACATTAAAAACTCATGTCAACCTTTTTTCCATGTTGACCTTTTCCATTTCGACCTTTTGACCATGTCAACCTTTTACATGTCAACCTTTTACATGTCGACCTTAAGACCCTGTTGACCTTTTTCATGTCGACCATTAAACCATGTTGACCTTGTGAGTGTTGACCATTAGTGGTCGACCATATGACTGTCTATGATGAGTCTGTCTATGACTTATACCACAACCGGTTCCACTGCAACACTTATGGTTCCACAACCAACAACTATACAGTGTCAGACATGAAGCAGCACAGAACTGGCAGCAGAGTCCTTCGTAGTTACACACACACTGATATACAGCCGCACACAGATGTACAAATGTCACCACGTCGCTTTGTCGCTGACGCTTGTTTTATTTCTGCAAATAAGATTCTCAGCATGACTGGGTCACATGACTGAAGAACACTTTTAGGGGTAAAGTTACAAAAAAAATAGGGATGTTGCCCATAGCAACAGGATTCTGTCTATCATAGATAAAGACAACTTATTTATGCAGATACTTACTGCCGCAGGGGTCACAGGTGCAGTGATTGTACAAACAGCATAGATTCCACCAGCACTTGTTCTACAACAGGTGCTGTGTGTAAGTTACAGCCAGCTATGCCAGGACAGTGATCAGCTGTTGTGTAGGGGCTATAATGGGCTGATAGTAAATACGCTGGCTGGCTAACACAGGGGCCATTCATGAATAAACAGAATCTGGCTTCTTGGATGCGATTGTCTCTCTTCTGTGCACCTCCTGCTCTTTTATCGCAGCTATGCTGGTCCTGTCTTGGTGTTCTTCTGTGACACCCCCCGTGCCCTCTAATGCTGGATGCCAGCAGATGTATGATCTCCAAGAAGAGGGCTGCTGGTCTGCGAGCTGCAAATACCTTGTGCTGTATCGCTATGCCTGGCTGCTAGCCCGGACCCTTATTTTTGTCTGGGCTTGGGACTCCAGTACCACATCTTATGTCATCACTTTAGAAACTCGGTACTTGTGTACAATCACGGCTCCCATCGCATGCCATCACATGCCATATGTAGTGGCATGCGATGGCATGCGATGGCATGCGATGCGATTTTACCGTGGTTTTTATGCATTTTTGTTAAAAATCGCATGCGATTGCATGAGATCGCATGCGATCTGATGCGATGCGATGTCATTTTTTACTGAAATTATGGACATGAGTTGAAATCATGTAAAATGCACCCCAAATGTCATTTTTCACACTGTACCACCCCCACTATCAACGCGAACAGGAAGCGTGGTGAGCGCAGCGAGCCCGCGAGGGGCGGCGGTACGCGTCCTACGACCTTTTCATACCCCCACTATCCACGTCGGCGTGGAGTTGTGAATAGAAAGTGTGGCGAGTGCAGCGAGCCACCGAGCCCGAAGCGTGGCGAGCGCAGCGAGCCCCGCGAGGGGACGCGGATACCTTCACAGGTATCCGTGTCCCCTCGCAGGCTGCACAGGTATCCGCGTCCCCTCGCTGCGCTCGCCACACTTTCTATTCTCAACTCCACGCCGACGTGGATAAAAAACTATGAAAAGGTTGTAGGACATGTACCGCCGCCCCTCTCGGGCTCGCTGCGCTCGCCACACTTCGGGTTGGCGTTGATAGTGGGGGTGGTACAGTGTGAAAAATGACATTTGGGGTGCATTTTACATGATTTCAACTCATGTCCATAATTTCAGTGTATTCCATAATTGCAGCTTTAGGCATTTGCCTAGGGCGCCGGCCACTGGAGGGCGGTAGTGAGCTGCCTGCAGCCTTCCAACATGCGAGCAGCAGCAGCAGCGCCTCCCGGAAGGAAAGTACCAGGCCAGGAAGGAGCAGGTGAGCGTACCCCGCCCCCTCCTGGAATTAATCTGCTCAGATGCCCCCCACCCTGCTTGGTTGCCGCTGCCCCCCCCTTCCCCTGGTCAGCGGCAGCTCCTGTTCGGCGGGTGGCCCCTGGAGTTAATCTGTGGGTGGCACCCGCCACTGCCCCTACCCTGCTTGGTTGCCGCAGCCGCTGGAGTGCGGTGCTCGCTGCCTGCCCCCCCCCCCCTTCCAGCGTTAAAAGGCGGCTGGCGAACCCTAGCCCCCCCCCCCCCGCTGATCAGCCGCAGCAGCAATTTGTGGGTAGCGCCCGCACCTCCACCCCCCCTGAAGCACGTTGCCCGCTGCCTGCCCAACCCACCCCCCTCCTGGGCGCCAAGGGAGGGGGGCGCATTTGGCTTTATATGCCTAGGGTGCCCAATGTTCTTGCACCGGCCCTGATCCTACTCCAACAGGTAGGTCTATATGGTGTAGTACCGATTTAATTATTTGAAAGGCATATGAGCAATTCATAAAACGTAGGGATAAAGCATCTGTACCAAACTATTTGTCAGCTGTGGACTTAACACCACATGGCTCAATATAAAACCCACTGGCACAAGAGCTTCAAGAGACAGCCTGCTGTCATAGGATGATACACAGACTCACGGAACCGGCGCACCGCAATGTCCAGCAGTGTCAGGCGCAGCACGTGTCCCGGCGGCTTCTCCTTTGCCCGGTCAGTGGGAATCGTCTGGCATCACTCTGGGACCCAACGCGTTTCGCCGTCAGACTTCGTCGTAAGATTATTAACCCTTTGCGTGCAAACATCTCTGTGAGAGATGTTCAAAATATCCGCTAAAAAATCCCAGCGTCGCTCACATTTGTTATATAAAATTTTAAAAAAAAAGTTTTGTAAAAAAAAAAAAAAAAAGATGATGAATAACAATGTTTGCGTGCCAATTTTCACACACTATTTTGACAACTTCACTTGGCACTCAAAGAGTTAATGATAATGAATTAATCATAACTATCAAATGAATAACATCTGTCTGATTAATACTAATATGACCCCCTAAACTAGAAATAATACCAATATACTGATAAGTGACATTGTCAGAATACATATATTTTTTATAATTATTGTTTTTTTTATCATTTTGGTATTTTCTCTATATATTTTTAATATACGAGAACAGCAGGGGGTATATTTCCTACATAACATTTGATTTATTTTGTACCCCTTAATTACTGTAATATTGTCCCTCCAGTGGCCGCCAGGCTCCCCCTTACCTTCAGTATATCTCCTTTGTTGAACGCTAGCTCGTCCTTCTCGATGGTCTTGAAGTTGTATATGGCCACGGCCTCCATGTCTTCTGATGGGTAGTCTCTGACACTGACTGGGTTAAGGTACCCCTTACAGCAGAACATCAGTTGGAAAATCTGTGGGTGTGTGCTCTCAAGTGGTGAACATGTGGGCTGAGCTCTTGGCGGTGGAAAACGAGTCAAGCATGTCCGAGATGTTGTGGGGCGACAGAAGACACCCAGATGGGTCCGGCCAAACAGAGACCTGCTGCAAATGAGTCACCAGCCAGTGCCTAGGAGAACACCGGCAAAAAGTATTTGCATGAGGGTGGTTTTGTGGACATCACACACACAGGCAAACAGTGAGTAATGAATGCACCTGTGAAGCAGCTAGGTTGTCTGGAAAATGTGAACTGTTGGTAGCTTTCGAGGACTGGAGTTGGCTACCCCTGGTCTATGGTATTGTCCCCAATGAACAGTGAAGTAGTTCCATCAGCTACTAGCAACAACATTAGGAACTAGGACAAATATTATATACAGGAGACATATATCAGCATCACTCGTGCATTATACGTGTTTCCGCACTTAGAAGGGACCGTTCACCCCCAAGTCACTATCATCAGTCAACCTCAGAGCCCCCTGCACACCTGCTTCCAGGTCTGCCTCACTCACAGGACAATCCCTCGGCCCATCTCACCTGCCCGTCGGCCTACAAGGTCTCTCCTGGTGAGGGCTGGAAGCCAGGACGTGCGGGCTGAGGTCGTTCCTTGCTCTGCTGATTTTGTAAAGGAAGAGGGTTTTTTTTTTTTTTGCAACCTTAACCTTTCTGTCATTTTTTTTTTTTAAGATAAAGACAAACAGGATGTTACTGTAACACACACACTGCCAAAGCACAAGAGCTTGTGACAACACTAGGTAGACACAAATGTGTCCTTACACACTGTCTCAATCATTGGTTTGATCACAACAGAGTCACGGGAAAATGGTTTTATTCTGGGACAAATGCAATGCAACAGCATCCTTTTACTGAAACGTGGTTTGGGGGCAAACATGCGCAAAGAGAAACTCTTTTATTCGGGGTTAAATGTACAATTCACTATAATTGTTTAGTTATCAGTATTCCTAGATCTAAGAGGGCCAGAGAGGACAGACAAACATGTACATCAAGACTGTAGACAGAATACATAGATACAGTTGTGCTCATAACATTACATTCCCTAGCAGAATTTGTGATTTTCTGGCCATTTGTCAGAGAATATGAATGATAACTCACAAACTTTTCTTTCACTCATGGTTATTGGTTGGATGAAGCCATTTATTGTCAGACTGTGTTTACTCTTTTTAAATCATAATGACAACAGAAACTACCCAAATGACCCTGATCAAAGTTTACATACCCTGGAGATGTTGGCCTGATAATATGCACACTTATACCCTTTTCACATTGCAAAAACCTGCTTTCAACCCGTTTTTCTAAACGTGTCTTAAAACTGGTCAAAAGCCAGTTAAACCCCTTTCATATTGCATGATGTAAAGGTATATTGCAGTTTAAATACCGTTTTGTACCTTTCAGATTCAACCCGTTTCACCCATAGAAAGCCATACAATGTCATTTTAAATGTTTTTTTTCCTGCTTGTGGGCGGGGATCAAGTGTGGTTATCATTTATAGCAAATACCGTTTCTGAGCTGTTCTCACTGCAGGTGAAACGGCTCCAAACCGTGTAGGATCCTCCTTTTAACACACGTCAAAATGCCGGTTTTCTGTAACCGGTAAATTGACAATGTAGCTTTCACATTGCAGCTGGAAACGTTTTAAAGCACTAAAAAAACGGCAATATACCGTGTTAGAGCTGCAATGTGAAAGGGGTATAAAGGTAACCATCCTCACCTGTGATCTGTTTGTTTGTAATCAGTATGTGTGCATAAAATGTCAGTGAGTTTCTGGTCTCCTGAAAGACCCTTGCATCTTTCATCCAGTGCTGCACTGACATGTCTGGATTCTTTCATGGGGAAAGCAAAAGAATTGTCAAAGGATCTGCGGGAAAAGGTAATTGAACTGTATAAGTAGAAAGAAAGGAAAAAGAACCACAGGCACAGCCAAAGCTGCTGTACAGGGAGTGTGTAATTCTCCCAATTATATATAGGGAAAAAGAATTGGTGGGTGTACAGCGCTAGGTTTAACTGAAGAAAGTATACACTACCACATGTACATATATATATATATATATATATAACATTTATTATTACAAGAAAATTAATTGAATGAGAGCTCTCATAAAAACATGTACAATAAAATTATATATTAAAAACAATTAGACAGAGGCTCTCTGATGAGAAAAGGCTTCACAATCAGTGGCGTAGCTACGTTTTTCGGCGCCCCCCCGCCGTTAGGGGGGGGCGCCCATACCCACCCCCCGCCGCCGCCCCGTCAAGCACCGCCCCCCCGACCGCCCCGTCGCCCCGCCGCCCGCAGTCTTACCTATCGCGCTGGTCCCGGCGGCTCCGTTCTTCTGCTGAGGACCACCACAAAATGGCCGCCCCCATATAGCAGACAGTTTTAGAGAACAGTGTGCTATATGGGGGCGGCCATTTTGTGGTGGTCCTCATCAGAAGAACGGAGCCGCCGGGACCAGCGAGATACGTAAGTCTGCGGGGGATTGGAGGGGGGTAACTATAGCACCGCAGCCTCCGGCGCCCCCACATGCACAGCGCCCCCCCCCCGCGGTGGCGGGGGCTGCGGTGCTATAGTTACGCCCCTGTCCACAATATATGCACCAGCACATTGATATTTACCAGGGGGAGACGGGAAGATATAAAAGGTCTCCTTGATGGTATGACTGTATGAAATGTGTCCCAATCCGGATAAAATGCCCAGTGAGTCCAGGTGTCAAGATGGATAAGAAATAGGCAGTCCTTATGGTATGTATATACCAGGCATGGTTTTGCTGATGGCTGCTGGAAGATGAACGTCCTGGAGAAAAGTAAACTGGTCCGGAAATAAAGTGCAGGATTTGGTGCAGTCCTGGTATGGTGCAAACAGAGCAATAAAGTGCAGTGGAGTAATGCTGGAAGCTGCTCAACGCGTTTCGACGCTATCTCGCATCTTCATCAGGAGCTTGGGTATGGGGTCTTGTCCAAGGACCCTGTATTTATACCCTGAATTGATTGTTCCCATGATTGCAGGTGTGGGAACTTCAATAGTCATCATGTTAAATACTGTTAAAAACATACATCAAATACATTCAAAACAAATATGTGGTATGTATGCACAGGAGGGATGTGCAGAAATCTAATACTGTACACAATAATAGCGAAAAACTGGTTTTTAAAAAGCAATATAGTAGTCATGTGATCATGTCACATGATCGGGGCCGATCACGTGATCCCAAGGGTGACGTTAGTGATCTGTCTCAAATGAGAACGATAATATGGGGCAGATAGCGTTATGTATAGAGATGTAGACGGCATCCATGAGACGATTTGTCCCTGGAAGATAATCTTCAATGAATATATTAATCTAACCTCAGTGATTAGTGGAGGTTTCCGGCTTCCATGCTTCCGGCTGGCGGAAGTGCGCATGGTTGGTGGAAGTGACCGCTCTGTTGTCTCTGGTTGGAGTCAGAGACATCCCAGATCTGCTGTGCGCTGATAGATGTTTATGCACCGCTTGTTGCCGGAAGTGACAGCTTTGGATGGCGGAAGTTTAGTCCCATTGTGTGCATTGGTTGGCATTGCAATTCAATTTTTATATATTAGGAAAATGACATAAGAAAATAATATAAAAAAAAATAAAAAAATATATTGTAAAAAAAAATGATAATAATAAAATAATAATAATAAAGGAGAGAAATAACTCTAAAGAGTCTATAATAAAAATTAAGCGGGCATAAAAAGATTTAATAATAATAATAATAAATGTTGGCATCGGTTATATGGAGAGAGTGTGATAAATGAGAGATCGTTACGGAAAAGGAGATTCCCATGATATATGCATAGTACACAATATATACAGAGACAAAGTAAAAAAAATCTAAATTTATCTACAGATGTCATGTAGAGCGAAGATTGAACTGTATAAAACAGGAAAGGGATATAAAACAGATATCCAAGCAATTGAGAATCAGCAGTGTTCAATCTCTAATTAAGAAGTGAAAAAGAGGGATTCTGTGGAAACCAAATCACGGTCAGGTAGACCAACAAAAATTTCAGCCACAATTGCCAGGAAAATTGTTTGCGATGCAAAGAAAAATCCACAAATAACTTCAGCTGAAATACAGGACTCTTTAAAAAAAAGTGGTGTTGTTGTTTCAAGATGAACAATAAGGAGGCATTTGAAGAAAAATGGGCTGCATGGTCGAGTCGCCAGAAGAAAGCCATTACTACGCAAATGCCACAAAGCATCCCGCTTACAATACTCCAAACAGCAAAACTTCTGGAACAAAGAGTCAAAACTTCCCGAACAAAGGCCCTTATTCTGGTTGGTGCAGATATGTCCATGTGCGTTCGTTCCGCCGATGTTTTGTGTTTGCGCATGTGCAGAGGCATATCTGCGCATGTGCGAAAGGGACATACGTCCAAATTCCGCATGAATTGTTTACACTACGAACAGGGGGAGGAGAGGGGCGTAAAGGGCTGTTTGGGCTCATTAACATATGCATACGCCCGCGTTTCATGGGCGTTCCCATGAAAACGCTGGGCGTACGTATGGTAATGCGGCCGTGACGCACGTGTAGCGGGCGGACATATGACATTGCCGGATGTCAGCTGCCCGCCCAGATCCCTGCTTTTGCACGGAGAAATGCCCGAGTGGTCTGAGCTCGCGGAAGCTGCCTGACCACTCGGTCCTGCATTCGATGGTATGCGACCATCGAATGATGGGGGAGGTTCCCAGAGATGGAGGAGGTGTATACATGAGAAATCCACTCGTGCTCCTTGCGGTCAGCGGCTTACCGCATTCGGACGGAGTGAGCGATCCGTACGGAAGGCGGGGTTTAGGACGCACGGTCCTGGCCGCATATTCGGCTCCGGCCGCACAGACCAGAATAAGGCCCAAAGTCATTTGGAGGGATGAGACCAAAATTTTACTTTTTGGCCACAACCATAAACATTACATTTGGAGAGGAGTCAACAAGGTCTATGATGAAAGATACACCATTCCTACTGTGAAACACGGAGGTGGGTCGCTGATGTTTTGGGGATGTGAGAGCTACAAAGGCACTGGAAACTTGGTCAAAATGAATCACAAGATGAATGCAGCATTTTATTTATTATTATAATCAGTTTCTTATATAGCGCACACATATTCCGCAGCGCTGTACAGAGAATACATGAACATTCACATCAGTCCCTGCCCCAGTGGAGCTTACAATCTATATTCCCTACCACATGTACATGCACACACACAGACATTCAAGGGTTCATTTTGTTGGAAGCCAATTAGCCTACCAGTATATTTTTGGATTATGAGAGGAAAACGGAGTACCCGGAGGAAACCCACCCAGGTACGGGGAGAATATACAAACTCCGCACAGTTAGGGCCATGGTGGGAATAGAACCCATGACCTCAGCGCTGTGGGCGGTAATGCTAACCACTACACTGTCCGTGCTGCCCAAGAAAGTGAAGACAATAGTAATTCTTTCTCAGACTTGCATATGGCGGGATTTCACTGTCCGGGTGGTGGCTATCTACTGACAGTCATCTGCGAAGGTCTGAATTAGGTCCTTAGTACATCTGGATCATAGGATGGAATTCCTGTGTGGTCGGAGGGTGCGAATTGCTGTTGCCATTGACGTCATGTACGTAGTTCAGAGACAATGACCCTGTCGACCTTTTGACTGTTGACCTATTTTGGTTGACCTTTTGACTGTAGACCTAGACATTGTACGCCTCTGCTGCCAAGATTAGATATGGCCATCGGTGCAGACGCCATCAATGGTTGCCATCGATGGCAATTCTGCACACAGCCATCGATAGTGGCAAACTATTTGATGGATAACTATCGATAGTTTTAGCTATCGAAGGTCATCCATTATATGTGACTGAATGGCCCGTGGGCCAATCAATACTCGTGGGCGGGACTTCCGGGTGTCGGGGGCGGAGCTATGCTCCGTGATCCAGGCACCTTGAGAAAAAGAAAAAAAAAGGAAACATTGTTTCTCCTTTGCCATCAATGTAGGGAAACTATCTGGTACTCCCACATTGATGGTAAAAGTATTTAACATCGGCCTCAAACCATCGATGATTTGTAAATCATCGATGGTCGATGGCCATCCCTAGCCAAGATCACTTTGGCAGTGTGACCCTGCAGTATTGCAGCATTAGGTGGGGGCTCTGTACTGTGATTGAGGCCCCAGAGTCTCTCAGGCCTTCCCCCTGCAGGAGCCCAAGGTGGACTGGCTGCAGGTGCCATCACATATTTTGCAGGACGCTCCTAGCAAACAGACGGTTATCGCCCTCGAATGCCAACTTCCTGTCAGTCATGCTCCGGCCACATTGCGCTAATGATCTATGCACTATATCTGTCACTATATCATACCTCCCAACTTGTGTCCGGATGAAATAGGGACACTCGCGCGGCTGCGCCCGAAAAGGGGGCGGGCGTATGCAAATGAGGGTGTGGCTTATGCTAATTAGCCGCGACCTCATTTTCATACGAGAATAGACGCTGTGCGCATGCGCACAGCGTCTATTCTACTAGATTGGGGGGTCTCCCAACTGCAACCCCCCGCAGCGGGACAATGCCTGCCGCGGGTGGGACGTCGGGACAGGACCCGAAAATCGGGACTGTCCCGACGGAATCGTGACAGTTGGGAGGTATGCTATATGGGTCTGCGCTTGTGCGCTACAATCCGTACACACACACACACACACAGTCATCTCATTATCGATAGGATTGCGAATTCGCACAGCTGCAATCAACTCTGAATCAGGCCCTGAGTTTGCTGCCTGTGTGCGAGTGTCTGTGGATGCGAGTGCCCACTCATCTCACAACAGAGAGAAAATTTGCTAAGTGGCTTACCATGATCACTGGGCCTGCTGAATCTGTATTACATACACTCAGAGCCAGATTAAGGTCTAAATGGGCCTGGAGCTGAAAATGATCAAGGGCCTATTATGCGCAATAATAGGGGTTGCGGCCAGCACCTAATAATGTGGGTGGCGTGACCAGTGTTCTGGTTATATATTTATATTATATTTATATATGCCTGGAAAAGGCAGGGGGCTGGCATAAGAAAAATGCAGGGAGATATAATGGCGGGTGCACTCCAAAAGTGCACCCGCAGGACGCCGATGTCCTAAGATACTTGCAGGGTGAGGCGGCACTCCAGTCATAAAACAATACTGAAAGCCGAAACTTGGTAGACAATATGTCAGCACCTTTTATGTGGTCACCTAAGTTTACCACACCATATACCCCTTATACAAATCATGCAACACAATAGTAACCCCTTATACTGTACTTGCTTCTTACACATTATGCCACATGGAATGAGACAAAATTCACACCGATTGAGCCAAAATTCACACTATGGCATACAGATTGAGTCAAAATTCACGTTATGCCACACAGATTAAGGCAAAATTCACATTTTGCCACATGGATTGAGCCAAAATAGACACTATACCAGGCATGTTCAAACAGTGGCCCTCCAGCTGTTGTGAACCTACACGTCCCAGCATGCCTTGACATAGTTTTAGCATTCCCTAATTGCAAAACTGTGGCAATGCATGATGGGACTTGTAGTTTCACAGTTGGAGGGCCATAGTTTGGACATGCCTGCACTATACAAAACAGATTGAGCAATAATGCACAATATGCTTCATAAATAGGGGCATTGCGCGCCAAAGGCACACATTAAAAATTTACACCATAATGCCCATTACATGTTAAGCCTCACACCATAATCTCCATTATGTATTATGCCAAACACCATAATGCCTATTAAAAATTATGCTACGTAAGTGTTGCATACCTACATGTTCATTGCCAGGGGTTCCATGCTCATTGCCAGGGGTTCCATGCTTGTTGCCATGTGGGATTACATGCTCATTGCCAAGGAGGAATACATGCTAGCGGTAACTGGGGGACAGTCGCCGCCAGGCAGAAATGACAGCCATTAACAGCCGGGCAGAGAGCAGGGGGCTGCCCGGCTGTAGTCAGAGCACTGCATGTCCCGGCTATTTGAAATAATACCCCTTTCACACCAGAAAATGCAGGGAATATGGTCCCAGGATCATGCAGGGACATTCTCGGACTGGCCCCTTTTACACCAGCCTAGTCCCTGCATTTTCTGGTGTGAGGGGGACAGAAAACCACCCGCCCCCCTTTAAACAACCAGCTATATCTTCGGAACCAATTGACCCATTTACATGTAGGCTTCGAATGATTTTGGTCCCGTGAAACTGGGCCGTTTGGTTCCAGAGAAATCTGTCCTCAAACAACATGAACAGCCATGAAATTACATTTAAAAAAAAAAAAATAGTTTTACCTGCAATATCTCTAGAACCAATGAACCCATATGGACCAGGTATCAGATTGAAGGCCCAGCGATTTGGGTTCAACTGAGATCAACCTCGAGTTTCTGTGATGCCGGAGGGGGAAATGGCAGCCGGTTGAACCGGATGGAGGTCGGAATTAGCGGGTCCCATGTTATCCTATGGGGAAAACGTTCCAGGTTTGCCTTGCGGTATCGCTATAGCTCCATCACGCCCATTGTTAATCCGGCTCTGCATGCATTGCACCTTGCGGCAGACTATTGCTTGGTATATGGTAATTATGCATCCTTCATGGGCTGGGGACAATCACTCTGTAATCACACATTTGGAAACCCCCCTCCAGAAATCCTGCATTTCCCCCTAACAGGGTCGACAGTGTCTAGGCTGTTAGTCAACAGGTCGACACCAAAAGGTCAACATGCCCAAGGTCGACACTGGAAAAAGGTTAACATAAGCAAAAAGTTGACATGGAAAAGTCCCACACTTTAAAAGGTTGACATAAGTTTTTCACGTTAGTCGACATCAATGTCAACACCTGAGAATGGGGACCCCCAATTAGTTTACCGTTCCCTCACCATGACAGGTGCCGACACTCAGCACACTTCACAGTTTTCAATTGTGGTCCACGTGAATGAAAAGTAATTTTTTTTTTGTTTTTAATAAAATTGTGAAAAAACTCATGTTGACATTGGCATGTGTCGACCATTGCGATGACAACCTTTTGTCTATGTTGATCTTATGCACACCCATATGTTGTTGACCTATCATCCTAGGTCTTGGTGAGGGGGTTGCAGGAACACAGGGGCGGGGGTGAGCAGCTGAGTCTGCGTAACCAGTCTTCTCTCAGTGGCGTGCCGGAGCTGCGCGATCGCCCTGTACGCCCCTCCCCCTGGATCGGCCAATGCATTCATTACTACCTGACACATATTATAAGAGGATTACTGTACTGGCGGCGGCAGCAGCTCGTTTGACGCCAGGTGACTATCGCGCATGCGTTGATTAGCGGAATTGCTTTAACTCAGAGGGGCGGGGCTTTCCCGTGAGTGACAGCGAACAGACTGCTGTGGGCACGGTGGAGGGGCGACTGTGTGCTTTGATTGACAAGCAGCTGAAGCAGCGCTATGTAGCGGGGGCGGGGCCTTGGAATGTGAGTGACAGCGCTGCTGGGTACGTGAAGGGGCGTGGCTTGCTGTATACGGTTGTCGTGTGTGGGAGCTGGAGTGACAGGGAGAGGCGGGAGGAGGAGACCGGCGGTGGGAGTAGCGGCGGAGGGCGGAATGGCAGAGCGGTTCCTGGCTGTTTAAGAGGGGAATCCGTCCCTGTAACGGGTGACAGAGGTCAGAGACAGCCCCCTGGACTCAGGTGAGGGAGCTAATGGGAGGTTGGGTTCCCCTGGTCACGTGGTGCTACAGGTACATGGGGTATAGTGACCTATGGATTCCATACTGTCTGTGCAGGTAAGGTGGTCATGTGTTTCCTGGGCTGACCCCTTCATGCCCTGCTTTCCTGCTGCTTGCCCAGTGAGACCCCTGGCATTTGTGGGTATGCATGCCAACATTGCTGTATAACACCGACTGATCCCTGGCATTTGTGGGCATGCATGCCAGCATTGGTGCACATTGCTGTATTACACCGACTGATCCCTGGCATTTGTGGGCATGCATGCCAGCATTGGTGCACATTGCTGTATTACACCGACTGATCCCTGGCATTTGTAGGCATGCATGCCAGCATTTGTGCACATTGCTGTATTACACCGACTGATCCCTGGCATTTGTGGACATGCGTGCCGGCATTGGTGCACATTGCTGTATTGCACCGACTGATCCCTGGCATTTTTAGGCATGCGTGCCGGCATTGGTGCACATTGCTGTAATACACTGACTGTCTCCTGGCATTTGTGGGCATGAATGCCAGCATTGGTGCACATTGCTGTATTACACCGACTGATCCCTGGCATTTGTGGACATGCGTGCCGGCATTGGTGCACATTGCTGTATTGTCCCCTGGTATTTCAACATTTTCTGTGTATTATTATTATTTTTTTTTATTATTATTCTATTCATCTGGGGGTCACCCTGGCCCTAGTTTGCAGCAGAATGGTGGGTCACTTTGTTCTTCTCTCCTGATGTAGCCACAGTGGGGCATTGGGGCTGCATGCAGGCAACAAGATGGCGGCTAATATCTGGTCCTGGCGCTCTCACCTGTTGCCTCTATTGGAGAATACAGGCTGCTGTTGGTGTGTAGGGCCCTGCGGTGCTGTTGCGCGCAGCTTCACTGCTCTGGCGCCAGATCACATAGCAGCGGTTCCCAACCAGCTGTAGGTTTTGGAAACGCATTACCTGATTCTTCAAGACCTACTGTAGTAGATGATTTATGCTCGATGTAACTCAGTGAAGGACAACATGACATGCTGCATTGGGGGGCCTTCTAGCCGCACGTTACCCTTCATTTCAGTAAAAACCTAAAACCGATACGGCGAGAAGGAGAGAAAATCTGTAATAATCCATTACATAATGTCTTAAAGAAGTGTTGCCAGCAACAACAAATCTGACAATAAATCTTGTCTGTGCTGCATGTTCGTTATTAGCCATCGTCAATGATCTACGCGAGCAGTGGGGGCGGGTGACGTCGCTGAACAATATCGCTCAATGTGTATGAGATCTATATCCTTAACAATATCAGCAATGCCACAAATTGCCTAGTGTGGGCTTAAGAGCACTGACCCCTGGGGTCATACATGTGTGGCAGCACCTGCACTCCTCAATGCACAGTACCAATTCTTGGTACTTTGTGGTTGCACAGCACTGGTTGTGTGCAAACGTATCTTGCGACACAGGATGCAGGCCGGCATCAGTATGTCATTGATTGACAGTCTGATGCTGTTTAGGGGGCGGGCAAGGAGCGTTGAAAAATGTTGCCATTTGGAGGCGAGAAGATGCCAGGGATCTCCACCGTAGAGATTGGTGGAGATTTCCCGGCCTCTGCAACGGGTGCTGCAAGCCGCTTGGTGGTTGGTGTTTTGATCTGATGCTGCTTCCTAGTGCGGATCACTACCGCAGCAGGTAAAGCAGTGCAGTGGGGCCCCTACCTACACCACTCCCCCTTTTCACGCCTTTCCCTCCATCATACAACTTTCATTCCCCTTTTTCACCTTTGCTGCCCTTTACTACTTCTGATTTATTCTCTTCTGTCTTCTCCGTTACGGCGGCTCCTCTCATCGCTCCTCACTGATAACGTCTGGGAAGATGATGTCATGCCAGTCATTCCGTGCAACCACTGGAGGGGAAGCAGGGATCCAGGTCAACGCTGCCCTGTGCTCCTTGGATTGCCATAAGCAGTAATATACAATTGCAAGAAGAATCCCCATACACCGGTCGGAACTGTTTTTCCTTCTACACCCCCGGTAGCTCTCCAGGAGGGCGCCATAGGATTTATCGCATGTTATCGAACTCCCAGGGAGCTGCTGTAGAAGTTAAAGGGGAATCGGATGCGAAACATCGCTTTTTAGCACCTGTGATGCGACGCTGATGATCTAATTTCAATATATCACATGTGCTGCATAAATGATCTACAGGATCCAATCCGATGCGCACAGGAATGTGCATCTGATCGGACTTGATGTCAAACGCCTCCGATTTGGCCTGATATCATCCAATATATCGCCCCGATCTGTCGGAATTGGATGACATCTGACTTGTGTACTGCTTCTTTGGGTCCCTATGCTTGTGGGGCCCCAGGGCATTAGCCCAGTGGGAAAGACGGCCCTGCCCAGGGTGCCCTGGCACACAGTTTGAGGAATCGCTGACGTACTGTAGTTTTCCCCGTACTCTACCCGCACCCTGGTGCATTGTACGTGCCATGAAGTTCAGAAACTGCATACAGCATAAGGACCGAGATTACAAGTCCCTCTGCACAACCAGCTGCGCTTCTTACCACACAACTTGGTTGCTGTATGTGACAACTGAGCAGAAGTCATGTTAATGGTAAAACTATGACATCGTATAAAGGGGATTACTCCCAGTCTTGCATCTTCTTAACTTTGTTGGTTTCGTGTTTGCAGCATTTGACGGCAATGTCTTATTGTGGCAAATGATGTTTGATTGATCACCTGCAGATTATTCTTGTAATTGTATATTATTGCTGTGTGCGTCATGCTCTGAAAGGATCATGTGTATACAAAAATACAGAATTCTGTAATTGAACATCATCCGGATAACATCTTCTACCCCAACCAAAGCTGCTTTTCTAACGGTAACTAGTTCAAGTGCAAAATTCGGCTTCACTTTGTTTGTTTTTCTTTGTCCTTGTGTGATTTTATTAATTTATTTTGTCTCTGTGTACACACTACTTCATATAAAATATGGGTGGGGAGCATGTCACTCCATATTGTGTGTGTGTGTGTGTGTGTGTGTGTTTTCCAAACACCTCAGAGGAAAGAATAGGTGTTTTGTGTACCCAGAAGGCTTCAGACTGAACTCAAATATAATTAGTTGCTGTCTCTGCCTCTAAAGGCCCATACACACTGGGTGACTTTGAGCTGAAAGTCGCTCAAAACACCCAGTTTGAGCGGCTTTCAGCTCAAAGCCGCCCAGTGTGTTTGCCCCGGGGATGAGCACTGCTGCGCGCTCCCGCATCATCGCCGGGAAAGCCGCTCATCTGCTGGTAATACCAGCAGATGAGCGGTGTTGAGGATGGCTTGGCATAGCTCTGCGCTATGCAACGCCGTCCTCCCCCCTCCGTCAGCGCCGGGCAGGGGGAAAGCCGCTCAGTGTGTATGCACTGAGCGGCTTTCCCCACAGCGATCATCGCTGTCCATACACGCAGGGCATAGTCCTTAACACGCTGGGCATGGACCTTAACAGAGGTTTGCTTTCTATTTCAAATGAGATGCTGCCATGGGCAACCAATCAGATATTATCTTGTAAGTGCTAAATAAGAAGTAGATTCTGATTAATTGCCCATAGCAAACATCCCATGTGAGAGAGAACTCCCGCCTTAGTAATCTTCTCCCTTAATGTTTATTTAAAAGAAAATAAATATATATACACATTTTTTATTTTTTTGGGGGGGTGGCGTAAAAGGACATTTATTGACCCCCTGTACATTTCTGTGTATATATACTTTGCAGTATTGTTTCCTCCTATGTGCAGGGACTTTGTATTCCCTAAATAGATCTCACATGTGTTCCATTAGTGACTCGCTGGAAGATGATCACATTTCTGACTGAAAAACACTGTCGGCCATATTGGCTACGTGCTGTGCTTGTACGTATTCACTGGTTTCCAAGATTTCTCAGGCGTGTACTTCAGAGATGCTAATATTCACCATCACCAGCTTTAAGTGGAAGCTGCCATGATCCTAATCCTGGCATTGTCGTGCCTTGGGTTTCTATAGCAACAATTTAGGATGTGAAAATGGGTGCACACTATAGACCGGAGATAGAACCCACCATGTAGGGGAGTTGGGTGGAGAACTAGAACTGAATTTGCCTTTTTCAGGATCTTACATTGAAATCAGATTTTGTTGTACTGCGTTGAATACAGGGGATGCGGTCATCTATTAGAATGAACTTAGGTCTACAGTCATTAGGTCGACCCCACTAGGTCGACTGGCTGGAAGGTCGACCTGACTTAAGGTCGACATGGGCCAAGGTCGACATGACAAGGTCGAATTTGCATAAAGGTAGACATGAGGAAGGTCGACTGGTCATAAGGTCGACATGGGGTTTTTCACTGTTTTTTGAGCCGACATGTGCCGACAGGCGGTATTTCATGCCCTACCATCCACTAGGGCGTGGAGGAGGTTATTAAAGCTGTGGCGAGCGAAGCGAGGCACCGTGCCCGAAGCATTGCGAGCAATGCGAGGGTCCGATTCTCATTGCCAACTGTGTCCATGTCGACTGTGTCGACATTCGGATAAAAAAAGTGAAAAACCCATGTCGACCTTATGACCAGTCTACCTTCCTCATGTCGACATTTATGCAAATTCGACCTTAAGTCATGTCGACCTTGGCCCAGGTCATTCTGACAGATGTACCGATTCCGAATACAAAGGATGGATGTGTCCGATATTCGGTTTCGAAGACTATGGGGGTTATTCTGGTTCACTCCTTCTGGCAAATTCCTTCTCAAATGGACAAAACCATGTGCACTGCAGGTGGGGTAAATGTTACTTGTGCAGAGAGAATTAGATTTGGGTGGGGTTTTACTTCAAAGTGAGATCTATATTGCAGTGTAAAAGTAAAGCAGTCAGTGTTTACCCTGCACAGAAACAAAATAACTCCTCCAAATCTAACTGTCTCTGCACCTGTTACATCTACCCCCCTGCAGTGTACACAGTTTTGTCCATCTAAGAAGGAAATTGAGTGAACCAGAATAACCCCTTATGTCCTGGTGCAATATGTTGAAAAGCGGAGGTTACAGTCTGTTAAGCTGCTGTGACATCACTGCCCTGACAGAATTTCTTTACATCAGCCTTGCTAGTCACACTGTCTGCATGGTTTGACCAGTAACCACATCCCAACCTGCCAATCTCTGTCCCTCTTCTGTTCATCAGACTAATTGCTACATGATTAAATTGAACATTTTGCCCAATGTATTAATTAAGCTGCTTCTTACACTTGGGTGCGTTTTTGTTCGGCTTGCTCATAGCAATTTCCTATTATCTGGGGTCCCCTCAGGAATTGGTCATTCTGCCTTGACTGTGCTCTATGCTCCGCATTACTTATTATGTGCCACATCATCCTTCCCCGAGAATCTGGGTGTAACTGCAGATAAGTGTTCTGTGCGTAATGAATCTGATGTCCTCTAATATATGTATATGTACAATCAGACAGGAGAGACAAAGCACTTGGCCCATCTAGTCTGATCCTATTTTTTAAGTAATGGTACCTCGACCCTATTTGATGCTTAGTTCAAGCATGTCTAAGGATCCCCCTTTTCCGCCAACCTAAACATTCCAGGTTTTTGCATGTGAACACGCACCAACCCGGGATTCTTATCAGTGCTAGTGACAAAAGGAATATCCTGGGTCTAGTGATTTTTACCCCGTACTGGAGCAGGGTATTTTAGCAAGTAAAACCCAGGTAACGAGCTGTGAAATCGGCTCTTACCCAGGTTTTTCGACCTGGGCAAGGGAGGCTGGCCATTGCGCAGACATCTCCTGCTTGCTGCTCGTCCACCACTGACAGCCCTAACCCCACCAGTGCCGCACATCGCTTACTGCCGCCTGCCACTGCCCTACAGCTGCAGACCCCCTGCATCAGATCCCCCGACACTGGCCTCATACTGCAAGCACACACCCCTCCCTCCAGCCGTGCCCACAGGAGAGTGGTAATGGGGACATGGGAAGCGGTCCACCAAAATCCTGGTTCAAAAGTCCTGTGTGTGTGACCTGGGATTTTGGTGGAAAAGCGGTATTAGTGATTAGCATGCCTGCAGTTATTGGGGGGGGGTTAGGGACATCTGTGTAAATTTAGTAAGATGGGAGTTCTATTGAAGATTGATATTGCCCATAGCAACCAATCGGAATCTACTTACTACTTATTTCTTTAGCACCTTCTAGAAGATAATAGAATCTGGTTGCTATTGGCAACACCCCCATCTTCAATAGATCTCCCATCTTAGTAACAAACCCCATTTAAGTCTTCCGTTACGGTGGTGTCTTGTCACCCAGGTATAATAAGCACAGGTGCTGGTTACGCCTACAGAACCACGGTCAGCACCTTCCGACTTTATAATATATCCTATGATATCCCTGATTGGACACCTATATGAGAGATGTAGAGTGAGCAGGTCTGTGGTTGGGTGGCTGTGTTAGGAGTGTGCAGTAATGTGTGAAGCCCTCGGAGCCGGCAGCTATGTTGGGGTGGGGGGAATTGAACATGATTTAATCTCGTTACAGCATTTTATTGACTTGTGCAGTGATTCTGTAACGGATCTGCTGTGCTGCCGGAGATCCACCGCCCCCCTCCCTCCTGTGTGTGTGTGGCGGGCTGGTGAGCCGGCGGGTGACTGCAGAGTGCTCTCTCTCCTATCCACTTTATTACAAAGTCATTGCCCTGTCATGTGTAAGCGCTACCAACACTGGATATGGTAACATGTAGGTAGCTCCACTTGGATGCCCACTACCGATATAGTTAACGAAATCCATGTGGCTGCAAAACGAATGACCCACGGGATAAACGCCGACTATTGTGAATGATTTAACCATATGTTCAGACAATAGGGGGTAAACCATATAGTTGGTAAACACTGCACAATATGCGTGATGTTATCCTGTATATCGGTAACGACCATCGTATAGTGTGTACCCACCTTTACGCTGATTCGCCCACTTTTCTTTTTAGCTTGGCTAACCCTGAGCTGTGAGGAAGGTTAAATGCTGGTTGCTTGTCATCCAGTGCTAATGTGTGCCCAGTAGCTCTCACCCATTGGCACAAACCACTGAATATCCCTCGTCAAGCTGCGGCATGTGAGAAAACAACCAAATATCCCCTCCCCCTTCATATGTGCCCCAAAGGTAGTTCTACAGGGACATTTAATCTGCACAGACCCAGTCACGCATGCTGCTGTGACAGACTGTGTAACACACTGTATGCCCCTACCAAGCACCATAGGGTCTGTATGTATAATAAGCCATGTGACACCTGGTAGGCTTGCCGGCTATAATGCCCTTTAGTGCTGATGGGACTGGGGATTTCCCTGTGTGTAAATCACCTGCACCTGCTAGAACCACAGAACTTTCTTTGTCACTTCTGCTTTGGCTCCGGGAGAGTTGCCTGTCTTTAATGTTTCAGCAGCAGTCTCATGTTATCTAGGTCAGGATGATGTTATCGGGCGCTGTGTGGTAATGCTGCTCTCCTGTGTGTGTGTGTGTGTGTGTGTGTGTGTTTGTGTCTTGGCACAAGCAGATCTCCATTGTGTAACCTACTAATACACATGGCTTTTACTTTTGCAGGTAGCGAAGACTTTCCAAAACGTGTATCTCCCTAATTGTTACTGTAAACCTCTTTGTATCCAGTCTGGGCTATCATGGCCTCCCCTGATTCCACATGAAAGGCCAGCAGGGAGTAGGGGATGTCATGACTGTTCCTTAGGTCAGAATGGAAGGAGTACTTTGTTCCAGGCAATTGATTGACAATCCGTCTTAAAGCAGGAATGGGGAACCCTTTGGCCCTCCTGCTGTTGTTGAACTACACTTTCCAGCATGCACTGCTACATGTTTGCAGGGCATGCTGGGATGGATGTGTAGTTCAACAACAGCTGGAGGGCTGACTGTTCCCCATTCCTGTCTAAATAAATGGAGAACCCCTTCACCACACCACCCCCGATCCTGGGAGATCCAGCAGAAGCTCTTATAGAACCTGCATGCCAGGAGAAGGTACACTGTATTGCGCAGGTGTCCCCAGCAAGTTTTTTTTCATGTGGCGTTAGCGGTATTCTACAATACGCCAGTAGACTTTTTTTTACAGTTTAAATTTAGTTTCTTCGGTTTTCTTATGGCATGTAGTGTTCATGAAAAACGTGTCCTTTATTTATGTCTTTATTTTGAATATTATTTGTACCTCCTAAAGCCCCGTACAAATGGGGCGATTTTAGCCGAAATCGCCAGGGATGTGGTCGCTGGGTGACCAGATACCCGTGTGTACAGGGCGACAGTCGTCGGGAGCATGCTCCCATGACCAGCCCTGCGTGCTCCTGCGACCAGCGGCTTTCCCCAGCAAAGTGTCTCGTTTTCATCAGCAACGATCGGGACACTCAGCAATTGGGCCACTGAGCGACCAATCGCTCCTTGTGGATGAAGCTTAAGTTTTCAAGCTTTCATGGTTGAGCATGGATGGCTAAATTTAAGTTGACTGAGAAACTAATTAGGTCACAGCCATGTGCCCAAGTATGGATATAAATATAACTGGACTGTTGGGTTGCTTTGAGAACCAAATTTGGGAACGGGTGTGTCTGTAGGACAAAAAATTCCAGCTCCCCAACCTTTGTCCCCAAGTAGAAGGCTCTGTATAACAGCTGATCTTTTGGACAGCTCCTTCTATTTACAAACTAACCCCAACTGCTGTTATTGCCGTATTGTAGTTTTGTCCACGGGTGAATGCAGATCCTGTTTGAAGGAACCACATCACTGACCCCTAGAGGAGGGAATGGGCCCGGCCCACCATGTATTTTCCCTGTATACCGATGGATCAGTTTGACCCTGAAAGGAAACCTGATGTATTACATGCGATACATAGTGGGCATATTTTTACGTTGCAGAGAATTAAATTTTTATATTTTTATGTTATATTTTTAGAAACCGCTATGAACTGAGATTTCATTACTGAAGAAAAACATCCCACAAAGAGCTGCAATGGATGACACTGAATATGGCACGTTCGTGGACTGGGATCAAATGGACATGGGTGGATCGCAACAACCGAACCCCAAAGTACTGAACTGTACAGACTTCCAAGAGCTGAAACAGATGTCCCGGCAGGGATATTGGGCAAAGAGCCATTCATTGCGGGCCAAGGTGTTTCAAAAACTGATCAAGGACATCCCATGTCGCACGGTTACGCCTGACGCCAGCGTATACCGAGACATCGTGGGAAAGATTGTGGGCAAGCGGAATGCAAGAACCCTACCTCTTCCGGAATTCGTGGACGACCGCCAAGTTCCCACCTTCTGTCTCAACACCGAAGGGATTGGAGCTGTGAGGAAAATCATTCTCTGCATCTCAAACCAGTTCCCGGACATTTCCTTCTGTCCTATCCTCCCCTCCCTGGTGGCCCTTCTCCTTCATTATAGCCAGGATGAGGCGGAGTGCTTCGAGAACGTCTCTCGAATACTGGCTTGCAATGACCCCAACAGACGACTGGTGGATCAAACGTTCTTGGCATTTGAATCTTCTTGCATGACTTTCGGAGATCTTGCTGGCAAATACTGCCAGGGGCCCCATAAGCTCATGGTGGCTGTGTCTGAGGATGTCTTGGAGGTCTACTCTGACTGGCAGAGGTGGCTCTTCGGAGAACTGCCCTTCGCCTACGTTATACGTGTGTTTGATGTGTTTTTAGTGGAAGGCTATAAAGTGCTGTTCAGGGTAGCGCTGGCTCTGCTCAAGTTCTTCCACAAGGTGAGGGGCGGCCAGCCTATGGAGTCCAGCAATGTCAAAAGAGACATCCAAGAGTTTGTGAGGGACATTGCCAAGGCCGTGTCTCCTGAGAAGCTCCTGGAGAAGGCCTTTGCTATCCGCCTCTTTTCCCGAAAGGAAATACAGCTGCTGCAAATGGCCAACGAGAAGGCCCTGCAGCAGAAAGGGATCACCGTGAAGCAGAAAAGGTGAGCACTGCTGGTTCTAGCTTCTGCATGAACCTCACGCATTTTGACATCAAGTGGGGAGTATATCCCACAATCCTTGTTGCATATAAGAGTAAATTCCAAGTTGTTAATCGCTGCCAGTGAAGTGACTTAATATTTGGGCCATAGTATTCATCACCTGTTCATCTGTGTTTAGCCTATACAGCCGCACAGGTGAGGCAGTGACCTCTACACATGGGACATGACATGAAGTGAGATAGATTCAGCAGGAAGACACAGACTGAAAGTTATATAGTAGAAGGAAAGGAGCAGGATCCCCAGCAGCACAGAGTATATCAGGAGATGAGTGATGTGTTAGTGAGGACAGGGCTGCGTATGACTGGGGCAGTGACATGAAGTGTGGGGGGGGGAATGGTGGCAGCAGGAAGCCCCAGACTGAGAGTTATATAGTAGAAGACACACATTCCCCAGCAGCACAGAGTGTGTCAGGAGATGAGTGATGTGTCAGTGAGGACAGTGCTGCATGTGACAGGGGCAGTGACATGATGTGAGGAGGGGAATGGAGGCAGTTGGAAGCCACAGCCTGAGAGTTATATATTGGGAGGAGCAGGGTCCCCAGCAGTACAGAGTATATCAGGAGATTAGTGATGTGTCAGTGAGGACAGGGCTGCATGTGACAGGGGCAGTGACATGATGTGAGGAGGGGAATGGAGGCAGTTGGAAGCCACAGACTGAGAGTTATATATTGGGAGGAGCAGGGTTCCCCAGCAGCACAGAGTATATCAGGAGATGAGTGATGTGTCAGTGAGGATAGGGCTGCATGTGACAGGGGCAGTGACCTGTGAGGAGGGGAATGGAGGCAGCAGGAAGCCACAGACTGAGAGTTATATATTGGGAGGAGCAGGGTCCCCAGCAGCACAGAGTATATCAGAAGATGAGTGATGTGACAGGGGCTGTTATGTGAGGAGGGGAATGGAGGCAGCAGGAAGCCCCAGACTGAGAGTTATATAGTAGAAGGAGCTGTAGCTGTAGGTAACTCAGATCTTAGTTACACATAAAATCTGGCAAAGCCTCCAGGTCATCGTCAAGGCTTCTTTACTGGAGGTCCCTACACTGCACCCACACTGGGCCATGTAACTGTCCACTGTAAGGCTACATGATAAAAGCACATACAAATATATCTAAACTGAGAGCCAGCTCACCAGGAGTCACCCCAGACCAGCAATGATGGGGAAAACATGGGTTCTAGGTCTTGTAGCCTTACATTAGGCCATGCATGGACTTGTAGTTTCACACCAGCTAGAGGGCCCAGAGTGGGTACGGTTATCATGCACTGTAAGGACCTGCAGTATCAGAGAAGCCTTAATGATGGCTTGGGGCATTGCTAATTTGACTGAGTAGTTTGCAGTTTGTTTTAATTCTATATATACTCTTCTTACTGCCTCAGTAGCTAAATGCTGACCGTGCGCTATTAACATCCTGAACCCAAACATTCGCTCGTGGAAGGTCCCATGTGTCAGTCCGGCTGTTGCACTTTGTGTGTAGCATCTGGTGTGACATGTTTGCCACGTGCCGTGCCTTGGAACCATCAACCGCTCTGAAGCATTGCCTGGCTGGTAGGCAGGCATTGGGCCGTTAGGTAAGATGCTTCTGACCCGCTCTCTTGTTTTTACCACTATCGGAGCAGTCGGCGTGTTTTATATAAAGATGGCTGAACAAGTGATTTATTACTTCACGTACTGTGTGCACTCATGCCTTGTTCTTTCTTCCTTTATTCTTCCTTCTGTCCTGTCCTTTTCCAGAGTCCAGTCCCCTGTCCGGTAAGTGACCTCGCTGTCTCCCTTCCTCTGCACCCTGCAGCTGCTGTACTTCCTGCTTCCTCTGCGCCCTGCAGCTGCTGTACTTCATGCTTCCTCTGCGCCCTGCAGCTGCTGTACTTCCTGCTTCCTCTGCGCCCTGCAGCTGCTATACTTCCTGCTTCCTCTGCGCCCTGCAGCTGCTGTACTTCCTGCTTCCTCTGCCCCCTAATGTCCAGCGGCTGACTCTCTCTCCCCAGGCCGGCGGTCTAACTTGCCTGAGCTTTGCATTGTATGAGTACTGACGCTGTTTTCTAGTGGTCTCTAGGCTCCGTCTGCACGTTTTACATTTAGTATATATAATATTCTATGTTTATATTATTTGTAATGCTTAACATCTAGTGACCCATTACTATGTTTATAAGCACTAACTGGTCCTCTTAACGCCTACACTCTCCACAAGGGTTCCCCCTGCATGTTGGGGTGACACGGCCCTGTCTCTATCCATACCCTTCCAGTGTGGACATTAGCTTGCCACATTTACCATCCAAATATGGGTATGGGTCATAGGGCGGACACTATGGCGACACATAAAATAGGTCAAGAGGGTCGTGAGGTCAACACAAGCATGAGGGTGGCAATGGGAAGATCGACTTCAGTATTTCAAGTCTCCCCCCAGAATTTCGACGTAAGTCGACGTGGACTCGGTGCGCTGTTATATTCTCCTTCCGCTCCCTAGTGGATGGCCATGGCCAACTATTTCATGTGTCCCCCTAATGTTTATCTACCTAGCAACCATATCCCCAAATACAATGGATTGACCGTACAGGAGGGTTGTGGTCCATATACATGCAGTGTGCTCCATATAAACCCTGCAGAAGGCCTCACAAAGCGCCAGGTGTATCGCCATCTAGTGGGGAGACCTCATGTGGCGGAGTATGCGGCCTATCCACTCACTAGGAAGAAGTGCGGACACTGAGGCACGGAACCCCTGACTCTCCTAGTGGACTGATCCGCTGTGTAGTGATGGACGCGCATTACGCCGGTGTGTGTAAGGGATACGCGGCCGGGGATGAAACTGGTGTAATTACCTGATTGTCCACTCTCCATAGAGGTTCTGCTAGACGTCTTCCCGCAGCAGCTGTCATGTATCCACGACAACCGCAGACAATTAATGTTTAATACTATATTTGTCCGCTTCTCCATTCACTAAGGGCGAATCCTCTGAAATCCATCCATGTAAAGGAGGGCAGCGCCGGCTTCTGCATGTCACACTATATCCTGGCTTATTGTCTGCGTGGCTGCTGTAAGATAGCGTCTAACTGATCGCTTTCTGCTGCCCCCCCCCCCCACCTCCAATGGTATAGGCTCTGTGCAAGACCCTGAGCATTGAGATCCGAACTGGTCACATGTGTGGGGAGATGGGCTTGGCAGGGAAAAGCTGGTTAATATGGTGAATGGCAGCGGGTTTGCCCGTCTTGCAAGAGCATGCATGGAAATAAAGGGCAGCTTATCAGATCGTCTTCACGGTAATCTCTAAATATATAAAGGGTCACTAAAACAAAAATCTTAGTGACAGGGCAACTTGTGACATCCAAAATCAGTATACTGGGGCAGATGTATGAAGCGGTGAGAAGGGAGGAGGAGAAGTGGCCCATGGCAACCAATCAGCTGCTCTGTATCCTTTTATATTATGCAAATCATAGATGTTTCTTCAGTGCTGATTGGCTGCCATAGGCCACTTCTCCTCTGGCTCACGCCTCCTCCCTTTATCACTGCTTCATACATCTACCCCACGGTCAGATAACTGGACTCTGCGGAACGTGTTTCACGGTAAGGTGCCTGTTTATGTTCAATGTGAAATGGGACTACTGCACCTGTACGGTCCCACTGAGCGCACATGCACAGCGGCCATTTCTGAGCCCTCTGCAAGCTGCATATGTGATGTGTAACCTTCAGATGGCGATATCTGCTTGGGTCAATTCCCAGAATGCTTTGCAATACTCTTGCTGCATCACATCCCTCCATAGAAACCTACGGGTATGCAGTTACCAGCGGGAATGGGTGGGACTCGGCAGGTATTGGAGACCTCCACTGCAGAGCCCGCTACATACGTTCAGGTGCTACTAAATATATGCGGGTGTTTTCGGGAAAATAAACACAAATAATTTTCAATAAATGGCCCATGTAACATTTACCCCGCTGTGATGCCCCAAATAAAGTTACGGTATTTGAATATTTTGGGTCCGGTGGCCATATTGTGTTGGCTCCGTTCCCCTGCCTTGTAGCGGTGGAGCCATTGTGTGTGCTTGGTTTTCCATTTACATTCTGTATATTGATGATTTCTGTTTTGTATTCTTCCCCTGCCCGGTGTCTCGCAGGCAGAATGTCCACCTGGCTGTACATGCCGAGAACTTCAAGTCTGATATTGTCTGCGTGAAAGAAATGCGCGACATCTGGTCTTGGATCCCGGAGAGATTTGCGCTCTGCCAGCCTCTTCTGCTGTACACCAATCAGGAGCACGGCAATAGCCTCAGCAGGTACGTCCTCTGCTTACCTAGGATCGTCAGTCCTAGGAGAGACATTCCGATGTGGTGGCAGTTAGGGGCCACTGGGGCAGCTGTATTAACCCTGGAGAAGTGATAAAGTGGTCGGTGATAAAACAGCAGCCAATCAGCTCCTAACTGTCCTTTTTTCAAACCCAGCCTGTAACTTAACCAAAAGTAGCTGATTGGCTGCTGCATTATTGCCTTCTTTTTTTTTTATCCCTTCACCAGACTTAATTCGTCTGCCCCACTGAGACATAACCTCGTCTCCTTTCCCAGCACTGCGCTGGGCATGTAAGGATCTGCCAGGCAGCTGAGCTAGGTATAGTCCATACAGGGGTGATGTAGGAGAGGGTTACTCCACCAAGGACCAGACTCTGGGGTAAATGTACAATAGTAGCATGAATTGAGCCGCAGTACCTCTTTATTGAGGCAAAGCAGGGACATGTTGTCATGTCTGCCGGATCTACCCCTCCCTCCAACGGTGCCTGCCGGCGCTCACAGCCCATGCGTGGTGTCCTTCCAGTGCCCTCTGTAGCGGTCGTACAGCATACATGAGGAGAGAAGCAGAATGTCCTACCTCTACTACCCCCTATAACGATGCTTCGTACATTTACCCGGTTGTGGTATATGGTTCCGACAGTCTGGGTCCCGACAGTCATGTCGGGACCCCGTCCGGCACCCATTACCCCACCCTCCAATGGTGCCTGCCGGCGCTCACAGCCGATTCGCTGTTTCCTTCCAGTGCCTCTGTAGTGGTCATACAGCATACATGAGAAGACAAGCGGAATGTCCTACCTCTTCTGCCACCTATAACGACGCTTCGTACATTTTACCCCTCTCAGAGATGGCTTCAGTTCTACTCCATCCACACCATCCTCTGCCGCACTACACCCCGCTGCAGGGTGTAGATGTAACACTTGTGTTTAATGATAACAAATCGAGTATTTATATCTGCTCAGGAATTGTGACTTCTCTGGAATTGCATCATGTCTTGTATGCAGCGATTCTGCAGGGGATTTATACAACCAGTATAACCAGTTACGGCAGTCGTTCCCAAACTTTTTCGAATCACATCACCATTGAGCACTGCACTGGGTTTGCCTATGACTTTTACCATAAATAATTTTAATTTCTCCTGGACCACCAATCCATGGCACCCCCTGCAATTGTCCTGAGGGGCCCCAGGGTGCCACAGCGGTGCATAACTCAGTGGTTTGGGACAATTGTTGTCTGCTTCTGCCGCTACATACATACTGCCTGTTCTGCTACATACTGTAGTCCTTTTAGGGCATTGCGCCACAAACACCTGCTCACCACATCTTGGCATACTTAATAAGAGTGTATCGAATAGCGTTGGAGGGAAGTAAGACCACTGTCCCACAATATATTCTGTCAGTGAGTGCTGGAAAACACTTTCCCCGACAGATTCGGAAACTTTCCATCACCGTATGACCGCTGTTGACGTGTCTCCCACAGATTCCCATCATGGCATCCTGTTGTCCACTCTTCCTTGTTACATTTCTCCATGATAAGTCTTTGGGCACATCAGAAATTACAGGGACAATCACCCAGCCCTTTGTCATTGATATCTATTCTGCTAGCCTTGATAGATGGCAGTATTGGTACTGCGCTTGTCATTGTTACCTTGTACTTCTTCCTGCGATATGCGTTACACATCTACACCACCACACGGCGGTCCATTCCCTCCGTTATCTGTGCTCTAATTGCTCATCCTGCCAATGGTGATTTATGTAGTGTGCCCAAGATGGCTGCCTCGTCTAGTGCTCTCATGGTTAAGATAAATAATACTTGATATTTATGATCCAAAATGGCTGCTTCAACCCTTTACTGTGATTTCTGCTGATCTTTGTGTTATGTTCCTGATTTCTACAAAGCGCCAGGAGTTTCCTTTTCAGGGTCCATGGGTCCCACAGGGGACATCGGGGTTGTAGGTGGATCCAGGGGGTCCGAGGCACCAATCAGCGAAGCTTCTTAAGATTTCCCAGGATGCCCGGGCCCTCTCCCCTACAACCCCGCCTCCAGGCTCACACAGCTCAGTTTTTGTTTGGTGCCTGCAGGAAGCAGACGCACCTTTTTATCAGCAGGGATTACCTCACTGAGGTAATCCCATAAGAAGCTGCTATATTCTTTTTTTTATTTTTACTTATTTTTACTTTGAATCTGCCGCCTAAGCGGCTGAGCCGCTTTGCGGCTGAGGCTGCTCACCGCCGTCAATCATCTGACGGCGGCGCGAGCAGCCGCATCACTCCTGCCGGCGCCGACATTCCCCCACGACCTCGGTCAAGCGGGGTAGCCCGGCGGAGGGGAGACAGCGCCTAGCACCGCGGGATCTCCTCCAGGCAGCGTGGCCGGAGTCCAGGAGAAGGTAAGGCTCTCTTAGAGAGCACAAACCGCTGCCATGCTGCGCGCTGTGGGAGACAGCCGCAGCAGCTGGCGTGGACACTGGCCCTCGAGTCAGGGACTCCACTAGACCACCGGGGACCGGAGCGCAGGCCAGGATGTGGGGGACATCCATTTTACAAGGCTCCTTTTTACCTGGTGGGGGAAGACCAGCAAGGGGAGTTGGCGCGTAGCCTGCAGTCCCTCCCCCAGCTTTGGCGCCATTCTCCTCGGAGATAGCCGCTCAGTTAGCTGCATTAACCCTGTGCCCGCCCCCCCTTCTCTCAGACCAGCGCCATTTCCACAGGCACAGTAGTCTTCCAGAGAGAGGGCACAGTCTCCCCTGTGAAACCGTTCACTGACTAAGTGATTGCTTTCACAGACACCCTAAATCCCCCTTACTCCATTAGAGTTCAAGCGGTTGATACAGGGTGTGATAGCATTTATAGGCTGTAATATGGCTGTATGTAAATGCTTGTGTATGTGACTGCAATGTGCTAGTTCTTTTACTTTCACTTTCTGTCAGTACTTCTGCACTGTCCACTGTATTTCTCTCATCTTCTGAGGAGGATGACAGAGGTTTAATCCTCTAGGGTCACATACACTCAGTGATATCACTCTAGGTTCCCTCTGTGGTGTATACCTATTGTGCACTGTAACCCCCCCACTTTGGGATTGTTTGCATTATATCCAAACGGGGGTACAACCAGACAGAGTTTACAAAACTCCTGTCCTGCAAGAGCTGTGCTGCAGGCCTGTCTAACAGGATGTCTTCCAGGACGGGTTATATGTTATTCACTTTACCCCCCCTGGCCAGTCTTCTGCCACAGTGGTTCCCTCAACCTCCCTGGGCAGCCTAACAACAGTTACTAGGCAACCTATTGGATTGCCTTTGACCCCTCTGTAGTCCAGCCCCCCTCCCCCACCTTGGTGGGAGGCCCTGTCTACCTCTGTGCGGATCTGGCAGCAGTTTTCGGTAGCTAGGCAACACCTGCTACCTGACGCTGCACTACCTAATAGGTTTCTGTTAACAATTGCTCTCTGTAGCACAGGTTGACACAGATCATAAGGGGGAAAATAATGTTAATGCTGAGGATGTCATCAATATTCATAATGACAATATGATGATGCTATGCCTACAGCACTCCTGCTTCGAAGCAGGGACAACTGATGCGGCAGCTCTCACTCATGCAATCCGTGAGGTGTTAATGTCAGACTTGGTGAAGCCTGAACCTACTGCTAAAACCAGAGATGGTTTCTAATAAAAGCAGAAACTAACCCTACTGCCCTCATTCAGACCACTTGATGGTAATCAGGAGGGATTAAGGGGCTAGTCAGGTTTGTGAACCACGCCTACTCCCTTGGTTTATTCTAAGGTATCCTTCAATACTGTTGGTCACTTCAGGATTGATATTAAAAGACCCTACCAAGGTGTTTGAAGCACTCCTTAAGGGCCATATCCCCATTCACTGGGGAGGACCTCTATTGACATGGCTAAAGCCACTTATACAGGTCCTAGAAGACTCCTCCGAGGATGCTAAGTTATGTGTACTTCACATTAAACAAGCAGCATTATATACATATATACATAGATATTTATATCTATATATGTATATACATATATATATATATATATATATATATATATATATATATATATATATATATATATATATATATATATATATATATATATATATATATATATATATATATATATACATAGGAGCTATATCAGGCTGGCACTGTCGCTGCCCAGACATCCACCAGCTTCATTCATGCCAGCCGTATCATTTGCCCAATACAGGGAAAGTGGACCTGGAGTCCTGGTAGACCTTGGAACTTTTACCTTTTTAAGGGTAAAAATTATTTTGGGGAAAGGCCTTAACAAGTTTGTGGCCTCTCTGACAGCTGCCAATATTGCGTGTCTATCCACGGCTTTACCCCAAAAAGGAAAACCCGAGATCAGTCCTATTCTAGGACCAATCATGCCATTAAGGCAAGCCCAAGCATGGGCCACTACAGGCTCCTGCCCATCCCGGCAACCACCTGCATAACGGCCCCTCCACAGGGGGAACCCCAAGCGGGAGGCTGACTTCTCGTCTTCCTCACCTGCAGCCATACCACACTGGATAAGGCATATCTCGTCCAATCCGGGAAAACAGTGTTAGACCTGGTTACTAAGTGGATCGGAGTCCACATGGGAACACCAGGTGCTGTAGGAACACCAGTGACTATACATGCCTGGGTAAAGGAAGTTGTGTCACAGGGATAAGGTCTTTGCATGGGTCTACCTCACACAGACTAAGCAGAACAATTATTAAAATAAAAAGGTCTGCCACGGTCTCGGGTCATCCCTCACCACTAGAGAAGACTCTGCTACTACTCGTCTTTGGTCCTGGTTCTAAAACGGAACTTACAGGCCACTTCTAAAACTGAAGTCTCTTTAGGGTGGTGCAGGGTTCAAAGTTTCGGATGGAAACTTTAAGGGCAATAATCCTACCCATGGAACGGGGGATAAATAGTCACCCTGGGCATTCGGGACGCTTACTGGCATGTCCCAAATCTGCCAGCATACCAGAAACATTTCAGGTTTGCTTTTTAAAATAGCCATTTTTAATTCTACTGGGCTTAGCCACAGCCCCAGGATTTTCACAAAACTCATGGCTTTTATGGCTGAACATTCACCATCTGGGTATCCGAGTATTTCTATATATTTAGACGACCTACTACTGGTGGCCAAGTCCCTATTATTGCTGTTATCTCACCTATAGATAACAATCAGGACACTCCAACATCTCGGTTGGCTCCTCTCGCAACAAAGGTGGCATCTGGAGAGCTACACTGGACACTCAGTCATGTAGGATGTCTCTTCTCAGGGACAAGGACAATTCTCTGCATCACCAAATATGGGTGTTTTTTGCAGATTTCCAGAGTCTTAAGCCACTGGGCGCAATGAAAATCTTGGGAATTGATGATGTCAATGTTTGAACATGGTGGAGTGGGCACAGTTTCATTTTTGCCCTCTCAACACCTCATTCTGGCAAAACGGATGGACAATATCAGGTCCACAAGTCAACGTCCCTTCTGGTTCTAAGAAGGGTCGATCGCCGCCCTTCAAGGCTGGGGGACATTAGCTCACTCCCGAGCCTTGCAGGGCATGTGGGCCAATCCAAAAACACGTCTCTTCATTAACGTGTTGGAGCTTTGGGCAACTTACAAGGCCCTAATAATCCGCTCTCAGGACTTTCTTCAGAAGAACCCGGTCCTGATCAGAGTAGACAAGGCCACGGCTGTGGTGTACATACTTGACCAAGGATACCCTCGCAGCACTGCTGCTCTCCAAGTAGTCTCTAGGATCTCTGCCTGGGCGAAACAGTGTCTTATGGCTCTGTCTGCGATCTTCCCAGCAGTTCTAAATTGGAAAACAGATCCCTAAATCGACTTCCATCGGGGGGAGTGGTCACTCCATCCAGAGTTATTCGCCCTCCTCAAAGACCGATGGGACCTACCAGAAATGGACTTAATGGTGTCCAGACACAACAAAAGTGTCAACATTCGGGTCAGGGTACAGGGATCATCAAGCTAGCTTCATGGATGCCCTAGCAGGTCCAAGGAATTATTATCTTCCGTATGTCTTCCCACCAAAATCCATGATTCCCAGGGTAATCAGGATATTCAAATAGGGAGGCGGGAACCTCGTCCTGACAGCTCCAGCCGGGCCACTCAGCACTGGTATGTGGACCTTCTACAAATGTCCTCCCAACCACCCTTCCTCTTAACCTTTCGGGTGGTCTCATACTCGAGGACCTGGTCAGCGCCTGTCGTTGATAGCGTGGCGCTTGAAACTACTTTACTGTAAAGTAAAAAAATTTCTTCCAAAATAAGCCAAAGGCATGATTCAGGCGTGCAAGCCAGTATCATTCAGAATTTATTACCAAATATGGCACACCTACTGTATGTGGTGTACGGCTAGGAAGTTTGTTCCAAAGGTTTTCAAGGTGGCCAGATTTCTGGCATCCCTACAAAAGGTTCTGGACATTGGACTTAGACTACGTCTCTAAAAATCAAAGTCTCACCCTTATCCATCTGGGTTCAGATGAAATTAACCTTCTTGCCGGAGGTACGTACACTCCTACAGGGAGTGATTCATTCTCACCTCCATGTGGTCCCCCTACAACTCAGTGGGATTTGTCATTTGGACTGCAGGCCTTAATCAAGCCTCCTTTCGAGCCGCTACAAGCGGCGGATTTCAAAAGGTTGACAGACAAGATAGTATTCGTCTTGGTCATTGCTTCCGCAAGATATGTCAGCTTTCTCATGTAAGCTCCTCTCCTCATATTTCATCCCAATAGGGATGTTGTGGACTAAAACATCGCACCTTCTAAAGTTGGTCTCCAGATTCCACATCAATCAGGAGATGGTGATTCCGGCATTTAACACGGAATATATCTCTACAGAGGAACGCTTATTGGATGTGGTCAGGGCTCTACTAAGACGTACTAAGACGGTCAGAAAATCTAATTCCCTTTTCGTGGTTTATGAATTCCACAAAAAGGGTTGGCCAGCGAACAAACAGACTATTGCTCGCTGGATCTGCATGGCTATTCAAGATGCTTATTGGCAGGATAATCTGCCTTTTCCTCCTTCCACCAAAGCACACTATTCCAGAGCGGCTGACCTATCATGGGCAACACGCCAAGGTGCTTTGGCCGAACAGCTGTGCAAGACTGCAACGTGGTCATCTGTTCATACCTTCATTAAGTTCTATGCTTTTGACACGTTCGCCTCCCAGGATTCCTCCTTTGGTCGTCGGGTACTTCTGACACCTCAGGCAAATTCCCTCCCTTGAAATACGGCTTGTGACATCCCCGATGTCCCCTGTGGGACCCATGGACCCTGAAAAGGAAAATGAAAGTTATGGTAGAACCTACCTTTGTTAACTTTCTTTCCTTGAAGTCCATGGGAACCACAGGGCGCCCTCCCTTCAATTTGTTCCTGAGGTTTCCCTATGTGTGATATACTGCACTGTGACCTTTAACGACCATAGTCTTGTTCATGTACCGTGATATGTATGTATGTATGTGTACTTGGACATGTGTTCTCTCTGTCCTCTTCTTTTCTCCGCTTCCTGCTTACGGCTTGTTACCAAAACTGAGCTGTGTGAGCCTGGAGGCGGGGTTGTAGGGGAGAGGGCCCGGGCATCCTGGGAAATCTTAAGAAGCTTCGCTGATTGGTGCCTCGGACCCCCTGGATCCACCTACAACCCCGATGTCCCCTGTGGTTCCCATGGACTTCAAGGAAAGAAAGTTAACAAAGGTAGGTTCTACCATAACTTTCATTTTTTCTGGAGGAACGCACTATAATAAAAAAAATATATTCTTATTGTTTCTGAGGTAGAATGTTGAGTAGTAGGTTCTACATCGTCCTCTCATTATGGTTTCTGTACAAAACAGGCACTGTAGTGGGTTATCCCGTCTGACCTCTGTTTTCATTGGCAGGTTTTACTTGCACTGTGAGTGTCATGAGCCCACCCTTCTCCTCATCAAAACCACCAACCAAGAGGTATGTAACACGAATGTGCAGCCAGGCACCTTCTTATGTCTGGTAATGGTTAGAACAGGGGTCCTCAACTATTTTGCTCTGGGGCCCCATTAGACAATAAAAATAATTACGGGACCCCAGCAAGTGACTGCAGAAGGTCATCACATCACATGTGTAGTCAGCAGACAGCACATACTTGCCTACTTTTGAAAACGAGTTTCAGGGAGATTATAGTTGGTAGTAGAATTTTGCACAGTGCCCCATTGTGGGGGCGTGTCATGCTCCACCCAAAGGGCGTGTCTAGTTCCATATATGGAGAGATTGTGAACGTGGCACCTAGAGTTGTGGGTGTTTCCTGCTACATCTGAGAGGAATGACTTATATACAAATGTAGATGAGCCCCAAAGCAGTTACTAAGAGATACTATACTTGGTAAAGTGCTGGGAAATGCGCTGATGATTCAATGTAAATGTATCTGTCTCTTATTCCTTTTTTTTCCCCAAAAAATGTAACCGTGTAATGTGGGCTTGGTGACATGAGGGAGATTGCTGTTATTTCAGGGAGTCACCTGCAGAATTCAGGAGGGTAGGCTACTATGCATACTGTACATGCCAGCTATGTGGAGGCATAAAATGATGGGAGGAGTCTAAAATAACAGTCACTGACTGAGATTACAAAAATCATCAGCCTGATGGTCAGCAACATGGCGTGACGACCAAGGTTGGGACCCACTTTGGGGTCAGGACCCACAGTTTGAGAACCGCTGGGTTAGAACATATTCTCTGTCCAAATTGTCAAATCACAGGCCTCTCCTGGTCTCTGCCACAGACAGGCCTCTCTCAAGGGCTTAATGCTATGACCCAGTCACGTTGCTATTTAAACTTCGATGATGCATTTATCATGGTCCTTGCTATAGGCCCATTAGCGGAGGCGCGTTGCTAGCACCCTGCCTTTACAAACCCCCTGTGATACAAGTCTGCTATCTTCCCAGCATTGTGGCAGCAGGCCTGCACCTTGTGAGGGCTTCTCAGGAGCTTTATCTACATTCTATTACTAAGTAACTGTCCGCTTCGTAGGTGTGCGGGGCTTTCCTCTCTACCGACTGGAACGCGCGCAAGAAGAGCGGGAACAAGCTGAGTTTCTTCGGGACTGGAGAGTGCTTTGTATTTCGGGTAAGGTTCAGTTCTTCTGGTTATGGACTTGAGATGATCAGATGTGATCCATGACCTGATCTCTTGGTAGCCGCTTGTAGATTTTACTCCGATGTTCTTATGGGACACTGCACAACAGTCAGACGGTTCCGTAGTGATGTCCTGAAAACTTGTCCATAGACCAAACCCCACCATGTTCTCCTCCTCCTTTTCTCATCCATTCAGCTGCAGCCGGAGGTGGAGCGTTACGAGTGGGTGATCATTAAACATCCAGAGCTTGGCAGAGTAAGTTCTGCAGCCGCAGATAAAGAAACCAACTCTTCACTGGAGACCGCAGACGGAACCGACCCTTCCGACCGCCTCTCCCCCTTCTTGGCCACCCGTCACTTCAACCTCCCATCCAAAACCGCTTCTATGTTTATGGCAGGGAGCACCGACTGCATCATCATAGGTGAGTAGCCATTACTACTGGTGCTTCGTATAGACTGCATGATCATGCTAGGACCTTCTTCTAGACTGACGTTCTCTTCCATCAGGTGGTGGTGACGGCCAAGCCCTTTATCTGGATTCAGACCTGAATTATGGAAGAACCAGTCACTGCAATACTTTCAATAACCAACCTCTCTGCTCGGAAACCTTCCAGATCGCAACGATTGAGGTGTGGGGCTTCAAGGACCACTTAACCAACGATGACCATTCCTCTGCGTTACCTTGAGTCGCCCTTTTAGCTATCTGCACATGGTTCTGGCCATGCGGAAACATCTGAGCAGGTACCTAGGCGGTTAGTCGGGGTTCTACCATGCACTGGGAGGCGCCGCTTCTCTGTAGAACTGTAGCGGTTGGACACAACCGTACAAAGCACTAACAAAACTACAGTGATGTACCCTTAATAGCTTAATTCTGTCTCATGGGACCAAAGTGAACTGTGCCCTCTACACTTGGCACTCCCAGATTATGGACTGGCTTCTGTTAGAATACAGAACATTCTAATGCCGTGAGGCGGCACTCGCGGGTATAAGAATGAATTGTTCTTTGACTTGACACCTCCGTCTCTCCCTGGGGGTGGGGGTGTATTCTGCATATCTGGGGTCATATCCCATATCCTCAGGGCACCCGGCCTCCTGTACACTTTCTCCCACTTGTGTCACGGATTTCTGCGTTAAGTGTTTTTTTCATTCCCCTTCCACAGAAACGTCCATTACTGGAATGACTGTTACCAAGTTGGTATAGATATAATATTTGAATTAAAATGAATGTGTGGCATTGGGCTTGTTTTGTGTTGTATCATTCTCACTTTATTATTTTGTGTGCCATTGCTTAGAAATATACATACATAGGCTAGATTAGCATTTACTTGTAGACAGAACAGGTCTGGAATCAATCCAAGATTATTTAAAGGCCAAGAGTCCGAGCCCTTAAACAAAACCACTATTTCAGACTGTTCTGTACAGAGTGAGTGTTTTTAATGCTTGTTCCAATGGGTTATAAAATGGGTGTTGTCTTAAGGTGACAGAGTAACAAAAAGCGAGATCTACAAAGTATTATGGCTCCTACATCATTTAGCCTATAATAACCTAAAAAATGTTTGGCATCGCTATAGGAAAGATGGTTCAAATCTCTGTCTCTGAGATTTAGCACCCTCTCCCCTCATGTGCAGTATTTTATTATTATTATTATTATTATTATTATTATTATTATTATTATTACATTGTATTTATTAGGCATCACAATTAGTTGTCAGCGCCGTACATTTAGCACACGTTAGAACAATACAGTGTACACCGAATTATAACGTTACATTAATTGAAAAACTAGAAACCGAGCTCAGGTAACAATTCGCAGCACCGAGCACAGGTAACAATTCGCAGCACAAGTCTCCGTACACCGTACAGCAGAGATGTAGGGTGTCAGAGGAGATGTCCGAGTAATACCGGAGGAACGGATCTGAGCGAGGGGAGATACAGGGATAGACGGTCGCTGAGTAGGAGAACGCTGTCCTATATCTTTTCTTCTCTGGGACAATGCATCCATCATTACTCAGGAATGATACAAGCCTTGTGTTTTTACTCCTGCCATTTATATTTTAGAACATAGATTTATTTTTAGTGTCACTGAAACCAGGGCCCTGTCCAGGAGTAAAGACAACTGGAAGACATGTAATTTATTATATTACATCTTAAAAATAAAAACCATACAGATCTATGGGGCCCGCAGGAATCTCCTGCAGTATTCCCTGCACAGAACACAGTCCATGATTATGGGAGAAACAGGAGGCACTTACATTTCAATGGCAATGAGTTTAAATGGAAAATTTTCTTTTTTTTTTATAAAAACAAAAAAGAAAAGAAATAAAAATAGTTTTGAAAGTTGTTTTGGCCTCTACATTTTACTCTGTCCACTAGATGGCAGCAGTGACAGTGTTCACACAGTACTGTGTATCACATACGTTCATTGTTCTATTATACAATGTATTGCCTTTAACGTTTCCTGTGACAGTACTTGTGTAATAGAGGTGCTACTAGGCAGAAAAAAGACCATTCAGTTGCACAATCTGAACCTTTTTAATAAACTGCAATTTAACATGGAGAAAAAAAATTGAGGTTCTTACCATATTTTTGGGCAAAAAAATATGGGACCACCTACCCTAGCCAGGTGACCTTCTTTTTCCAGTATGGCACAAGCGCTAGGTGTATGAGCACACATCTGTATTGATTCTAGGTAGACGTTCCCAGTATGTGTGGCAATAAAGCTTATTTACTACCTTACTGCCTCAATGACTTCTAAAAAAAAGAACAACAGCCAATGAGAGTGACCGAGCAGATTTCTGGGTTTCTCTGATTGGCCACTCTTCTTGTTAGCTTTTGCAGGTAAGCAATGCCCTTCCAAACGCCGCCCCTGCCCGCTGCAGAATCTAGTCACCGCCGACCGCTATTGGTCGACCTAGACATTGTCTATCATTATTACGTAATCGATGGATAAAGCGAAGGATCGTTTCCAGTTGCGATCCATGTTGCTGCATCTCCACCAATCATATTGCCTGGTGGAAGTGATGGCTTGATAAAGGACACAGGGGTAGATGTATGAAGTGATAAGGGAGGAGAAGTGGCCCATGGCAACCAATCGGCTGCTCTGTATAATTTTGTATTATGCAAATTATAGATGTTACTTCAGTGCTGATTGGTTGCCATGGGCCACTTCTCTGGCTCACTTCTCCCTTATCACTGCTTCATACATCTACCCCACAGATACAATTCCTCCACAGACTGTTATTGTGTGTCACACGCCGCCGCGGTGGTACACGGCGGGTACTGTACTCACCCGCCCGTGTCCGCCGCCGGCTGGCGTGTGTCTGCCTCCATGTCAGGTGAGGCGGCAGGTAGAGGTCCGGCAGTGTTGGAAGGCAGAATGGGAATCTGCAGCGTGGTCCTGCTCTAAGACTATAGATGCAGTGAGACCAGCGCCGCCATCTTGCTTGAGGGCAAACAGGGGATTGGGCCAGGTAAGGTATTCTCACCTGTTTTACTGTGACAGCCAATGGCAGCCGCGCTCTATGCATATAGGGGATCTGCCTAGGTAGCTCAGTGTCAGTGCAAAAAGTCTTCTGTGCCGTGCACTTCCTGGAAGGCTCCTGACTCATTGTACCCTTGCTATTCCCGCTGTGCCCGTCAGCTTGCTATTGGCTATTTGACCTCATCGCTCATTCCAGTCACGCTGGTCGCCAGCTTCTCCCTGGTACTCTTGGGTGCTACCTCCTGGATTCCTAACTCCGGTTCCGCTCCTGGATCTTCCAAGAATCCGTCTCCAGCATCCTCAGGTCTCAGCCATTCCTCATAATTCTTTCAGTCTCCAGATCCATTGTTGTTGCCATCCTTCCACTTCTTTACCTGGACATTCCTCATCATTGTTATCTGGACATTCCTCATCATTGTACTCTGGATATTCCTCATCATTGTTATCTGGACATTCTTTATCATTGCTATTTATTATTATTTTGCCTGCCTTTATCTCAAAGAAGTATTTGAGTCCCTGTATGACATCATTCATTAAACCCGCTTGTTTTAACCCTACTGCTGCTGCCTCGTCTCCAGTCCCTGTGCATCACACAACCTCATCTGAATTTTCAACTGTGACATTGTGCTGTGCAAGCAAGATGTAGTGCAGCCAGCCGCCACATGGAGGGTTGTGTCAATGATACATTAGTGTATAAAAATGCCTTTGTGTTAGATTTTAGGAAGGCTGATTTTGTAGAGATGGGAAACTCTGTAAGGCATTCTTTGGCAGAGCGGAGGAACTTGGAAGGAGTGCAGGAGAAGTGGGAAAATTTAAAAAGTGCAATACTTAAAGCAACAGAACTTTGTGTCAAGAGTTAGGAAAAACACAAGGGAAAAGAAAGCCATTGTGGTTTACGAAAGAAGTAGCAAGTATTGTGAAAGCAAAAAAGTTGGCTTTTAAGAAATATAAGCAGACCCAGAATAATGAGGACAAAGAGGTATATCTTGTTAGACATAAGGAGGCTAAGAAGGTAATCAGATGAAAAGCACGGGCTGAGGAGAAAATGGCCCAGTCAGTGGGTAAAGGGGGAATTTTTTTTTTTAGGTATATAAGAAAAAGGAGAAAAAACTAAAAGTGGAGTAATAAGACTAAAGACAGAGAGTGGAAGTCTTCTTGAGGGGGACAATGTAATAGCAGATCATATTAATAATTATTTCTGCTCAGTATTCACTGCTGGAAGAGAGGGGAAGGGGCCACAGTTAAGTTGCAAGTATAGTCAGAAAAATTAGGGAGAAACATGTACATTTACAGAGGAGAAAGTCCACACAGAACTCTCAAAACTGAAAGTGGATAAATCAATGGGGCCAGATGGGATACATCCAAGGATACTAAAAGAGCTTAAAGGGAGCTGGTAAAACCATTAACAGAATTATTCAACCAGCTACTGGAGTAATCCCAGAGGACTGGAAAACAGAGAATGTAGTCCCACTGCACAAAAGTGGAAGCAAGGAAGAGGGACGCAACTATCAACCAGTGAGCCTTACATCAGTAGTAGGGAAATTGATGGAAACACTCTTAAAAACAAAGAGTTGTAGAATATCTCAAAACCAGCAATTTACAGGAACCGAAACAGCATGGGTTTACTGAGGGAAGATCATGTCAAACTAATTTTATTGACTTTTTTGACTGGGTGACTAAAGTAATAGATCAAGATGGGGCTGTAGATGTAGCTTATCTAGACTTTAGTAAGGCTATTGACACTGTCCCACATCACAGACTGTTAAATAAACTTGAAAACTTGGGATTGGATTCTAAGATAGTTGAATGGATAAGATCTTGGTCGCAGGAGTTGTAGTAAACGGAGTACAGTCAAAGGAGGGAAAGGTTACAAGTGGGGTACCCCAGGGATCTGTACTTGGACCAGTGCTTTTTAATATCTTTATTGGTGATATTGCAAATGGAATTGAGAATAAAATGTGCTTTTTGCAGATGACACAAAGGTATGCAACAGGGTAGACACACCAGGAGGGGTAAAACAAATGATTGATGATCTAGGTAGATTAGAGGAATGGGCAAGTGCATGGCAACTACAGTTTAATGCCAAAAATTGCAAATCATGCACTTGGGTCTCAAAAATCCAAAGACTAAATATAGTATAAATGGCTCTATAATGGAAACTACCGAGGAAGAGAGGTGTCAGTATTTCAGGGGACTTAAAGGCAGGTAGGCAATGTAACAAAGCAATGAAGAAGGCAAGTCAGATGCTTGGTTGCATAGGGAGAGGTATCGGCAGTAGGAAGAAAGAAGTAATAATGCCACTGTATAGGTAATTAGTACGACCTCATCTAGAGTACTGGGTTCAGTTCTGGGGGCCATATCTCCAGAAGGATATAAATACATTAGAGACTGTACAAAAAAGGGCAACTAAAATGGTGCATAGTCTACATCACAAAACGTACCAGGAAAGACTAAAAGATCTTAATATGTATAGTTTAGAGCAGAGAAGGGAAAGGGGGGACATGATAGAAACTTTCACATATATCAAGGGTTTTAACAAGGTACAGGTGGGAGACATTCTTCACAGGAAGAGGAGCAGCAGAACACGAGGACATGCACTGACACTAGAGGGAGGAAGATTCAGGGGAAATGTGAGGAAGAATTACTTCACAGAAGGAGTAGTAGATAAGTGGAATAGCCTCCCATCAAAGGTTGTAGGGGCAAATACAGTAGTACAATTTAAACATGCTTGGGATAGGCATATTGATATCCTTACAAAGAAATAAGGATCAAATATGGGCCTTTATTCAGATCTGATCGCAGTACAAATTTGTTTGGAAAATGGGCAAAACCATGTGCACTGCAGGTGGGGCAGATGTAACGTGCAGAGAGAGTTAGATTTATGTGAGTTATTTTGTTTCTCTGCGGGGTAAATACTGGCTGCATTATTATTACACTGCAATTTAGATATCAGTTTCAACACACCCCACCCAAATGTAACTCTCTCTGCACATGGTACATCTGCCCCACCTGCAGTGCACATGGTTTTGCCCATTTTCCAAACAAATTTGTACTGCGATCAGATCTGAATAACCCTCATGGTTTGAGGTAACATGTTTAAAAAAGGGGCAGACTAGATGGGCCAAGTGGTTCTTATCTGCCGTCACATTCTATGTTTCTGTGTTATGTCTGTGCTTATTTTGGTATTGGTGTAGAGAAGAAGACTGCGCTGTACATCAGGGTAGACGTGGTGCTGAAGATGGTTTTCATCATTGATCGACGTGTTGTGGCTTCTACAAATCTGTAGGATAATAATGTTATTTTTATAGTGCTCTTTTCCCAATAGGACCCTGGGCCTTCTCCATGCTTGGATGCAATGCAGCGTTTATCAGCAGACTATGTGCTGTGATCGCACTGTGCCCTGTGCCAAGGGAGTACTAGCAGAAACGTAGGAGTGTCACAACATGGCTACTGCCGGTTCCTTCTGCGTAGCCTTAGGGCTTCCCTAGCAGTCAGTGTGCTCCGTTATTGTGTATAGTCTGTGTATTTTTATCTTCTTTGCTGGCCGGCAGCTTCGCTTGCGATGACCATCCGTTCCCGTTCCAGCTGCGTAGGAAAGTAGGTACCGATAAAGGTATAAATCTGATGGTGCCTATGTGCAGAATTGGACTTGCAATAGCGCCTTCTGCCCTGTCATCTACGCATGATAAACATGTTGTAGCATTTGGGGGGGGGGGGGGCATGTGACACCGTTCTACCAATGGGATTGGGTCTGGGGTCTTACTGAGGTCACAGTACCAAATGGTCAGACTGAGTTAGCGTCAAGGTGACCAGCGCCCAAACACATTGCGAATCACGGCCGCCGGTTGCTATTGTGGTCTGAGACGCAGCACTCGGATCCTCACTAACGCTAACATTTTAATGGCAGTGAATTGCGCCGCTGTTTCCTTGCGGCTGAGCCGTCTCATATAATCCTGACTGGCCTATAATACAGTACAGAAGTTTAGCTATAATCTTGTATATTTTCTGGAATAAATGTTTTTTCCTTTGCCTATCTGAAGGGGGCAGTGTTAACCAAATAAACACACCAATACCATGCGACAACCCTGTCTGCATAAGAAGTCTAAAGGTAAACCGGGATGTCATACAAGCGCAGACCACCGCTGAATCTGTGGATGGATTTGAGGCATCTGGTTCGGAGTGACCGCTGATCAATGTATATGTGCCTGCACAATAGGATCTGGCCACACACACAGATTAATGAGGTTCTCTAATGTGCTCTGGACTGCAGTCATTGGCCAAACGGTGTCCCCCGAAGCCCGATCTGCTCAGAGCTCACCTCTGACCTCCCCAAATTAATCACCAGTCCCTCACATTGATAGATGATTAGAGAGCGGGCTGAGGGAGAGTGAGGCGCGCTCTGCATGGTGGCTGGCTGGATGGATCTGGTCTATACAGCTGAATGTTAGATCCGGTGCAGCACGGTTGGTGTAGTGGTTGGCATTACTGCCCCACATCCTTAAGGTAAAAACTCCAATGCCTAACCAAGACAAGGGCGCGGAGGTATTTGGTTTCCTCCATGGTTTATTTACTGCGATAGGAGTTCTATTGAAGATGAGATGTTGCTATGGGCAATTAATCCCAATCTATTTATTTATTTATTTATTTAGCACCTTCTAAAAGATAGTAGTTAGAATGTGATTGGTTGCCCATAGCAACGTCCCATCTTCTTACAGCCACCAATGGTATATCAATGGGCAAGTACAAATACATGTGTAAATGGAAATGCCAACCATTGATTGCTCACTGTGGGGCAGATTTATAAAGCCTGGTGAAGTGATAAAGTTGCTGGTTCTTTTATCGCAAGTGAATCAGTTCCTAACTGTCAAGTTACAGGCTGGGTTTGCAAAAATGACAAGAGCTGATTGGCTGCTGCATTGTCACCAGCCATTTATCACTTCACCAGGCTTAATACATCTGCCCCTGTATATGGCTTCCGGGTCTACCAATGGTCACCACTAGGACTGATGCAAAATGACCTACGTATTTTTTTGAACTCGCTGCATAATATGTGGGCTATATAAATAAGTGTCCTTTCTGGCTGAATCAGAACAACCTATTGGGCTTGGTGTGTATGCCCGATATGCGGGTCCCCGTGGTCCTTGGCGAGATGAGACCTTGTGTATCCCCAGGAGCATGTAACTGATAACCTTGGTCTTGCAGTGATCTCTGAGATTGCTCACAGGGAAATAGCACCGGTGACAGAGCAGGAACGTGACTTTGGGGAAGTGGTAAAACAGGAAGTGATGGTGTGGGGACAGTCACACACACACACACACACACGACTTCTGCCCATATTAGCAGCAATTGGTTGCACAAGCATTGCTAAACCAGTGTGTGGCCTCTGCTGCACCCATCCTGACCCAGACCTACCTTACAGTAACCGCGGGTGACAATGGGTGAACTGATTAGGGAATAGGAGGGTTCCTGATATCTGTCATTTAATGGCGGAAGGATTAGGTTATGGCTGCATTGGCTAGTAACACTGCATACCGTACAGATCGGGGTTCCAGTTTTGTAATATGATTATTAGTGATAATGTGAGCGAAATGCGTAAATCTTTGCACTGTCAGTACTTCCCTGTGTGTTGTTTCCATGCATACTCCCTGCATATGCGCTCAGTATACACTGGTGCACATTCTTCTTTGCATCAAGCACGTTTTTTCAAGTAAAATGATAAATTGGCAATACTGAGGTGTTAAATGGGGGCTAGTGCTTGGTTTCCAGTCACCACCTAATTGCTGTGCTGCACAAGGAGGGAACCAGTGACTCTGGCGCTCCATAACACTAAGTGGTCCATTTATTAAGATGGGAGTTCTATTGAAGATGGGATGTTCGTATGGACAACCAATCAGATTATATTGTTTATCTTGTAGAACGTGCTAAATAAATAAGTAGAATCTGGTTGCTATGGGCAACGTCCCATCTGCAATAAACTCCCATCTTAGTAAATTTACCCCAATATTTTAAATCCAATATTGGTGTTGTGACCCATCATTAGCAGCCTGTCGGCAGGTGGTCTCTTCCTGGCTGATCTGGTTCTGGGCACTTTCCTAGCCAGTATAGCTGCCTACAGTACGGCAACTTCACAGACTTTGCCACTCTGGGTTTGTAGGTGAACTTTTACCTGCATTGCCACCGTCCTGCCCGTCATTGCCCCATGCTGCAAACTCCGTATTTTACAGTGGGAAGAGACTGATCACGTGTTCTCTTCACCACACCACCTATATGGGAAACCCAAAGACAAGGTTTTGGTTTAGTCCGATCCGAGCTAGTTCTTTTATTACACATGTGCTTCATATCCTTAAGGGGCTCATTTTAGCATTGAATATTAGTGGCTTATACCCCAAAAACCATTTTCAATGGGTAACGTCAAATATTTAGTATCCCCTCCATGTATGGAGGTGGGATCACTGAAGATCTTTCCATTATCTGGCGTGTTCTTTCAGAACCCTTCCTGGCAATGGTAAAATGACCCCCCCCCCCCTCCTTCCCATCAACCACACCAACTTACTTGGAGGGAGCAGGTGGAGGCAGTGGGTGGGTGTTGTGCCGGGCGGTGAGTTTCCGGGTGACTGAACTTCTGAAGTGCAGCCGGGATGCGGGAGGGTTCCGGTGGATAATTGTTTGGCCTGCGCAGCGTGACCTATGACCTAATCACGCTACGCGTCAGGGTTGGGAACAGCCGGGCAGCCTGCGCATGCATAGTCTAATCCCGAAATCCCTGGATTGGATACACCAATCCCGGGATTGAAATCCCGGACATTTTGGGGCCAATCCCGGGATCCCCCCGATCCTGGGATTGGCCACCCTACTTGTCATGCTTTGGATTTTTACCATTCCCAATCCATGTGGATGTTTAAAGCATGAAAACAATAAAAAATAAAATAAAATATGAAAAATGAATGTCGACCTTTTTATGTGTTGACCACTGTCACGTCGACCATTTGGTGTTGATCTATTGACTATCTAGACACTGTTGACCTATCTTCCGGGTACCTGAGAGGCGATGTTCTCCTAGGTATTGTGCCAGCCCTACAATGCCTGGTGGGCACACTGTAATAGGATTTATGTGATGTCATCAGATTCATCTAGTAAGAGAACATGATATTTTGGGGTTACTTCAGACCTGGTCGCGCGACTGTGAATTAACAGTGTTCAGGTAGATGCCGCCCTCCAGAGTGAAATCTCAGAGTGAAGTCTATCGGTACTCGTACGCTGTACAAATGTGCGGCGGGTGATCAGGTCTGAATGACCCCGTGTATGTCTTTGCTTCTGTATGTACCTAGGACGGGACTCTCCAGCAGGGCTTGTTCTTGTCCTAGGATTCCGTCTGCCTACAGTGCTGAGTGTTAGTAATGCATCCTGCACAGCTGAGAGACGATGTAGTCCCAGGGGCCTCCTCGTCGGGATGGCTGCGTCAGTATAACGGTCTCACTTCATTAATGCACACATTACAATAGCACTGCAATATCGTTTTATAGTGAACGCCAAAGGCCTTGGGTCATGGATTTGTTTAGAGAAATGGAAATACACAGAATCCGTTCAGTTGTCGGCAATGCAGTGCAGAGTTCCCCTGTGTGCGATCTGCTCGCTGGGTCTTCACCAACATGGCAGCGACCCACTACATGGAGACAGGACAGAAATGATATAGCCCCATACCTGGACATAAGGCTTGTCATATACATTGTTCTCTTTCTTAAACAACTGGAGAGGACTCCCCAGTTCATTCAGCGCCTGCAATGGATTCCAAACTGGGAGAGTTAGAAGACTTCAGTGTCCTGGATTCACTATAGACTCTGCAGAGCCTGTGGGGGAGATGACTACTTTGTCCATTTTCTCTACCTGCTGCCTCATTTCCTGACCCTCCCTGCCATCCTCACTTCCTGCCTCAGGTCTCCTTACCTGCACCCACCTGTAGCATGACACCGCGGGCTGTTGGAGCCCGGTGCTGGTTTCAAAATACGAGGGACCCCCAGAATTTGTGTCCCCCCGTGTTTTTGAAACCAGGACCAGTCCAAAAGTCCAGGGCTGCTTTCAGAAAAAATGGGGACCCCTATGCTTTTTGTCCCCCGTATTTTTGGAACCAGGTCCGGCTCAATGAGCCCGGGGCTGGTTATGCTCAGGACGGCGGACGTCACACCATTTTTATAAAAAAAAAATTTTCAACACAAATTCGCACATTTTCGTGACTAAAAATCGCACATAATCGCACTTTTTTGCCCGGAAAATAATTAAATATGCGAATTCGCAGAAAAAAATGCGATTTTAAAAAGTGCGATCATGTGCGATTTCAAAATGTGACTAAAAATTGCATCCTATTAAATGTCACCCTTGCTGGTTTTGCATGTTTCCCACACAAATCTAAAGCTTGGAACACACTAGATCACATTTGAATAATACCATGGGTGAGATTTAATAGGATGAGAGATTCAGAAAGTGAGAGATTTGGGAAGAAATCTCCAGTTTTTTTAAAGCGGCAATCATTTACACTGCCAAACCAGTGTGGTTTGGCAGTGTAAATGATTGCCGCTTTAAAAAAAACTGGAGATTTCTTACTAAATCTCTCACTTTCTGAATCTCTCACTTTCTGAATCTCTCATCCTATTAAATCTCACCCGATATTTCTCACTATCTCCCCCGGGCTCCCTGAGATTCCCGGCCCAATGATATAGGGCCTAATTCAGCTTTGATCGTTTCTGTGATCCGCAGCACCGTTCTCGATGTTCTCGCCTGTCCTGTGCATGTGCAGGGTGGGTCCTGTGCTTGCATAGCAAAACTGCAAATGCCTCTGTCTTGAGCGTTTGCCGGTAGTGGCCAGGTAAAGGACCAGGCCATATATCGAATTTGTCGCTATGGATGGTGGATATCGGCAATATTATTTCAAATGTCCTCTAGGATGTCCCCAGTTTAACTCTCCCGCACTTGTTACATCTGCCCCACCTGCAATGCAGCATGGTTTTGCCTGGTTACTTTTTCTTTGCTTAAAAACATGAATCCGTCCCTTAGTGGCGTTGTGGAATGAGCTGACCAGGAGGACAGGATTTTGCAATCTGGCAGGAAGACCATATTGCATAATCCTAAAAAGTGCTTTATATACAGTAGTTAGTCTGCTTCCTTCTGTGTTTGTGCATGTGTGAGAAAGAGATGTCGTTTCACTCTCTGCCAGCAGATGGCAGTGTTTCAGAGAGCAAGTAGCGGGACAAGGCTATGTTTTGTGGGTGGGGCGAGACTGACTTCACCAAGCCCCGCCCCCATCACAGCCAGCCATGATGATTTGCGGGTCCGTGGATTGGGGGAGGGGCTAAAATGACTCACTTCGTCATGTTAGCCACGCCCGTGGACCTTCGGAATTCAGCATTTTATACCGTGCCGAAGAGGGGAGTGGGAGCTGCGATGCGGGAGACTTGCCCACCTGCCTGGGGACCCGATTTGCGGGACCCTCCCGGCCACTCTGGGTGGGTAGGCAAGTATGCTTATATAACATTCATATATATGTACATCATGTGTTTAGGAGAGTACCAACACAGAAACTGTGTGAGAGGAAGTTATGGCTGGTAGGGATCTCTGTTTTCCTATGCCAGCAGTAACCCTCGCTGATCTGTAACTGGAAATGGAATGAGAAAAGTCTTAAGTTCTATCACTGTATAGAGAAAATATAAAGAACTTAATCTGGGTACACACTATGCCAGGCATGTCCACACTGTGGCCCTCCAGCTGTTGTGAAACTACACATCCCAGCATGGCTTGCCATAGTTTTAGCATTCCCTAATAGCAAAACTGTGGCAAGGCATGATGGGACTCGTAGTTTCACAACAGCTGGAGGGCCATAGTTTGGACATGCCTGCACTATGCAATTCCTGCTGCCCCATGCCACGGGAGAACAAAATCTTTCAGTGACGTCACTCGCCCCCTGCACCGTACACACATGTTAAGACTATAGGCGCGGCAATTAACGATATGTATCATTAACGATATCGGTATCATGCATATAGTTAACGATATATCACCCAGTGTGCACCCAAAGTTACACAGTATATATCTGCTGTGCGAGCATCTGTACCCTGCAGCCTGGTCTGGGTGGAGATTCACTAGTTCTTCTGGGGAGGGTATAGAAGCTTATGTGTTGCTATGGGCAACACCTATTTATCATCTAGTGCAGGAGTAGACAACCCATGTCACGCCAGCTGTTGTGGAACTACATATCCCAGCATGCCCTGCCACAGTTTTGCTGTGGCAGGGTATGCAAGGTGATCTTGTGCTTGTTAGAAGCTGTGATACATCTCCCGGGTATGGTGTGCAGGGGTTATTACACGTGGCACTGGCCTATAGTGGTCAACAATGTCATTGGTCTGCTTCCTGGTTGCTGGCCACTCCCTCTCATTACACATGTATTTCGCTGTCCTATGTCACCAGCAATGCCAGCAGCAGGGCCCTTGAGGCTTTGAGTGATACAGGGTGCTTGGCCAAAGGCCTGGCCATGCATGCAAAAATAAATGAAAAATACCATGGGCCCCATAGGCAAATGCAGGGGGGGGGGGGGTTTCTTACATTATAACAACAATATCACTTGGTATATATTATGATGAATAGAGCTGCCACCGCATCATGCAGTGTAAGGACAGAGCGGAGATGCTGCACATGCCCAGTGTACCAGCTTCTTCTACCACATTTACTGTATGTGTGGCTCTGAGCCCTCAAACATAGCAATGGACCAGAGAGCAGCTGCCAGGAGGAAGAGACAGGAGCCTTACCATGAAGTGGGAGATTGGGATCTTAAAAAGTGCAGCACTGGTTCAACAATATTTGTGTATATATATATATCATATATGTTTAAAAATTTCCTGACCACTTATCTTATTTAAATGTTTGGAAGAGCCTATACTGTAGACAATCTGCAATGGGGGGGGGGCTTATTTGAAGAGGTAGTGATTGGAGGAGGGTCTAACTATACCTACACGCCTACATGCTGGTTACTCCCACACCAGTGTCCACCTCCTGTTGACTTGATCCTACACAATGGCCACACCCACTACCTACTGTATGACCACTTAAAACCTTTTGTCCAAAGTCACTGTAAATTCCTAAACCAACCTTGCCTATACCAACTATGAATTAGGATACCCGCCAAGGGCAACCGCTTGCTATTTTTATTAACGGATTACAGATTAATGCTGCAGGAATCCTTTGTTCTTACAACAAATATCATTTCTACCAGCACTGTCGTTTACCAGTATTCTGTTACGCAGGACAGGAATAACCACAACTCTGCTTATTCTAGTACCCATAACACAGAGCACATCGGTTTCCCAATCTGAGATCTCCCGGGGCTCTGGGGTCATTGCGTATGCTATGACAGACCCTCTTTGTCCTCTCTCTCTCTCTTTACCAACAAACACATCAGCCCAGTCGCGTGACACCCATCTCTGCCCCGTGCAGACGTCAGGAAGATCTGACCGGTTTGCCAGAATCTGTCATTGTGTGCCCTGCCCGAGCACAGCCAGTGCAGGTATCTCTCCCTTCCTCCAAGACGATGTGTTTAAGGGAAAACAACTTATCTAGATACAACCAGCCAGGCGTGTGTCCTCTAAACCGCTCCCACCCGTGTCTAGGTCACATAAGTAAGCGTCACCAGCAGCCCCAAATATCCAGGATCAGTCCCAAGTTGTAACAACATGTCCCTGGTAATGTTAGTCCTGGAAAGTATTATTATATTTTATTTATAAGGTACCACAAGGTTCTGTAGCGCTGCACGAAAGGGAGAGCAAAGAACAATAGCGTACTTATTATTTATTTATTACGTTTCTTATATAGCGCACACTTATTCTGCAGCGCTGTACATTTTTGAATATCAAATCAGTCCCTGCCCCAGTGGAGCTTACAATCTATATTCCCTACCACATGTGCATGCACACACAGACATTCTAGGGTTAATTTTGTTGGGAGCCAATTAACCTACCAGTATATTTTTGGATTGTGGAAGGAAATCGGAGTACCCGGAGGAAACCCACGCAAGCACGGGGAGAATATACAAACTCCGCACAGTTAGGGCCATGGTGGGAATAGAACCCATGACCTCAGGGGTGTAGATCGTATTGTCGACCCAACTTAGGTTGACAGTCATTAGGTCGACACCGTCGGATCGACAGAATTCTAGGTGGTACTCTTTACCTAGATGGGCGCCAGCGATTGAAATCGCGGGCGTCGGGGGTAAAAATCGCGGGCATCGCGGGTAAATCGGGATGCCCGCGATGCCTGCGTTGACCGCAATGACCGCGATTTTCCCATAGGGAACAATGTTAAAAAGGCTGATTGACCGCGATTTTACTGTTAAATGCCTCAATGGACCCGATTTGGCCATAGGAATCAATGTTAAATGGGCCACAGAGCCCAAATAGGCACAATTAACCCTTAAATGTCCCCCCCAATTTTTAACGCCACCCCACGATCCACGCCAACCCGAAGCGTGGCGAGCGCAGCGAGCCCGCGAGGGGCGGCGGTACGCGTCCTCCGACCTTTTCATGCCCTACTATCGACTAGGGCGTGGAGTGAGAATAGAATAGTGTGGCGAGCGCAGCGAGCCACCGAGCCCGAAGCGTGGCGAGCGGACGCGGATACCTTCACAGGTAGACGCGTCCCCTCGCGGGCTTCACAGGTGTCCGCGTCGCCACGGACACCTGTGAAGCCCGCGAGGGGACGCGTATAACTGTGAAGGTATCCGCGTCCCCTTGCGGGGCTCGCTGCGCTCGCCACGCTTCGGGCTCGGTGGCTCGCTGCGCTCGCCACACTATTCTATTCTCACTCCACGCCCTAGTGGATAGTAGGGCATGAAAAGGTCGGAGGACGCGTACCGCCGCCCCTCGCGGGCTCGCTGCGCTCGCCACGCTTCGGGTTGGCGTGGATCGTGGGGTGGCGTTAAAAATTTGGGGGGACATTTAAGGGTTAATTGTGCTTATTTGGGCTCTGTGGCCCATTTAACATTGATTCCTATGGCCAAATCGGATCCATTGAGGCATTTAACAGTAAAATCGTGTCCATCGGGCCTTTTAACATTGATTCCTATGGCAAATCGGGAGCATCGCGTCGCGGGCATCGCGGGTACATTTATGGCCGGCCGCGACGCGACCGACACGATTTCCATGTTTAACATGGGTTTCAATGGGAAATCGCGGGCATCGCGTCGGTCGCGTCGCGGGCGCCCAACTAAGTAAAGAGTACCTTCTAGGTCAACATGGGTAAATGTCGACAGGTGTCTATGTCGACATGGGACAAGGTCAACATGGGTTTAGGTTGACAAATGCGTTTGGTCGACAGGTCGCGAGGTTGACATGGGTTTTTTCACAGTTTTTTGACCCAACTGTCGATACAGTCGACATGGACACAGTTGGAAGCCAACCGCAGCCGCTCGCTTCGCTCGCAATGCTTCAAGCTCGGTGTCTCGCTGCGCTCGGCACACTATTTTATTCTCCCACCACGCCCTAGTGGATGGTAGGACATGAAATACGCCTGTCGGCTTAACAATCAGTGGAAAAAACCATGTCGACCTGTCGACCTAACGCATTTGTTTACCTAAAACCATGTCAACCTTCATCCATGTAGACCTAGAACCCTGTTGACCTTGTTGCCTGTCGGCCTAAGTCGGGTTGACAATACGACCGTATCCCGACCTCAGCGCTGTGAGGCAGTAATGCTAACCATCGGTACTGCCCCTTATTATTAGCTGTCCCTCTGTCTTACCGCTGCCCAGCTCGGCGATGCACATCCTCCTTATCCAGTATTTCAGACACTATTTCCATTCTCTGCTGTTATTCTTCCAGCTTGATAAGTTAATATTTAATTAAGTGGAAGGTCTTGAATGGAACAAATGACTGTATAATTAGATTGTCTGTGAAGATGACTGGGATAGTTGTAGGCAAACATCCGTCTGTAATATTACTGCACATAGGCGGTTATTCTGGTTCATTCGCTCCCCCATGTGTTCACACGGGGGAGCCATGTTTTGCAGACACATTTCTGTGCATGTGCGCGCTGCTACGGCGAACGCACCCAAGTTTGCTGGCGAGGGGAGCATGGTTTACATCATGCAAATGCCCCGATGACGCGGGTGCAGGGGGGGGCCAGCTGACATCACCGGATGTCAGCTGCCATGCATATGTAAGTGACTTGAGTCACTTTTAAATGCATGCACCGGCGGGCCGAGGTTTGGTGGACTTGCCGGGCTGGGTTCGGTGGACTCGCAAGGCTGCGAATCAACCAGAATGACCTTCATAATGGTCTGAGATCCTCCTGCTTATGTGTACAGGAGGCTCCGGCCTATTGGCCTTATGCAGACCTGTTAGAAAAGGTGCAGTTTTTGCAGATGGAAAAAACCATGCTGCACTGTAGGTGGGGCAGATGTAACATGTGCAGAGAGAGTTAGATTTGGGTGAGTTATATTGTTTATGTGCAGGGTAAATACTGGCTGCTTTATTCTTTCACTGCAATTTAGATTTCAGTTTGAAAAACCACACCAAAAAAAGAATGTCTGTGTGTGCATGTACATGTGGTAGGGAATATAGATTGTAAGCTCCACTGGGGCAGGAACTGATGTGAATGTTCAAATATTCTCTGTACAGCGCTGCGGCATATGTGTGCACTATATAAGAAACGGTTAATAAATAATAATAATATTTGATGTCCCCGGAGTACAGTATAATTAGTGTTCTCTTGTACCTGGAAACTAATTTCTGGCCAATGTCAGTACCCTTCCGGTGGAACCTTGATGTGCTAATTGCTATAATGCTTCTTGCTGGAACCTCTCCAACCAGTGCACACATCACACACAGGTTGTACAGGAGTGGGCGGGGTTCTGGGTGCTCGCATTGCTGTGTCTGTGCAACTACAGATGTGTTCTCCTCATACACTGAGGGGGCGATTCCACCAAACCCCGCCCTGCGAATGCCCAGCCGCCCCCCTCGCAGCACGGGTTCGCCATAAACATCCATTCTGCTGGGAACACCCACATATTTCGATGGTCGCCGACCATCGAAAGATGTGGAAGGTGCACACATATAAAAGTGACTTACAAGTCACGTACATACGCATGCACCCTGGAGCAGATATGGGCGGACATCCAGTGATGTCAGCTGCCGGTCCCCCGCACCCGCGTCACGGCCTCATTACCATGAGAGCACCCCCCTGCCCTTCTCTGCACGTTGTGTAGGGTGCGTGCGCCCGCCAAACCGAAAGTTCGCCATGGGTGCACACACCCTGCGCCTGCAAATGCGCAGAAACGCACATGCGCAGATGCACAACATCGTCCTCCGAACGGATCAGAATAAGGGCCTGTGTCCTCAGTCCCTCAGAGAGCCTCTGTCAGCGCCCTCGTTTCCAGGTAGCTGGGCCGCACTAAAATCATTTCTTATTCATATGCATTAAACATCTGTGAGTGACAAAACTGCACTGCCGGGTTACACTGATCAGTGTGGTGTGCCACAATTAAGCATCTGAGTGTGACTGAATCTTACTGGTTATATGGTTTTATCTACGATACACTATTCTCTTAACTAAAAAAAGAATTAAAAATGTCCGATTGCTATGGGCCACACACAGCTCCAGGCCTAAGAGATGCACTCTCGTGGACCTCAGCGATGCACAGAGAGAGCCGCCGCAAGTCCAGCTGCTCTCTCTGTGTGCCAATCGGGAGGCGGAGCCGCCACCTGGCCATCCGCCCCGCTGGCATTTGTCAGAAGTGCCAGATGGTCAGTCCGGCCCTGTCTGAGCCTGAGAGAAGGGTGGGTGGTCAGTGCCTCACACACAGCTCTGGGCCTGAGAGAGGCATTGGCGGTCAGTGCCTCACTCACAGCTCTGGGCCTGAGAGAGGCCCAGGTGGTTAGTGCCTCACACACAGCTCTGGACCTGAGAGAGGCCCAGGTGGTTAGTGCCTCACACACAGCTCTGGACCTGAGAGAAGTGTGGGCAGTTAGTGCCTCACACACAGCTTTGGGCCTGGGAGAAGCGACAGCGGGTAGTGCCTCACACACAGCTCTGGGCCTGAGAGGCGCCGGTGGTCAGTGCCTCACACACGGCTCTGGGCCTGAAAAAAGTCTGGTGGTTCAGGCTGCTTTGTGCTGACGCTGTGGGGTGAATTTACTAAGATGGGAATTCTGTTTCAGATGGGATGTTGCTATGGCCAACCAATCAGATTTTATCTATTATATTCCAGTGCTAAATAAATAAGTAGAATCTGAGTACATGTCACCCTGCATGTCTAACTACGCTGTGTATGTACAGTATGCTATACATGGAGCGATGTGCCTGGAGGAATCATTGCTATTTCACGCTTCCTCTGTAGTATTCCCACAGCAATGTCAGCAGCACCATGAAAGGAATCCGAGCATCCTTGGGCAGCCAGTGGCCGGCGTGGTGAGAGGCATGTGACAGGCGGAGGATGGATAGACATCTCTCTGGGAAGGAGCTGTATACACAGAAGCCACATAGCCGGAGTCATCTTGTGCTGTGCTTACAGTACACAGAGACACAACCCTGTGTGTACACAGGCAACACACTGTGCTCCTTAGTAAATGACATGTCACTGGAAGACAATGTAACCCTTTCCCTGCCAGCCGGGCTGTGACAATCATCTGGTTGCACAGAGCTGTATGGAGATCAGGGTGATGCAGGGTTACAAGTACAAAAAGGATCTGTCATTATTATATGTATGTTCAATGCAAGGTTACAGAGACCACCTCTAACACAGGGACCAAAGCAACTGGAGTATAATTGTGTAACGTTCCTTATCAGGGTTTATTTCATAATACAATCATTTAATATATTCCCGGTACAGTGAGTGTGTGGTTGTGTTCCCGGTACAGTGAGTGTGTGGTTGTGTTCCCGGTACAGTGAGTGTGTGGTTGTGTTCCTGAGTGCCTGGTTATAGTCCCGGTACAGTGAGTGCGTGGTTATATTCCCCGGTACAGTGAGCGTGTGGTTATGTTCCTGGTACAGTGAGTGTCTGGTTATGTTCCCGGTAAAGTGAGTGTGTGGCTGTGTTCCCAGTACAGTGAGTGTGTGGTAATTATTCCCGGTACAGGGAGAATGTGTGTTTGTGTTCCCTGTACAGTGAGTATGTGGTTGTGTTCCCGGTACAGTGAGTGTGTGGTTGTGTTCCCGGTACAGTGAGTGTGTGGTTGTCTTCCTGGTACAGTGAGTGTGTGGTAATTATTCCCGCTACAGTGAGTGTGTGGTTGTGTTCCCTGTACAGTGAGTATGTGGTTGTGTTCCCGGTACAGTGAGTGTGTGGTTGCGTTCCCGTTACAGTGAGTGTGTGGTTGTCTTCCTGGTACAGTGAGTGTGTGGTAATTATTCCCGGTACAGTGAGAATGTGTGTTTGTGTTCCCGGTACAGTGAGCTTGTGGTTGTGTTCCCCGTACAGTGAGTGTGTGGTTGTGTTCCCGGTACAGTGAGCGCGTGGTTGTATTCTCGCTACAGTGAGTGTGTGGTTGCGTTCCCGGTACAGTGAGTGTGTGGTTGTGTTCCCGGTACAGTGAGTGAGTGTGTGGTTGCCTTCCCGGTACAGTGAGTGTGTGGTTGTGTTCCCGGTACAGTGAGTGTGTGGTTGTGTTCCCAGTACATTGAGCATGTGGTTGTATTCCCGGTAGAGTGAGTGCCTGGTTATATTCCCGGTACAGTGAGTGTGTGGTTGTGTTCCCGGTACAGTGAGTGTGTGGTTGTGTTCCCGGTACAGTGAGCGCGTGGTTGTATTCCCGTTACAGTGAGCGCGTGGTTGTATTCCCGCTACAGTGAGTGTGTGGTTGCATTCCCGGTACAGTGAGTGTGTGGTTGTGTTCCCGGTACAGTGAGTGTATGGTTGTGTTCCAGGTACAGTGAGTGTGTGGTTATATTCCCGATACAGTGAGTGCCTGGTTATATTCCCGGTACAGTGAGTGCGTGGTTGTATTCCTGGTACAGTGAGTGTGTGGTTGTGTTCCCGGTACAATGAGTGCCTAGTTATAGTCCCGGTACAGTGAGTGCGTGGTTATATTCCCCGGTACAGTGAGCGTGTGGTTGTGTTCCTGGTACAGTGAGTGTGTGGTTGTGTTCCCGATACAGTGAGTGTGTGGTTATATTCCCCGGTACAGTGAGCGTGTGGTTGTGTTCCTGGTACAGTGAGTGCCTGGTTATGTTCCTGGTAAAGTGAGTGTGTGGCTGTGTTCCCAGTACAGTGAGTGTGTGGTAATTATTCCCGGTACAGTAAGAATGTGTGTTTGTGTTCCCTGTACAGTGTGTGTGTGTGGTTGTGTTCCCGGTACAGTGAGCATGTGGTTGTGTTCCCGGTACAGTGAGCGCGTGGTTGTATTCCCGCTACAGTGAGTGTGTGGTTGCTTTTGCGTTCCCGGTACAGTGAGTGTGTGGTTGTGTTCCCGATACACTGAGTGTGTGGTTATGTTCCCAGTACATTGAGCATGTGGTTGTATTCCCGGTAGAGTGAGTGCCTGGTTATATTCCCGGTACAGTGAGTGTGTGGTTGTGTTCCCGGTACAGTGAGCGTGTGGTTATATTCCCAGTACAGTGAGCGCGTGGTTGTATTCCCGGTAGAGTGAGTGTGTGGTTGTGTTCCCGGTACAGTGAGTGCGTGGTTGTATTCCCGGTAGAGTGAGCGTGTGGTTGTGTTCCCCGTACAGTGAGCGTGTGGTTGTGTTCCCGGTACAGTGAGCGTGTGGTTGTGTTCCCGGTACAGTGAGCGTGTGGTTGTCACGGTATGGGCTCTCAGGACCCACTTCTTCATTAAATCTAACAATTTCTCATCCTAACCCTCTGTTTATGCTCGCTTCTACCCCTAATGTGTCATCCCAGTCTATCTGTCCCTTCCTCTTTAGATTGTAAGCTCTCACGAGCAGGGCCCTCTCTTCTCATGTGCTTTCCTAAGACTATAGCTCTGCCACTGTTATAATTGCCTCCATGTTCGCTGCTGCAACTGTCTTTTATTTACCATGTACTGTACTTGTCCTAGTTTGCATTTGTACTGTAAATCAGTGTTATTGTATTTCCCAGTAGTCAGTGTGTAGTTGTATTCCCAGTATAGTTACTGTGTGATTGTATTTCTTAATGCAGTCAGTGTGTAGTTGTATTCCCAGTATAGTAGCTGTGTGATTGTATTTCCCAGTGCGGTCAGTGTGCAGTTGTATTCCCAGTATAGTAGCTGTGTGATTGTATTTCCCAGTACAGTCTGTGTGTAGTTGTATTCCCAGTATAGTAGCTGTGTGATTGTATCTCCGAGTATAGTAGCTGTGTGATTGTATTTCCCAGTATAGTAGCTGTGTGATTGTATTTCCCAGTACAGTCTGTGTGTAGTTGTATTCCCAGTATAGTAGCTGTGTGATTGTATTTCCCAGTGCGGTCAGTGTGCAGTTGTATTCCCAGTATAGTAGCTGTGTGATTGTATTTCCCAGTACCATCAGTGTGTAGTTGTATTCCCAGTATAGTAGCTGTGTGATTGTATTCCCAGTATAGTAGCTGTGTGATTGTATTTCCCAGTACCATCAGTGTGTAGTTGTATTCCCAGTATAGTAGCTGTGTGATTGTATTTCCCAGTATAGTAGCTGTGTGATTGTATTTCCCAGTATAGTAGCTGTGTGATTGTATTTCCCAGTACCATCAGTGTGTAGTTGTATTCCCAGTATAGTAGCTGTGTGATTGTATTTCCCAGTATAGTAGCTGTGTGATTGTATTTCCCAGTATAGTAGCTGTGTGATTGTATTCCCAGTATAGTAGCTGCTGCAACTGTCTTTTATTTACCATGTACTGTACTTGTCCTAGTTTGCATTTGTACTGTCAGTGTGTAGTTCAATTCCCAGTATAGTTGCTGTGTGATTGTATTTCCCAGAACAGTCTGTGTGTAGTTGTATTCCCAGTATAGTAGCTGTGTGATTGTATTTCCCAGTAGTCTGTGTGTAGTTGTATTCCCAGTATAGTAGCTGTGTGATTGTATTCCCAGTAGGGTTGCCAATCCCGGAGCATTTTTTCAATCCCGGAATTCGGGATTGAAAAATGCCCGATCCCGGGATCCCGGGATTGGCTTCCCTGATTAAAAAACCTGCCCCGGCCGCCCCGCATATTTACTTACATGTGCGGTGCGGCCGGGAGGGTGGGCGGCTGATTGATGCCGGGAGGCGGGCGGGTGAGCAGCCGGGAGGCGGGCGGGTGAGCAGCAGGAGCCGGGCAGGCAGGATACAGGAGCCGGTCAGGCGGGCGGGCGTGTCATGTTGGACGCGTCTGTGTGCAGCTGCTACTTGGCCTGCGCAGCGTGACCTCTGGGCTCGTCACGCTGCGCAGAGCCATACTGCCGGGTAAGGGAGAAGCCGGGCAGCGTCTGAGCACACGCTCAGACGCTGCCCGGCATTAGACTGCGCATGCGCAGTCTAATCCCGAAAATCCCGGGATTGGAAACTCCAATCCCGGGATTGAAATCCCGGCGTTTTAGGGGCCAAATCCCGGGATCCCGCCGATCCCGATCCCGGGATTGGCCACCCTAATTCCCAGTATAGTAGCTGTGTGATTGTATTTCCAGTACAATCAGCATGACATTAATAGGTTAGAGCAGTTGCAGGTCGTCATGTGTGGACAATGAGAGGAAGCTGATACAATAGTATTCATTATAAGTAGTATGTTCTGATTAGGGCAAGGAAAGCCTATTGTTTACTAAATAGTGAATATATTGGATTATGTTACATGGTTGGGTCTGTAATACATTACACTATTTACTTTTGGGATTTAACAGACAGCCAACAAGAACAGATTGAAAAATATTTCCACGCTGGTAAGACTGGCATACACCCACAAAGGGCATCACGCCTGCTGCTGTGTTACTCATCCTAATTGTGTCCGAACTGGTGGCACCCATGGTGAGAGATGCCCGTCAGAAGCCAGGAAATCTGTACCGGCCCAAATCGCCACAGACCATCACTCACTGACAGTCTGATGCCGTCCACTAAGTAGCCCCACTCCTCCATTGCACTAAGTCCCGTGGTCCCTATCCTTACTGTCCCACCATGTCCCACAGTAGTAATGCTCACCGATGGTTATAATCATTGGCGGCTACAGAGGTTTGGCTGAAGCACAGCCCAAAATTCAAATAGGGGAGCCACACCCACTGCCAGTGAGTCAGTGTGGAATGGCAGTTGGTGGCAGTTGCTCGCCCTTCCCTATTTGAATTTTGAACTGTGCCTCTGAAGTCTCCCCTGTGTAACCACCAATGGTTTCATGTCATCGATGCATCAATAGCACCAGTGAGGGTGACACCATCAATGGCCATCTCTAATCTCTTAACATGGGGAGTTATTCTGGTTCACTCGCAAAGGCACAATCACTGTCTAATGGACAAAACCATATGCACTGCAGGTGGGGCTGATGTAACATGTGCAGAGAGCGTTAGATTTGTGTGTTTTATTGTTTCTGTGCAGGGTAAATAGTGGCTGCTTTATTTTTACACTGCAATATAGATATCAGTTTGAAGTACACACCCCACCCAAATCTAACTCTCTCTGCACATGTTACATCAGCCCCACCTGCAGTGCACATGGTTTTGTCCATTAGAGAGTGATTGTGCCTTTGCGAGTGAACCAGAATAACCCCCATGATGTAGAATCACAGACACTCTCCATACGACGCTGTCCGCTGTGACTTGCCTGGTATTCCTGCCATGTAGTGTGCTGCTGTGGTAGACTATGGGGGCTAATGCAGAGCCGCAAGCAAGTCGGGCTCCAGAGCATGCATTCCATGAGTGATTAGGGATTGCCATTGACCATCGTGGTTCAAAATCATTGATGGTCTATGACCAATGTAGGATAATGTTACCATCCTGCGCATAATACCATCCAATGGGTTTCTTCCAAGCAGTGCAGGGACATGGACCATAGCTCCACCCCCTGACACCTGCAAAACCCAACCCCAGGCCATGATTGTCCACCGCGGGCCAGTCCATGAAACAACAGCGATAAACATAAGCATTGTTTGTTACCATCGATGGTCATTTATAGGTTTACCGTTAGTTGTAATCATTGAGGGCGCTCTTAGCAGTACGCACCTCCAGATGAATGGCCATAACTGGTGGATGGACTGTGAGACCATCTATACCGAACTGCCCTCTATTATACCCCTTTTCCACTAGCAGAAATAACCCGGTAATCTTCACGGGGACGCGCATCTACCCGGGTTTTTCTGTTAGTGGAAATGCTCCCTGTCAAATAACCCGGTTTGGATTCCCCCGCAATCCTACCCAGCTAACGATCAGTGTAGCACCCGGTTTGCACCTGGGTTCAGGGTTAGTGGAAACGCTCCCAACCCGGTATATTTGAAAAACAGAGCTGATTGGAGCTTCTGGGGCATTGTTATGTTAATTTTGTATATGTTTATGTGCACTTTTTACATGTCTATGTACACAAATGGCTCAGGTATACTGTAAACAACAGTTTTCACAAAAGTTTTACATATCGTGTGTGAAGACACTTAGGTTTCATATTGAATATTTGGGACTAAAATAAAGGCAACATTTTTTTAAATAAATATTTCTGGTCTATTCTTTTATCAGAAAATGTTGTGTTTAATGGTGGCCCTTTTGGGTAATGGTGGCCCTGTTTTATGACCTCCCCTTTGGTAAAGATCTTTAAAAAGGCCTTTTCTTATGTAATCTGTAGGAAAAAAACAGGCTTTACCTGGGTTAAGTGTAAACGGGGCTGATCCAGCAATTTACCGGGTAGCACTGTAGTGGAAATGTGTCTTAAACCTAGGTCCAACCCGGTATCGATCCGGGTACAAATTATCGGGTCCGACCCAGGTTGCTAGTGGAAAAGGGGTATAACTCTCCATGGACTATAAGGACGGCGAGCTGAAGTCACACTCAGTACTTCTCTTTTACAGGAGCTCTTGATGTTAGACCTTAGTGTCTCCGTCCCGCACAGTTTCCCAGCGCGTGACCCCCTGCCTGAATAATAACTTCTGTATTTCCTGTAACCGCCACTTACTCACTGTGTTCCCTATTCACTGTAATGACACAGGGGAAAGAATTAACAGAATGAAACTTGGCAGCAGACAGTAATACTTGTTCTGTGCAGATTCTGCCCTTACAAGCAGCAAAACACCAAGTGGCTGCAGGGATACATCTGTATTACATACAAGAGATTATAAACCAGGGCTATTCAACCAGTGCGCTGAACTAGATGTCCAAGCATGCTCAGCCAGCCAATGGGAGAGCTGCAAGATGCCTACCTCTGGTCAACGTGAACAGTAATGACAAATAATGATAATACATTTTATTTGAGGTGTTTCTCTTTTACCTGTTAGTGCCAATACCCCATTCTTATTACCTCTGTTCTAGAGAATATAATCTAGTACAGTGTTCTGCATGGTGCTGCAACGGAGCTTAAACGCAAGGTCACCTTAATGTATAGCCACACTGGGCAGCTGCCCAGAGCCATGTGATTAGAGGCCTTTGAACAGGGGAGGGCTGGGCTTGGGCACATCCCCTGGGCTGGTGCCTCCAAAAAATGCTGCCCGGCTGCTCTGATTGTGAATCACACACAATGAAAGGTGCAAGGCAGCATCTTTCCCTGCAGCCACGTAATAAATGGCTGTGATCATACTGATTTGTGATTGGCTGGGGCTATACACCAATCAGAGTGCAGCATTCTGTATCTGCCTCCCAGGCTGCAGCCAAACAGTGATAGAGCTATCCACCAATTAGGGTGCAGCATTCTCTACCTTGCTCCTAGCCTGCAGCCAGAGAGTGCTGGAGCTATCCACCAATCAGAGTGCAGCATTCTCTACCTTCCTCCTAGCCTGAAGCCAGAGAGTGCTGGAGCTATCCACCAATCAGAGTGCAGCGTTCTCTACCTCCCTCCCAGCCTGCAGCCAGACAGTAAATGTCAGCATGGTGATTGGTGGATGTCTGAAGCTAGACGGGGGGGGGGGGACCTTAGCCATGTCGACCTTTTTCATGTGTCAACCTTCAGTGGTCGACCCAATGCATGTCGACCTTAATTTGGTTGACTCAATGACCCACACCCTGGTTAAAGATCCTCAAGGGCAAACACTACAGGGCGTAGGCTAGACACCATGTAGAACTATGTACCAGTGACTTAGTGCCAGACATGATGCCACAAGCCGCCCAGGTGTCCCCATTGGGCCAATCAGAAAGGGAAATTATTTATTGGCAATAATGAGATGTATGGAGAGGAGGGGGCATAAAGGGGGTTATTCTGGTTCACTTTTTCTGACAAATTCCTTCTTAGATGGACAAAACCATGTGCACTGCAGGTGGGGCAGATGTAACATGTGCAGAGAGAATTAGATTTGGGTGAGTTATTTTGTTTCTGTGCAGGGAAAATACTGACTGCTTTATTTTTACACTGCAATATAGATCTCACTTTGAAGTAAAACCCCACCCAAATCTAATTCTCTCTGCACAAGTTACATCTGCCCCACCTGCAGTGCACATGGTTTTGTCCATCTAAGAAGGAATCTGCCAGAAAGAGTGAACCAAAATAACCCCCAAAGTGAGAACACATTTACATGCAGGTCCCCATCGTAATCTTACTGTACCTGCTACTTTCCTCTATTATCAGCCATGCTGAGCTTCCTCCAGTCTCTTGCGTAATAAAACTGACTGCTTTCTATGGATTTAATCCCCAGGCGGTCTGCACGGAGTACTGTATATAACATATGTGTATACGTCATATCAGGGTTGCCTACTTTTAAAGTCTCCTCTCCGGGAGGTGGGGCCTGATGTAGACCTAATCAAGCCCCACCCCCAGTACTGCAAATACCACAATTTGCGGGTCTTTGTGAGGGGGTGGGGCTAAATGATGCTATTTGCATCTTTAGCCCTGCCCCTCCCGAAAAGCCGCAAAATCGCGGAAGGGTTGCCCATTTTTCTGGGGGTCCGGGAGGGGGACCCAATTTTTGAGAGCCTCCCGGCCATTCCGGGAGGGTAAGCAACCATGATTTATATCTAATGTGACAAGTACTCACATATACTGGATAAGATAAAGTCTTGGTCTTTCATACCTTCCAACATGACCCTCTCCAGGAGGGACACAGTGCTCTGGGAGTTTCCACTTAATGTATGATTACCATCACCTGTGGTAAAACACCTTTCTTTTCAATTAACCAGTCCCACACAGGTGATGGCAATCCTAAATTAAGAGGGAAGCACAGGAACAGAGCATTGTGTCTCTCCTGGAGAGGGTCATGTTGGGAGGTATGGTCTTTATTTTGTAGCAGGTGAACACAGAGTCTGAACTTACGAGTGTGGTTGGCCCAGGTGCAAAACTACATTTTTGGGCCCTCCTATTTCAGTCCAACCCAATTTCACAATATGCCACACAGCAGTGGGTGGCAGAAGTGGGCCCCTTAGTCTTCAGGGGCCCCGGTGCAATGCACCTGCTGCACCAATGGTAGTTCTGCCTCTGGGTGAACAGCACACCAGGTAATCAGCAAAAGCAACTTTGGTTACAGCATTGCAGCATACAGGTGTCACAACATAGCACAAACTCTTCAGTATGTTCCAGTGGTCCCTACCGTAGCCCACATCCCAGACTGACCTCCTGCCCTGGAAACACTAATATCAGGAAAGCACAGGTGCTGCTAATTCATTTGGAAACCTGGACTGGAACTGATTTTTCTGCTGCTGCTCTAAAACCTGGTCTGGATTTTCCACATTATCCTCATGTGGAAATATTCTGTGTCTGCCACAATACCCTAAAGCCTAGTTCCCTACTTAGTATTGCCTGTACATACGGCCCGCAGCTCCGGAAGGCTCCTGTTTGCCCCATCTACTGCTAATTACTGACCACATTCTAATCCAATATAACTGACTGAATCTGACTCTATCCAGCTCATGTCTCTTTGTACAAAGGCTCCTGTGCCCTCTTATCTCAGTACAGCAGAGACGTTTGCAGTAAACACCTTTATGTTTTGCTGCGAATGGGGAAGACGATAGGCTACACCCATATAACAGACCCATGTCCTCTCTGTAAGCATGTGTTCATCATGGCCACTGGCCCTCCCACGTCCGGCGTGACAAACACGTACACGGCCTATATTCCAACACGCTGGTCTCAAATCAGTGAACATGCATCATTTATTCATATTATTCATATTTACTGTTATGGCACCAGCATATACCATGGTGCTTTACAACAGTCTTCTGCCTATGTTTCTTGTGTTTTCATTCATTAAGTAAACTCTTGTTTAGATGAGGGATCCCTAAGTGGAGAATGGAACGCTACCCGTCAACCTTGTAGGAGAAGACCGAACCGGCCCCAAAGACCTCTGTACCCTTAACTGACCAGATCATGATCAACATCACTTTGATGATGTACAGCGCCACATGGGAACATGGGTGATTGGTGACCACAATTTGCCAATGTGTGTGTTAATTGGATGACCGCAGAACTGGGACCCAAAGGATTTGCCCAGTGCTGGTGTAAGGTTTCTTGCACCCTAGACAAAATTTCAACCTACTGCAGTGCTCCCCACCCCCCACCATCACCACCACCACCACACACTGCCACTAATACCCATTTTCCAGCCCCTCAAGTCAGGGGGACGCGCAATAAGAGCGGTCGCGCTGGGCGCCTTCTCCTAGGGGCGGCCTCAGTCAGGAACGGTTACATGGGGGAGGCGAGGTGGTACATGGGCAGCATGGGGTCCGGGCTGCGTGGAGCGCCCAGGGCCTGTAGGCGCAGTGGCGGAGCGGGCAGTCCGCAGTGTCTGGGAAGCGCTGAGTGAGTGGACACTGCGGACAGCGGCGGCAGAATTTGAAAATTCAAAAGATAGGCCAGCTGCTGATTGGCTGAGAGTGCTCTCTCTCAGCCAATCAGCGGCCGGCCTATCTTTTTACTTTTCAAATTTGACAAATTCTGCTGCCGCTGTCCGCAGTGTCCACTTACTCATCGCTTCCAGGACACTTGGGACTGCCCGCTCCGACTGCCGCTGCACCCACAGCCCCCAGGCGCTTCATGCAGCCCGGACCCCATGCTGCCCAGGGATCACCTCGCCTGGAGCCGGCCCTGTGTGGAGATGTTGTCTTAGAAGTTGGACTGCTGCCACCTGCATTAAGTACAACAAGGATGTTCGATAACACATCCCCTCGCATTTTGTCCGGTAGCAGGAGAAATCGATGGTTGCCGACCATCAAATTATTTTTCCTGCCATCACAAATAAAAGTCCCAACTGACTCTTTGGTATCCGGGGAAGACGGGGGGAACGGCTGGCATCCTGTGATGTCAACTGCTCGCTCCCGGCAGGCATCGGGTACAGGGCAGGAGAGAGACGCGTTAGGGCCAGATGTACTAAGCTTGAAAAGTGATCAAATGGAGAGTGATAAACAGCCAGCCAATCAGCTCCTACCTGCCATGTCACAGGCTGGGTTTGAAAAATGACAGGCAGGAGCTGATTGGTTGGTTGTTTATCACTCTCCATTTTGTCACTTTTCAAGCTTAGTACATCTCTCCCTTAGTGCTGTCAGTAGCTGCTCTGTGTTCTAGCACTGTGCATCCTCTTACACGCAGGCTACACTCCCTGATATGACCATAGCTCTACCATTGTGTTCCCTGACCCGTGACGGCAGCTCCTGTACTATTGCTGGAATCACTGTTCTGTCACTGGGCTCTATACATACTACTACTGCAGCCCATGTTAGGATCTACACTACATTAGCATCTGCCACAATGGTCATACTGGGACTGAATCGCAAAGTGCGCAAAGGCCGAGATGCACGGGAAGACGCTGCTAGGAGGGGCCCTGTGCCGTGCACCTCAATTTGCTCAAGCACTTCTAGATTTGGGAACACGGGTATAAAAAGCATTTAACACTGTGCTTAGGATACGTCCCATAAATGAGGCCCGCTCATGTTCTATCACTGCCTCTGCAGCCATAGTGGACTTTCTACGCCTTACCCTAGGGCTCATTTATCAACGAGTGATAAAACTTGTTGCGTATGGTAAATGGTTCTCGAGCCAATCAGCTGCTAACGCTCATGTGTCCAGCTCGAAACTGTCATGTGTTTGAAAATTGAACGTTAGGAGCCAATTTATCGTATGCAACAAGTTGAGTTTGATCACTCTTTGATAAATGGGCCCTATGGAAACACAACATGCAACAGCAGATAAGAACCTCTGGGCCCATGTGGTCTGTATATACACTGGGTATTTTATTGCAGTGATCACTGACCTTTGTCTGTCTCATTCCTGCACTCACTGCTGTGACTGTAGTCTCCCATCTCAGGCCTGTTTACCGCTCATGTGTGGTGAGAAATATTTTCAATCACAGTGATAAAAAAATAATAATCAAACAACGTTCCGTGGCGATACCCGCTTTCAGCATTACGCTACATCGCCGCGTCTAGGTTGGGCCAATCCCAGGGCATTGTTCCAGTCCCGAGATTCCCAGGATTGAGATCGTCCATATAATGATAATTGTTTAACCCTTTTGAGTGCCAGAATAGGTGTGAAAATTGTCAAGTAAACATTTTTATTCATCAAACCGATAAATGTTACCTTATATAGGACATATAATCTCTTTTTTAAGGAACATTTTTTTATTTGAATTGATATAACAAATGTGAGCGACGCTGGCAGTGGTGTAACTATCATATTTTTTGCGCCCCCCCTAAAGTTAACAAATCCCCCCCTCAGGTTAACAAGGCCGCCACCTCCTCTAGCATCCTTAAACACTGTCTGCTGTATGGGGCGGACATTTTATGATGATCTGTTGTCATAGCAGCAGCCAGGAGGGGAGCCGCCTGGGACCGAAGACAAGTAAATCTGCGGGTCCTGGCCAGAGCACAGACGCGGCAGCGTAGTTACAATAGCCCCACAGACCCCCAACACCCGCACTTTCACAGCGCCTCCCCGCTACCACAGGGTCTGCAGGACTTTTGTAGATGCTGCCATTTTTAGCAGATATTTTAAACATCTCTCACAGAGATGTTGGCAGTAAAAGTGTTAATACCCCCTCTCCCCCCCAAACTGCGTGCCCCACAGTGTCACTTACCCACGCGGTGGTGCTCAGCACTGCTGTTCCAGGATTGGCCTGCATATGTGCAAAATTGAAGGGATTTGAAATAAATCGATCTTTTTAAGGCCAAATCCCAGGATCCCGCTGATCCTGATCCAAGGAATGGCCAACCTTATCGCTTCGCCAACCAAATGTGGCCCATCTGGACAATACTGGGGTGGGGGAGGGGGTGGGGGGTAAGGGAGTTATGAAGATTGCTAAACATAAGCAGAGAATAGAAATGCGCAGAGTATGGGCACGGATCACGTGTATGAAATCACTAACGACATAGTGAGCGATCTGTATTGCTCATGGTCAGAGGATCTGGCTCCGGCATTTTGCAGGATGCGGTTATACTGGCAGAATATATAATATATATGTATCATTCCATGCACTCAAGCAACGGGGCTCTGCGATATAGCAGGACTCTTGCGCAGTCAGCTGATCATGTGTGCATGCCGGCCATTGCTGGGGAAGGTTCCGGAAGAACCCTCTTCAGGTTCCTTTTGCAATTTATGGCCCATAGGCTACACTGGGCGAACACCATCATCAGATGGCATTGTCTGTGGGGACCATGATCTTAGTAAATGTAACAGAAGTGCTTCCCCATAAAAACCTATGTGCGTTGCGGTTGCTGTTAGAGAAATATTGGCGCTATCTGATACAATGCTTCCATGACGCATGGGCGGCGATACTTAATAGTCTTGGTTACCCATGGAAACGGGTGTTTACAGAGAATAAGCCGCAAATATTTCTTGATAAATGGGCCCAGAAGAGACAGAACAAGGGGAGACTAGGATGAATGCTCAGCATATCGGTCGGTGCACCTGTTATATCCTTTATTAGGATTTGGGATCTTCCAATGTGCCACAAAGCTGGAACTAGCAGCAGCGGACTCTGGGGCCGGTTCCGGGTCACTCGTACCAATATGAATGTAAGCATTAACCGTCCTATTCCGATGGAACAGTATTAGTTGCATTTACTAGAAAAATGGTAAAATTTAATTAAAAAAATTCAAAAATAAAATGTAACCCTCCCTCCCCCCCCCCCCCAGATGTTTAGATGATCACCCCTGAAGATGTAATTAATCCTGAGTTGTGAATATATGCTGTACAATGGTGTATCCGTCTGCAGCACTGTCTCAGACCTGTCCATGTTCCCCTGTGTAGCCATCACAGAGCCCCCGGAAGTCCCCCCATAGCCTGCGTTCTTCATCCACAATCTGCCCGGCAGTCATTCATCATGTACTGTTCCATCACAGCCGGAATAATCTCTCCCTCCCCTGTAATAAGATGGGACAGGCTCACAGGCCATTGTAATACATATTAGGTAATGCATCTGTAAATACCATTCTGTCAAATAAAGTGCTGCATCTGGTACGGGCAGCGATGTGCGATATATCACTGTGATCTGTAGCTACCATCCCCCTAGCTAATTGAGGATATATATATGTATATATATATATATATATATATATATATATATATATATATATATATATACACGCCCGGCCTGTTATAAAATCTCATCACCCAGATTTATAGTAACGTGGCCACATCAGCAATAAAAGAGTCAGGAGTCATTATTGACATGATTAAATGATCTTTATTTAACCTGCCCATCTTCAGTGGAAGAGTAGAGGTGCCTTTGTAGTTAGGGCGTCTGTGCAAAGCTCTCAGCTGTTCCAGCTAGGCCTGTCGCTGCACAGGCTGGGTTACACATTACTGCACTTGTCAGAGGATCCCTTACTGCTTAATGCTGCAGGAAAAGCCATTGATAAAACAGAGGCTGCTCCCAGACAACCCCCTCTCTCCAGCCTGTGGCTCCCTTGCCCACGCCCTCCCATCTCCCCATTAAGATCCATCCCTATTACTATTCTCTCCTGCCCGCTGTATCCCTGTGCGATGCTTTCCATGTTACTGTCTCCTGTTCTTCTTCCCTGCCTGCTCCCGCCATCCTCTGCACGTCATTTTCTGCAATTATCTGCAATGATCCTGTATTTTCCATCTATTGTCATAGCCTGTCTTCAAGTCGTTTCATCTTCAGGTCCTGATCCTTCATCTCATCCACAGTCCTCCCTGGCTACGTCTTACATTTCTGTATTTTATCCCCAGCTGCCATTAACGTATTTCCTTATGACCTAATTCCCCCCATGTCTTTAAAATTAACACCCCCCCACCACCACCACCACCTTTATTAATGGGATTTGGAACTTTAAACTTTAAATCAGAAACTTAAGGTGCGTACACACGGGGGCGATTATTGCAAATATCGCTGGAAATATGGTCGCTGAGTGACCATATTGCCAGCGATGGGAGTGTGCACCGGCGATAAATTGCCGGGTGCGCGCTCCCGTTTTCTGCCCGTAGTGATCGCTGGTCGCAGGAGCTTGCTCCTGCGACCACCTGATTTCCACTGCCGGGCTCCCCCGGCAGTTTCTTTTTCATCAGCGACCATCTCTGGTCGCTGATGCAAATGGGACACTGAGCGATATATCGCTCGGCGATATATCGCCCCGTGTGTACAGGGCTTTAGGGCGATTTAGTGGAGGTTACCTGCCCCCCTCCACATAATTCCCCCCTGTCTTTAAAATGAATTAGGCCCCTTACATAATCCCAAATCCACACAACCCTCTTCTGCATGAGCCTCATTAACCCTTTGCTGCTCCAGATCCTGCTTTCAGGACTTCTCTCGTTCTCTGTCCTGTTGGCCTGGCTCCTGGTTACACATTACTGCACTTGTCAGAGGATCCCTTACTGCTTAATGCTGCAGGAAAAGCCATTGATAAAACAGAGACTGCTTCCAGACAACCCCCTCTCTCCAGCCTGTGGCTTCCTCGCCATTTTTATTGTGGCGCACTGTATAGCCAAGTTATAATGACCGGTAATTTGTTCACTGTTGGGCATAGGTAATCTGGTCATACTTGAGAAAATGGGGTGCCGGACGGGGTCCCGACAGGCATTTACCCGACGTCGGAATTCCGACTGTCAAAACACCGACAGCCGGGTTCCCGACGGCCACCTGCTATTTTCCCTCGTGGGGGTCCATGACCCCGATAGAGGGAGAATAGAATAGGTGGCTCGCGTAGCATGGCGAGCGCAGCGTGGCGAGCCTGCAAGGGGCTTAGTTGCGCTCATCATGCTGTCTGGGTCCGGCTTGTCGGGATCCCGACTGTCAGACCCCTGTACCACACCCGAGAAAATGTATGGCAAAACTTTTATTCACCCAGCCCACAACAGAAAATGGCTTCTGTTTAAAGGTGTGTACACACGGGGCGATATTAAGCACATATCGCTGGCAATATGGTTGCTGAGCCAGTGATTTGTATGTGCTGTGGGCGATAAATCACCGGGTGCGCGCTCCCGTGTTCAGCCCCCTAATGGTCGCTAGTCGCAGAAGCTTGCTCCTGTGACCAGCTATTTTCCCTGCGGCTCAGCCGGCAGTCTCCTGTTCATCAGCGACCATCTCTGATAAATACGGGACACTGAGCAGTATATTGCACCATGTGTACACAGGTTGATTCAGATCCTACTCTTCAATAAAATCTACATTGTATAATCTTCTCCACTGAAAGCTCACATACTCCAGGGGTGGCAGGGCTGCCATCAGAAATTGTGGGGCCCGGGACTGTCAAAATATTCAGGGCCCCCTTTCCCCTTCTTGTACCCCCAGCTTGCCTGGTGAGACCTACGATGTCGCCAGCACTGGTCGCACTACTTATCCTCTACATTGCTTCAAGGAAAATGTGGACTTTGTTTATGACAAATATACTTTATAGACTCCATCGTGGGCCCCTTTTCTGTCTGGGCCCAGGACTGGGGTCCCTACAGACCCCCCTGATAGCTGCCTTGGTGGGTGGGACAAGGTCATACTTACCTACCCTTCCAGAATGGCCGGGAGGGTCCCAAAAATCATGCCCCCCTCCCGGCCCTCGGAAGAGTGGGAAGCCTCCCGCATTTACTGGGAGCCCGGCTTCAGCCCCCACACCCCCTTCCTCTGCTGGTCAAATACCGGCATTTGAGGCTCTTTGGGGAGGGGCTAAAATGATGCAAAATGCATCAGTTCGTGCCATCCCCTCCCCAACGAGTCAGGAATCACGGCATTTGAAGGAATTGGGGTGGGGCTTAATAGAGACAAGCCCCCCCCCCCCCCGGAAAAGCTGCAGAGAGGGTTGCAGAAGGTCAACCACTATCATTCAGACTGTCCATTACAACCAATGGACACAATACCCACTTAATTTACAAATCATGCATATTCATGAGCGGCATAGGTATTTAACCGGCTTCCAGGCACCCCCCAGGTTGGTCCTGACGAAGCTCCCCAGCGAAGCGTGCGCTGCCCCCATGTCCCCTTTCCCTACAAATGCATTTTAATTTGTTTAGAGAGGATTTACTTTTTCAGTGGCACGCCAGTCCCCGAGCTTGTAGCCAGAGGCGTGGCACATGGCGTCTGTGACCGCGACCTCTGTGTGAGCGCAATACTGAACAGCACGCTGCGGTAATCTACCGCCTGTAACAGGCTTCTCTGGATAGGAGACGGGCACACACAGGCTCCAATAGCAGTGTACCTGCTCCCTGTACACTGGAGACAGTCTGCTCCAAGTCCCGTGTCACATCGGTCCTGCTATTATCTTTAAGCCGCGCACCCGCCTGGAGTTCTCTATTAATAATGTATTACCACCTACAATATAACCCATTATAGGATTATTTGGACAATACCTGGCTGCATGCGCTTGTGTATATATATATATATATATATATATATATATATATATATATATATATATATACTGTATATATAGCGCAGTTTGCACCCTGGTACTGGTGACTTTTCACAGCTCCACGGGGTCAATTTATTATTATTTAAACTGAATAAGTTCCAGACATAATCGTTTCCACTGACCAGTTGTATTATTATTGAAACAAAAAAAAAGTAAAAACACATTCCTCTCTGATCACTATACAATTTATGGTACATGTGTAGTTTCACGGCGCCAGCATGGCGCCGTGCGTCTGAGTCCCCTTACGGGGCTCGCTTCGCTCGCCCACACTGCGGGCTCGGTGGCTCGCTACGCTCCCCACGCTATTTAAAATCAACTCCATGCTAACATGGATAGTGGAGGCATGAACTATCCATGTTGGCATGGAGTTAAGTTAGTTTATTTGACATATTTAGTGGCGAGCGGACACCCGGAAGTAGCACGGCGCCATGCCTACACAAGTACCCAATTTATTAATACATTTCACGGGACATCGGGCCCCACGTTGTAGGGATAACAATATCCCTTTTTAATCACAAGTCTGTGTCTTCATGTTAATGTTTTGTGTTTTTTTATTTTGCTGCCTTCTAATAATACTTAATAAAAGTTAATTTTTATTGTTTAACCCCTTTTGGTGGGCCACACAGAGACATTCTTTCTGTGTTTCTCTTGTTATTTATCACTTGTACTTAATTCGCCCTCCAACCAAACCCCCCCCCCCAATAGTCAGTCTCTCTTCCCTTCCCAATGTAATTCATTCTCAGCCCCCCCCCCCCCCCCTATAATTCCTTTGGCACACACCCCGAGTCTCCCTGCAGTGGATCAGAGGCGGCAGTGCCACAGGGGATAACATTCCGGGATGATGTGTTTCAGCATTCTAGCCTCAGCGGAAACTCATCTTTTCCCATCACCGACAAATGTGAAGACGTCTCAGTAATATGTCAGACTCAAATAGATTCAGACCTGATCACTTAGGTCCAATTCGCTAGCCCAGCCAATGATGGGTGTTTGTACACATGTGCAAGCCCCCCCAAGCGAACACCTTTGGCAAGTTTCACAATCACCGGGGTGTTTGTTTACTGATGGGTAGGCAGGGGGTGGTCGATGGGGTCTCTCCAGTGTTTCATGGGTGTGCCCAGAAAAATGGTGGGCGCCCATAGAAAAATCACATGATGTCGGTGCCCGCCCCATCTTGGCAATCCCTGTCCTGAATAAAAGTAAGTATAGACTTATTTTTATCAATGAATTGAGGAAAAAAATAATTTGATGGTGAGTGACCATCAAATGCTTTTTCCACCTTGCGGCCACAATCTGTTGATGTAATACTGCTTGATTTCGCTAAAGCTTTTGACACGGTGCCTCATAAAAGGTTATTAATGAAACTAGGTAAGTTAGGGTTAGGAGATAAAATTTGTAATTGGATTAAAAACTGGTTTCACATTCGGGTGGTGGTAAATGGCATACATTCCAGCTGGGGAAAGATCCAAAGTGGAGTCCCGCAAGGTTAACTATTGGGACCCACCTTGTTTAATATATTCATTAATGATATTGGAAGTGACATAGTGAGTAAAATTGCAATATTTGCGGATGACATGAAATTGAGTAAGGAAATTAACTCAGGAGAGGAAGTGGAAACATTACAAAGTGACTTAAATAAACTGGAAAGGTGGAAAATGCCGTTTAACGTTGATAAATGTAAAGTAATTCATTATGGGAACAAAAATGAACAAGCTACTTATAGGCTAAATGGAGTTATTATAGGAAATTCTGCTGTAGAGAAGGACTTGGGGGTCATCATAGATGAAGAAAAAAAATTGGGTTATAGTGCACACTGATCAAGTGCAGCAGCAAAAGCAAACCGGACACAGGCATGCATTAAAACGGGAATGGATTCAGGGGATGCCAATGTGATAGTGCCTCTTTACAAGGCATTGGTAAGACCACACTTGGAATATTGTGTTCAGTTCTGGGCACCGAACCTTAAAAAGGACATAAATGAATTGGAACAGGTGCAGAGAAGGGCGACTAAGATAGTAAAACGTCTTGAATCACTAGAATACAAAGATAGGTTAACCAGGCTGAATATGTTTTCACTGGAGAAATGGAGGTTGAGAGGTGATATGATTAGTATGTTCAAATACAGGATTGGGAATCATATGGAACTGGGAGATGATTGGTCACTAAGAGGCCTATACTTAGGACACGCGGGCATGTACTGAGGCTCGAGAAAAAGAAATTCTGTACTGAATTAAGAGGATTTTTCAGCATTAGAGCAGTAACATTCTGGAACTCATTGCCGGCGGGGGTGGTTACAGCAACTACTGTTAATGAATTTAAATCAAAACTGGATACATTTTTGGCCACTAAGGGAATCCTATAGATATGACTTACTCAGGTCAGTAGTAACAAGTCAGATAGGTTGAACTCGACGGACTAACTTATTTTTTTCAGCCTAAATTACTATGTTACTATGCTACATATGTTACATGCAAGCTGATATGTTAGTGTACATATCCCCTCGCATGCTAGTGCAGGGATTCACTTGGCAGAGGGGGTCGTTCGCTGGGGCGGCTGATGGTTTCTGAATCAGGCCCTAAGTACCTTATTATGCAAATTCCCATCCCTGGGGTTTGCAGCCTTTGGATCGGGACCTTTGGTATAAGCTGTACTGTTAGATGAGTTAACGGAGGTTGAGGCCTTGATAATTATCTTCTCATAGAATGCCCGTGCTACTAGAATGACTGAGTACACCTAGGTATATCTAGTCTGTGATAACAGGCTGACAATAACAGCGCTATCTGAAGATGGCATTAAGCAGGGTTCGCCCAAGCTGGGAGCCGTCTCCTGTGATCAGCTTTGTGGTCTAAACAGGTTGGTCACTGGAAGAAAAAAGTTTACTTTGAAAAAAACAAAAAACACTTTTTAAAATTTTTACAATGTGATTTTGGTTGAATTTATCACAATGATAAATATGCCCCAAAGATATCACCATTAGCAGTATCAGCTAGGTTATACCCCTTTTACACCAAAAATCCCGGATCCGACCCGGCATTTGGAAGAAGGATCCAAGCCGGGTCGGATCCGGGATTTACACCGTTTACACTGCGGTGCCCACCCGCAGTGTAGACGGAGGCCGGCGCTTGGAGATGACATCATCTCCAAGTGCCGGGACTGCGGTGATCCCTGCCGGAAACACCGATCGCCGTGCTGGGGGCACCCCAGCACCAAGGTAAGCTGCCCCCAGCCCCCGTGCACCCCCCCAGCCATCGTCTGGGAGGTGAATGGATGCGGCACACAGGCATCCATTCACCTCCTACGCTGCCACCGCTGCTGTCTGCAGAGTATAGCAGACAGCAGCGCAGGCTGTCTGTGCCCCCCCCCCGTCCAACCTGCGGTCCGCAGGTTGCACGTCCCCCATTTATGACCCGGCGTACCCATTTACACCGCCCTCTACCCAGGTCCTAGCCGTGTTCTATACAGGTCAGGACCTGGGTAGAAATCCTGTGTAAAAGGGACACGGCGTGTCCCATTTACACCACCGCTAACCCGGGTCTGACCCGCCAAAGACCCGGGGTTTTGTGGCGGTGTAAAAGGGGTATTACTTTCCATGTTCTCAGTGACTATTGCTCTATGCAGGGCACCTGACTGCTGATTTGTAAATAATAACAATCCCTTGGAGCCTGGTCAAAAAACGTCCCTCACTCCGGTTCACTCACCAGAGGATTTAATGAGGCCACACTGATTGGTCACCTCTTGGCAGTTCCCACACTCTGATCAATCAGCTCATCTTTAAACCCCATACACACTAGAGTAGGGGTGGCCAAACCTGTCCTCAAAATCTACCAACCGTTCATGTATATCAGGCCACCTGTGGCATGTATGACAATGTGACAGTTACTAATAACTACACCTGTGCACCAGCTAGTTGGTTTGGAAAACGTTGCCCGTTGGTAGATCTCGAGGACCGGTTTGGCCAGGCCTGCACTAGAAGATATTTTAAAAGATATCGCCCAGGAAGGGCCTTATGTGTGATAGCTTTTAAAATACAGTATCATCTAGTGTGTACACTCAATATGCACAATATCTTTAACAATGCGCACTCCCTCGTATTGTTAAGGACTCCTCCCTCCTAATTAACTTGCGAACGACCCTCATGTTCAGCAGGAGACGTTACTGAACAATATTGTTCAGTATGTACACTCAATTCAACCCCCCGTGGTCAATATCCTTACCTATATCAACGGCTAGTGTGTATGAGGCTAACATCATCTCTAATGCAATTGTCCTGCTGCCCTCAGGGCCAGATATTATTCAGATTTGTAATCTTGCCACAATCACAGCTAGTTTAAAAGTCAAAACTGACATTTGTGAATTGTATGTTTTACATTACAAACATCTGCTTCAGAGTCACTTCTATCTTTAATGGAGCAGGAGAGGCTGCCAACTCTGGTTCCCCTAGTTTGGGGGTGACGCCTTCTGTGATGACGAAAAGAGGATTCCGGAGCTTTTGGCACCCCAAATTTTCTGAGGCTGAGCACCGGCGACGAAAGGTGATCTTGTTCTGAATATATATTGTGGAAGCGCAGGCCACTACATTAAGGACTCTCCCTCCGTAGATCTGTAGAAAGTGACGGTTTTCAAGTAACAGAGATCCAGACCAAGAAGTTATTACTTATGGTCACTTCAGGCTTCCTAACTTCTAATGAAGGTGCCAAAGGTTCCCAAAAGGATGGTCAGGTCTATAACTGCGGTCGATTGATTCAGAACCCCAAGTTAAGACTTGGGAACCAATTGAAGGTATGTGAATCCCTCAAGTCTAGGGAAAGCCCTGGTCCTACAGCCTTAGGAGATACATTTAATGCCATTGTCCCAGGTGGGGTTCCCAAAGGCCACTCCCCCTGGAGGAGTCTCAAGAGGCACAGCCCCAGAAGCGATCCCAGAAGCTGTAGCCCTAGAAGGTGCCTTCAGAGGCATTGTCCCAGGAAGGGTCACGAAGGCCACAGCCCCAGGAGATTCTTCCAGCACCATAGCCCCTGGTGGGGCATTTAGCCCAGCAACCCCAGGAGGGGTGTCCAGCCCAGCAACCCCAGAAAGGGGTGTCCAGTCCAGCAACCCCAGGCTGGGTTTCCAATTCAGCAGCATCAGGTGGGGTGTCCAGTCCAGCAACCCCAGGTGGGGAATCCAGTCCAGCAACCCCAGATAGGGTGTCCAGCCCAGCAAACAGGTTATTCGGCAAAGGATTCACAGCTTCCGCCTAATGTTTAAGATTCAGATCTAGTCATCTTTGAAGGGAAACTGGAACAGTATCAAAAAGTCCTTTCACAAGCTATGGAGGTGCTTTCACTGTGTTACACTCCGGCACAGAGGGTGTTACAATGTATCTTCTCCTGTCCTTCAGAGGGGAGCCTAGGAAGTGGGCTAACCAGTTAATAGAGTATGAATATCTTATTCTGCAAGATGTAGGGGCTTTCAGTCAAGCTGTGGTCCAGAAATTTGGTGGACCAGAGTTAGTTCCTCTTGGACCTCTTGAAGGTTCTGATCCACCAGTCAAAGACCCTACTGCCAACAGGAAAAATCAATTTGATCAGAGCCAGGTATCTGAGGATGTTCAGACTCAGGACAATCATAGAACAGTAACCTCTTCACCTACACCGCAAGCCTGGAAGCTAACTGTTGGCCATGCCTCTCTGCCTCCGTCCTATAAAAAAAAAGTCCACCCTCAAGGAGGGGAGTTCTGTTACATCTGCTGTCAAGATTCTGACCGTCTGTTGTAATCAGCCTCTGTGTGCTTGTTCTGCTCACCTGGAGTAATCAAGTCTGTGTGTGCTCTAGACCTGCGCCTCAGCTGTGCTGGTCTAGCTTGTTACATGAGCGCAGGCTGCTCTCTTGTGATTGGCCTTGTCTGTATCCTTCCCTTGGAGTCAGGCAAGCCCTGTGTATCCATATCCTACCAATTGCATTTCTCCAGGAAAATTAATCTGGTACAGAGCAGATACCAAGAGACCCAGACAGAGGTCCGTGAGGCCTGTGCCCTGTACGCTGTGTGCAGCAAGGTCCAAAACACCTTGTCACCAGGGAGGTGGTTAGGTTTAGAAAAGATGGGAGAGAGGGGAGTTAGGGTTAGGAAGTGGTGAAGTGTAGGCTTTAGGCTGAGGGTAAAGGCTCATACACACTGGGCAACTGCAGCCCCGTGCTGAGCGATGTACACATCATTGACCCACATGCCATACACCAGCAATATGTGCTGAGCGATCTTTGCTGACCAGTGTTCCCTGAAGAGAACACTGACAATCTGACTAGAACTTAACTACATGCGATCAAGATCTAGACAGCCGATGGTAAATCGCCATAGTACATACACAAGGAGCAATCCATCCGGGAACATACACATGGAGCAATCCAAGCTTAAATTCTATGCGATCTGTTTGTGTACCCCATTAAGGTTAGGTGCTAATGGGGAGGGTTAGGGGAGTAGTGGGAGAGAGTAATACCCAGCCACTGTAGGGAATCTATTCATAGTGTGCTTAGGCTAAACAGATCCCCACCTCAAATAACAAACCAGTAATAAGTGAATGGGACAGACTAGATCTAACAGGTTTCCTTAAAAGCTATTTTATGCAATTGAGTCTGTAAAATCTTTCCTATCACCTAGCGAATGATGTATTAGAAATGAGGCATTCCTCACATGCGGTGCTTATAATCTATTTGTTATGTATACTCGCCGGCGATGCCCCATTTAGATTGTTGCTTTCAAAACCTGCCTGATCCAAAAACATATCTTTCATCGGTCTTACAAATATTACAAGAGATTATGCAGTGAGAGAACACAGACATTGTAATATGACCAGCACCCCCTCTGTGGATAAATCGTCGCTGCCATCACGGCAGATGCACTTCCTAAATGCATGATGCCCCCCACATTGAACATTACCCCTTGCAGGTAACTGACACCACCATACAAACATATCACAGGTATGGGCACTTAGGTTGCTATTGATGATCACAAGTTTTGGCAGGCGATGGAAGAGGTCCAATGTTACTCCACCATCGATGGTAGCTTCATTCAGTCGCACGTGCCTCAGAATCTCCCTCCTATTGCACAGCCCTAAATTTCCTTCTGATTGGCACTTCCAGCGCCCATCATTGGTTTCCTGCAATTGATGGCTAGTACCAATAATGCCATCAGTTGACGCATCAAAACTGAACTAGGGATGGACATCGGAAGCTGATGGTTAGCAACCATCGATGTTCCTGGGCTTGACAGATTTTTCATTTGATGCTGTTTGCCATGATTGCTAACATATGACAATCTTTTTTGGGATACCATCCAGTGGCTGTCTATGGTGGCCATGGAGGCACATACCTCCCAACATGACCCTCTCCAGGAGGGACACAATGCTCTGTTTCTGGACTTCTCTATTAATTTATGATTACCATCACCTGTAGTGAAACACCTTTCTTCTCAATTAACCTGTTTAAAACAGGTGATGGCAATCATTAATTAAGAGGAAAGTCAGAAATAGAGCAATGTGTCCCTCCTGGAGAGGGTCATGTTGGGGGGTATGGAAGCGCAGTCCACATTTCCACACATTGGTGGGTTCCCGTGGCCCACTGCACATGTGGGCAGCAGGACCATCACAAGGCATGCAACAATGGTGGCATCACTGGCACGATTTAAATGCTTTCGATATCTAGGTGGGCATTGGTATAATGCTATATATATATATATATATATATATACACACACACATATATATACTTGTAGAACGACCCCATACTATGTGCCTGTCAATGACAGCCACCACCAGCACCCCGCCTGCTGCCATTATATATCATCCCTGTTGCTGCTGCTGCTCCAGTCCCTAATGCCCCTCGCGCTACACACCCAGTCAGGCGGGCGCTACCAACCGGCATGGGGGAGGGGGCGCCGGTGCAGGGAGGATACTGAAGGAGACGTCGCGGGAGAATGTACCCGGTACACCGTAACATCGGCGCAGAGTGTGTCAAGGGCGGCTAGCAGAGTACGGGCGTAACGGCGGGTACCGGCGCAGCTCTCCACCCGCCGTCACCGTGACGCGATGGTACGGCCCAGCATGGGGGCGTGGCGTGAGCAGTACCGCGTCATGTGACCGGAGAGCGGCGGCCATTTTGCGCTGCGGTGAGGTATTTAGAGCGCTGAGAGGCTCCGGAGCTTTTCCAGTGTGAGAGGCGCAGCCGGCGTGACAGTAGTAGCAGCAGCAGCCCGCTTCCCCCTCCTCCTCCTTCACTCCCGCAGCCGCCGCCTCCTCCTTCTCCCCGCCGCCCGGAACTAGCATCTTTCCGCCTCAGCCAGCGGACGCGTCCGACAGCCGCAGCCATGAGCACCGGTACCGCCACCTCTCCCGAGTACTCCGCCTTCTTCGCGGTGATGGGCGCCTCGTCAGCCATGGTGTTCAGCGGTAAGTGTCTGTCAGCCCCGGGAGGAGGGGTCCCTGTCTGGTGTCCTACTGCGGAGGGGGGTAGCAGGGTCTCCTTATAAATGGAGGGTCATTTAATATTACAGAGCTCATCCTTATCTGTACACAGATCTCCCTGGTCATGTGACCGGCTCCTCTAAACCCCTCCCCCTATCGGGTCACTGGAGCGCCTGGTGGTCACGCTCCGGCCCCTCCCGGGCTATAGGTGTTTATGGGCTCTCGGTGACCGGGTAGAAGGGTGGGGGGTGTTTAGTCACGACGGGGGAGTCCGGTCTGTGACGTCACCCGTGGTTTCTGCTGCTGGCGAGCAACGGTCACATGACTGGGGGGTGCACTGGGGAGGGGTCGCCGGCTGCTGGGAACCGGGACTGGGGGAGGTTGAATGAGCGTGTGGCCGGGGCTGCGGGAAGGGGCTCGGCCTGGCGTATAGTGATGTCATAGATACCTGTCAGATCTATAGATCTCTGTGTATTACCGGCCACACCATGTTCAGTGTGTAAGCTTATTGGATGGATCTATCCCTATTATAGAGGAGGTTGGTGCTATAAGATCAGCCACCCTCACTGACTAGCTGCTGGAGTCTGTGCAGCCACCTGCTGTACTGTGTAATTGGCATGTGTGGTATCCTCCCTTTCAGTCCTTAGCTTCCTGGCAATAATTCGTGTTCTATATCCCATGTTATTGCTGCTATACTCCTGCTTACTGATGAGGCGTTCTGGTGCTGTCACCCTGTTGGCTTCTCTTTGCTGCAGGACTTGTGTAGGCAGCTATGAGCAGTGTTTGGCCTACTGTAGGTCCTCATGAGGAGTGTCAGTCTATTGAATGCAGATCTTGGAATCAGGCAAAGATGACACAGCTTAAGTATTTCTGATGCCTTTCATATTGTCTATAAGTCAGTGCCATGTAACGAAGGCAGCTGCAGTGGGATAGATTATTGCAGTAGGCCTCACAGCTATGACATCACTTGTAAGGAGGGTGGTGATGCTGGGTGAGTCCCCCCTGGGCTGCTATGGGCTTGTATCAGAGTGTACTGTATGAGGATGGATACCTTGTGACATCCCATCGGTGTGAGCAGGAAGTCTGACATGGCAGGATTCACATCACAATCCCAGTATTGCTGCTGTCTGCGGTGTTACCTTTGGACTCCTCCTATTGTCTAAGCTCTATCTTACCACCGTATCGGTAGATTGCTGACGAACCAAGGTCATGTGTACTAAGGGGGGACTGCTTACTACTGCTGCCTCTGACAGCACATACTGGCCTCTTCCTAGCTCCATTGAGGCAGCATAATAACCCTGTCCATCATATAATGCACATTTGTGTTGTGACAGTCCTACTGGATCTGGGTCAGCATGTGACCTTCAGGGGGTTTCCTGGTTGCTGGCGGTCTTGCATCATGCATCCTCTGCGGAGGACCATTTTGTGATGGGCCTTGGTGAGCTTTAATCTGCATCCTTCTCAGGGTTGCTGCTCATCGGGGAAGGTGTGCAGAATCCTGTGTTCTCCACTGGCAGATGGTGTTAACACTTCTCTCCTTCCCCCAGCAGGATGCAAATTGGTGTGGGTGAGCTGTATCCTATTAGTGAGCATTGCTTTTAGCATCTCCACTCGCGTTGTCGCTGAAGCTGAGATGTATAGTGTAAAAACCCAGCCAGTGTGAGGCATAGACTCTGAGGTTCTGTTAATTAGATTAGGCTTCCCTTGGCTCTCTACAGCTGTCCTAATAGATTGGCCACACTGGAATAGCAGTCCGGCCTGGTTGTGCGTTCCGGTCACTGCAAAGAAGCTGTTAGTTGCCGACAAGCATGATCGCTAAAAGTAATATAATATTTTGGGAATGGGAACTGGTAACTTAGTTTTGGCCCACCTGATGACTAATATATGATGGAAGTGCAGCTAGGTAACTGGGAACCTGGGGCTCTGAGCTGCTCTTTACACCTAGTGCCCAGTAAAGCCCTCATACACACCAGGCGTTATCTTAAAAGATATCGATCAGATGGAAGCTTCTGAGTGATATTTTACTATATCGCCTTATCTCCCATGCCTCATGAACTACCTTGTCGTACTGGTTAGTGATGGTGCAGCACGACTGTTGTCACCCCTGCCATTGCTCCCTTCCCCGCCGGCATTGGCCAGTGTGTGCATTTACAGATGCTGGGTCCCCACCACCAATATCTGCTTTGGTGTATTGGCCTTTACACTGTTCATTGCCATCTCCCAGGGTACCCAATGAGAGATGTCTAACCAGCTTCAGCAAGCCTTTGATTTGCTGCAGAAAATCGGTAGCATTGGCTGTATGGATGTTGGATAAGGTTATTTGTAAACTGACCTCTGCATGTCTTAAAGACCCAGTCCACTAGCATCAGGCTGTGGTAACCTGGAAGATCTGCTGTGTGCTAGCACAGTATACATTGTGTGCTAGAACAATGTTCTGACAATAACCTAATCATGGATGTTACAGAACTAATTTGCTGCTTCAGTGAACAGCTGGGATTGGATGCAAAGCTGATTCTTACTACAGGCTGTATAGCTGGGTCAGTAGGGCAGCGTGTACAGATCATGTCAGAGCACTTGGCTCTGCTGGATAGTGTCAGTGGTTAGTGTGGGCTAGTCTGGGAGCAAGGACAGAGATCCCAAGGTGATGAAGCACACCACTTACTGGTGCATGTGTCAACAGTGGGACCAGTATTGCTATACATCTGGAAGACTCATAGGCCAATGACTACACTGGTAACCAAATGTGCCTGAAGTAATGGCGGGAGTGTTCTAGTACATGCAAGTAACTGTTGACACTGAACACAAGTTGTGCAAATAGTAAATACCTTTTCGGAATTGTCAAGTTATTACTAGTGCGCCTCTGCTTCAAACCAGGGTTGACCTTAAGTAGTTGCACCTTATCGTTATTGTAAGATACATTCATAGATTTGATGATCTGAAGAACTGTGTGCATAATACGGTGGACAACAATGCATCATTCTGATGTGTACTGGCCTAAAGGTGCCCACACACCGTGCAATGTACTCCATGCCCACCTGCTTCACATACCTTTTATACTTCAACATGTGGGGTGTTCAGGAGTTCACGTTGCAAGCGCAAAACACACTGCCGGCACATTTAGTCTGAATTCCTTGCCAGGTATAAGCTGCAGCAAAAGTGCCTCCCAGTATGTTAAAAAATAAAGTGGACATTTTGGAATTGTTTACAAGGGCTTCTAAGTACTGAATTAAGTCTCTATAGGCTGGCCACCTACACCTCTGGCTAATTCTGACCCCATTTCATATGCCCCACTATACTTTGCATAGAAACATTCCCAAACATGCTGTATTGGGGCCACTGTCTAACTTATACTGTATACCCGTTCCATAGGAAATGAAGACTGACCAATACTTCTTAATCACTGCTTTTAAGATAGATTTGGCATAAAACTGCATTGCAGTTGATGTAAAATAAGCTATGGATTGGATCGGTCCACTTTACTGCCATGTGAGACTGCAGTAGCTACTGGCAAATGCTGCAGGATACTATACACCTGTCATTATCAGCACTGCTATCCTTACGATTGCCTCTGAATGGAGAAGGCATGCCAATGTGCAAACACCTGCAACTATTGACTTAAAATCTGTGGGTGCAGTTATAGATTCACTGCATCTGTGGGGCAGCACTTTCCATGACTGGCAGCCACTGGCTCTGGGCTGAACAGGATCTTGCAAGATGCCCAGTGAACAAAGGCACATGAATAGCAGAATTTAAAGAGGAAGGTCAAAGGTTTGTAGTGACTCAATAACACTAAATGTCCTGCACACTTACTGCACTTACTAATATACAAATTAGAGTTAACGGACGGTGTAGTGGTTAGCATTACTGCCACACAGCACTGAGGTCATGGGTTCGATACCCACCATGGCTAACTGTGCAGAGTTTGTATATTTTCCCCATAGCTGCATGGGTTTCCTCCGGGTACTCCGGTTTCCTCCCACAATCCAAAATATACTGGTGGGTATATGGCTCCCAAAAAATTAACCCTGGAATGTCTGTGTGCATGTACATGTGGTAGGGAATATAGATTGTAAGCTCCACTGGGGCAGGGACTGATGTGAATGGTCAAATCTCTGTAAAGCGCTGCGGAATCTGTGTGCTATAGAAGAAACTGCTAATTAATAAATAATAATAAAACAGCCACCTATTCAATTGCTGCTGTAATCGAGTGCATCGAACAGGTGATGATTCCCCCTTGCATAAATACCATGGCAACTATCTCGGTATTAAATGCTGGTCACTTTGCTTTGCTTTATTTATGCATCAAATTCTTTACAGCATTTATGATTTGGCAAAACCAGTTCGCCACCTGTGATAGCGGGCAGCGCCTATTCTGTGGTCAGTCATGGGACTGGCTCGCTTGTAGTATCAGACCTCCAGTTCCTATCAGTGCAAACCTGGAATTTCACACTATTTTACTTCCTCCCTGGAAACTGAAAGCAAATACCATTGTGTAATGAGTGACTACACTGCATAGCTTTACTACATGTAGTCATGTGCAATGGCCATGTGACCTGTGGGTAACTCCCTGTATAGCCGCCATTCACGTTCACTCGTAGTCCCATGTACAGTATATGGTTTCTGTAATGTTTATAGATCACACATATTCCGCAGCGCTGTACAGAGAACACTCCCATCAGTCCCTGCTCCAGTGGAGCTTACAATCTATATTCCCCACATGTACAGGCACACAGACATTCTAAGGTTAAATTGTTTTGGGTTGTGGGATGAAATCAACACAAGCACTGAGAGAATATACAAACTCCACACAGTTAAAGCCATGGTGGGAATGGAACCCATGACCTCAGCGCTGTGAGGTGGTAATGCTAACCATTACACCATCCGTGCTGCCCTAATGTATTTCCTTATGACTAGTGATTCCTGAATGCAGCAGAGGAATAGTATATGGGGAAATGTGTAGATTGGTTGTACCCTGTACTTGTCCTACATTGTCTTGTGCTGTAAAGTACTGGTTTGCTCATCGGTTTATGTACTTTGTTAGGCACTGGCAGAACCCTTACGGGCCATAGAGTGTGATGTAATAGAACCCTTGTCTTTGCCTTATAAACAGAACATGACCTTTATTAGTGTTTGTTCTAGTCCATGTTCTCATTAGAGAGAACGCAGGCGATGACTAGATGTTTAGCGCACACCTGAAATATCTAGCCCAGGGACAATGATGAGTGGGGCCTACACACAGCGATTTGTGCTTGGCTTCTAAGCAGATGGCTTAGAAAAAAGGCAGAAATTGCTATGTGTAGGCCCCATAAGACTGGTGGTTCTACATGATAAAGATATGCTCTCCCCAACAGAGCAGCTGATCAGGTAAGGTAGGCGGACACTTGGCTGTCAGCTGCACAATGCTAGGCCAGATATCGCATAAATTTGCACTTCGATGTCTGGTCCCTGCAGTCTGTATACATGTGGTGAGCAGGTCTCCCCTTCACATGCAGATACTGATATCTCTCAGATGGCTCTGCATAGGCTGTACTGGAGATACAATCTCCTCAGTCTGTCTGAGGTCATGCAGGTGTACAACCCACCCATCTGCTGCCTATGTATCACTAAAACTAGTGTGTATCCAGCTGTACTGAGAACTTCTGACTTATAACAGAATCTAGAAAATGACAGCTTTGTCCTCTCGCTTTCCCATAGACTGTTACACGAATGTGCTTTCCTCCTTATGAGTAGCATTAAATCTTTCTGTTAGGCGTTTGCTGCCATCATGGTGGCCTGATAGCACATAGAGAAATAGGGGCAACCTAACCTGTAAAGTAGTGTGTAAGTGGGCCACAGTGTCTAGCCTTTTGGCATGTAGTATTCAGTGTGGTCCCCCATGCGTGTATTCGTCACTGCGCTTCCAGTCTCTGCTTTCTGTGCAGGGACTTGTAATCCTGCTTCATGCAGATGTGGTGACTTGGGTAGAGGATCACAGCTGCCAGTAACACATTTGCTGGAGCCAATTGACTCTCAAACTATAATCTCTACCAGTCGGCAAGCATCTGGTTGCTACAGCAACTGCAATATTTCTAGTTCCTCTGAATCTGTTGCTTTGTATTTGCTGTATTAGCATTTATTCATGCTTGGCATAGACAAGTGTTAAAATTGTCTTCAGAAGCAGCTTCTAAATTTAAAAGATGTTTTGGAATTAGATGTACATATACTTTTTTAATGCTAGTCCTAGCCTTGCACATGTCGGCTGCCATTCTACTGGAATCTGCAGGAGAATCAAACCAAAACCCCAATTTTAAACTACATTCCTTGTGGTACAGAGATGGTGAATGTCCCAAACTTTATTTTTGGGTATCCACTTTTAAGTGAAGGATGTGCTCATGGTGTACCATGAAAATAAACTTTACAATATGTAGCACATTCTCACATGTGACTATAGTAAGCACATTAAGGTATCTCTATCAGAACTGATGTTCACAAATGTGATAAGCACAGATAGTATATAGGAAGGGCCACCGCTTCTGGTGTATAGTCTGGGTTTTCTCTAGCACTACCTTTCAGTGTGAATGCGACGAATGATGCGCCAGTTCATCAAGATTGTTCGGCAACTGTGCACGCAGCTCAATTTGGATATCTTTTAAAAAGCGCCTATTACGTGTAGCTGGATCTTTCTTTCGTCCAGGACACTGGGTTCAAGGGAAATTGGTCATCAATGACTTTCAATGAAATTGGTCAAAAAAATTGTACAGTATGCACACCTTTACTGTAATTGGTGGGGAAAGGTGAAGTCCCTCGACATGCTTGCTGCAGTGGGCATATCCTGGATACTACTCCACAGCATTGGAAGGCTACAGCAGCTGTATCCTGCTATTCACTTTATTAATAACCTAGGATCATCCATGACTTCCATAACTTGTCACGTTTTCTCCTACGATCCCCATGTCAGCTATAACACTGGGATATCTTCCCTCCTCCTAGTTTAGACAGGGTCTTTTTCAGGGACCGCCCACCTTGGGTATATCAGGCTCCTCCCATCCCTGTTTTTTTTTTTTTTTTGGTCTTAGTTAGGCAGAGCAGGGGTTTTAATTTTGTTTCTCTTACAGCTGGAGCTGGTGGGGTGGCTCCCCGGGAAGGATAGTATGTGTAGAGTGTGGTCGGTAGATTTCTGCCTCACATACTACATATATACCTGTCATATTCTCTCTTAGAAAAATTCATGGCATTATGGTACCTGTAGTGCACCAGCGTGGCGGTTGTTACCGGTGGTCTGTGGACGAGAATCGGTGCAGAGAGAAGCTGTCTAGAGACCTGTAGGTCTGACAGCGGGGACGGCATACTGCAACTGCCACACTTGTACTTGAAGCAGGTGCTGGTCATGTACAAGCAGAGAATAAAGTGTAATGGGGTGCTGCTGACTGCCTGTAGTAGTACCCCTTGACTTCAGTTGGTTGTGATTGGTCCTTATAACACATTAAGTTGTGGCTTCAGCTCGGCTGACATGCTTTGTAACTATCATGCTGCAGTCCCATATCGGACTCCAGGCGAAGTGGCCATTTTTTTGTAGCGTATTACCTTGCAGGACTGCCTTGCTAACACATGAGTCACCTTGTAGCTCCTGCAGCATAGGAAGTGCAGCATCTGCAGCTCTGTACACAAGCTGCATAGAAAGTTGCATAGAAAGTAATGTAAATCGGGGTATTTCACACTAGGTGAGGTACCCCTCTGGCTGATCTCATACAGGGATGATGGCTCCCAAGTTACATGAACAGGAATGGTCTATTTCCAAACCCAACCACTAAACTGCAGATATGTTGGCCTTGAAGCAGGAATTCTAGTTTGACTCATCCATTATGGTGCAGTGGAATTCATTGATGCCCTTTATGGTTGCTTGAGCTAAGGAAGCAGTGATCAGTTTGGTCCCTTGCATGTGTAACTGACCAGCAGTCATGTAGTGCGCAGATAACCCTCCAACATCCATATGTACCTGCAGTCACATGACCATGCTGATATTGGCTTGTTACGATCTGTGCCTAGAGGTACCCAGTAATCCCATAGTTCCTACAGGAGCCTCATTGGGTCGCTTGCAGGCCAGTTGCTGGTTTGTCTACTTCTCCACGTCTCTGCTACAGATGTGGTCTGCAGTGCATCGCTATGCAGAGACGTAGCCGTCAGTGCAGAAGCACCAGCTATAATTAGACTGGATTTCCTCCAGAGACTATTAAATGAGGCTATTTGCATAGCGGAGCGGTGTATTGTCTCCGGGCTTTCGTGCCTCTATCCCACTGCTCGTCCTCAGCCTGCTTGTTTAGATGTGGCTACTACAATGATCCCCTTTTGCCTCCTGGTGACTTATGATGGCTGTACAGGTCAGAAGGATAATGCTATGGTTGGATCAGTAGCATTTCTGGGTCAGCAGAGTAGGTCCTGTCCGGTCTCCAGTTGCTTGTAGCCAGAATCTCCAGTAACCACGTCAGCCAGTTTGGCCTCCTGTTTTTAGGTGCATATGAAGCACCTATAGATTGTTACTATGGTTACTTTGTAGGATGTAATACAGATCTCAGGATGCTGGCTGTCAAAATTCTGCCAGACAGATCTAGGTACAAATGTATCCAATAAGTACTTACAAGTGATCACAAAGATGCACTTAATACACATTTTACATATTCCTTCTATGTGACAATATAGGTTGTAAGCTTGCAGCAGGAACCTCCTACCTCCAAAGTTTGTCTGGTTTTTACCCAGTTTGTTCTACCACTGTCTCCAATTGTAAAGTGTAACGGAATCTGCTGCGCTATATAAGATGCTGTCAATGAAAATGACAAACTGAACTTTACATGTAAATCTTATTCATCATAGGTACATGGTTCATAAGCATTGGAATTCCTATAAAGGACCTGATTTCAGGAACATAACTTTTGCAATCCCTTTGTACCTGGATAACACTAAGAGGTTACCCTATTATTGCTATTATCTATGGAGGGTTTTATGATTAATGAGTCTCCCAATGACATTTTATTCATTATAACAATCACCTGCAAATAAAATGTAATGGGGAAGGTCAACATGGGTTTACATTTTTGTGCCGAAGGGCAGTATTTCATGTCTTACCATACAATAGGGTTTCTCTGTGCCTGGAACATGGCGAGGGGTCATGGCTCACCGATGCAGTGTTCATGACGACATTTGTGAGAACAGTGTCGGCCTTTTGACTGTCTGTTTCCCATGTGAACCTAATGACCCTACCGACCTTTTGAGGGTGTCTCCCTAAGGCCTGTCAATTTAATGATCCCAACCAGTTACAAATGGAGGATAACAAGTAGCACCACACTTCTGCTCAAATGCTCTTAATCATTGCATCCCAGTATTGGAGGGTGGTGGTACCTAAGTAGGTGTCGAGGAGACTGAAGAGTAAGGGAAGGGCAGGAGCACTGCTGAGGTCAAGAGGTAGGGTGAGGAAGGGGGCCCCTACTCATAAGAGTTAACATTAAAAGGAGGTGGGTGGACGAATGAAAAACAATAGGATAAATAGGAACAGATGGAAGGATATGAGGAGCAAAAGAGGTTAGGAGGAGGGATAGGCTAGTCGGAAGAAGTGCGTTTTGAGGGAGCGCTTGAAGGAGGTAAGGGTATCAGAAAGCCTGATGGGTGGCGGGAGGTTGTTCCAGTGCATGGGGGCAGTGCGAGAAGTATTGGACATGGGAGTGGGAGGAGGTGATTAGGTGAGAGGTCAGTTGGTGGTGGAGCGAAGAGGACGGGAGGGAGTGTGGATAGAAATCAGTGAAGACTGAGGAGGAGAGCGCCTTGTAGGTGGTGGTGCGGAGTTTAAAGAGAACTCTGAAAGCAATGGGGAGCCAGTGAAGAGAAAGACAGAGGGGGAGGCGGAGGTAGAGCGGTGTTAACAATGGATTGGAGAAGGGTGAGAGGTAGCCCATAGGATGTTGCAGCAATCAAGGTGGGAGATGACAAGAGAGTGAATGAGAATTTTGGTCACGTCAGTGGAGAGGAATGGTCTGATGTGCAAGGTGTTGCAGAGGTGAAAGCAGCAAGACGGAGCACAAATGTGGGGGGTGAAAGAGGGAGGAGTCAATGACAGAGGCAACGCATTTGGTCGGTCGAGGTGATCTGTTTCACCAATGCTGATGGAGATAGTGGGAGAAGAGGGGATGTTTGGGGGATGAAGTTCAGTTTTAGCCATGTTTAGTTTCAGGAAGCGTTGGGTCATCCAGGCTGAGATGGCCGTGAGGCATTTGGAGACCTTTGACAGGAGTGATGGGGATAGGTCGGGGGAGGAGATATAGATTAGGGTATCATCAGCATTAAGGTGGTAATGGAAGCCGTAGGGGCTGATGAGGGAACACTTCTGTACAACACTTGTATTGCCTATGGCTTTCCCTCATGAATATCCCAAAGGTCTGTTATGTTACTATAGATATTGTTGTGAAATTCAGAGGAAGTATCAGATATATGAAACCCAAAGCAGTCACATTCATTAGAGATGGAATGACTGGGGCAGCGGCTGTGGGGCTTGGAGGAGCTGTCCATGGTACCTCAGAGCCCATCATCTGCACTGTATGGGAGCTGGAAATGACGTCCTGCTTTCTGCAACCAGTGTATGCATACACATTATGTGCTGCAATGGGGACCTGCCCCTTGTGCAGTATAGGACGGGGCTATTCTGCTGCTCCAGTGATCTGCTGCAGGCTGATGCATTGTTCCGCCTGAAAGCTGACACTAAACTATACTGTAACTTGCTTTGCCCGGTCACTGTACAAACCTTCCGCCCCACCCTCTGTAGTCATGTGAGACAAGGAACAGAGAACCTTGTGCTGGTCACATGACTGAAGTATGACCAAACTACTATGTGGAATGGAATTCCTCTTTCCAGCTGCAGTATGATTGTCTGGTCTACAGCTTATCTCAAACACTGCTTCCCGATAAGTGTCTGGTTTTTCTTAGAGTTTATGCAGTGCCTGCTGGGTGTATTGACTGTATGCTGCTAGGGCTTGGTACTGGAGAATACTTCATGGCTATCTCTAGGTGCAGGCGCTTTAAGCTTACATTTAAGGGATATTCACTCTATAAACGCTTGATGAGCAATGAATGATCAAGAGTCAATTTAAATGTCACAAACCCTAGGATGTTTTGATTGCAGCAATTGGGTGTGCAGCTTTAAAAGGTAAACTGACCTATTCCTGCACTTGTCATTGTTGTGTTTACCTCATGTGACCCATGAAGGAAAATAGTAGAATAATAGAAGATACAAGTATTGGGGAGAGTATACCTCAATCTCCTGTCCTAATAATGGTTGTCACGACGCCCCAGGCTTCTGGCCACAAACATACTGACCGCCTGTCTGCCACACATTCGGCTGCTTGTAATTAAATCCCAGAATATTACTATTTACAGCTTCTTATATAGTGCAGCAGATCGGATCAGCAGACAATGAGCGTCTTGCTAGGAAGATCAGCCTAGCAGCAGCATTACAATGGATTGCAGTGGTGAGAGTCTGTTCTTGGGAAGAGCAGTTAGGAGACTATTGCAATAACCAATTCGGGATATTATGAGTGCATGGATAAGATTTAGTAGTGTCATGTGTGAGATAGGGTCGTATTTTGGATATGTTTTTCAGATGCATGTAACATGATTTGGAGACAGATTGAATGTGGGGTAGAAAGGACAGTTCAGAGTCAAGGATGACCCCTAAGCAACGAGCTTGCTGGGTAGATTGAGTTGTCAACAGTGATGGAGATATCAGGATGGTAACTGTTCTTAGTTGGCGGGAATAGAAGTAATTCAGTTTTGGAAATATTGAGTTTGAGGTGGCGAGAAGACATCCAGGATGAGATGGCAGAGAGGGATTCAGACTCAGCCCGAAACCACTATTAAAGAAGCCTATTACGTGTGTATATATACACCCTCTGTAGCACACTAGTAGTAACTACCCTATAGTGTGACCCTACCAGAAAAGCTTTATCGTTCTCTGGAACTACATACTCATTGCTCTGTGCCTACTCCGCTTCCTGCCCTGCAGTATTAACTGCCAGTCTGCTTTCCTGTGGCTTCCCCCTAGTGGTGACTTCTGTATATTGTATCATAACATAATACCTTCATTAAATCAAATTGCTGATTCTTTCCCTAAACCAGGAATGCCCAGGATGCACATAATCAGGTGCTGTGGAACTACACCTCCCAGCATGCCCTGTCAGTTTTTTTCTTTTAGGGCATGCTGGCAAGGCCATAGCAGCCGGACAGCTGCTTGTAGAGTGCTCCTGCAGGTTGTGTATGGTCAGCACTTACAGCCAATTAGGAATGTGCTTTTCTCCTGCTCTGCCCAGCCCTGTAGTGTGGATGAGCTGCATATTCATTCATGCTGTAACTCTCTCCCCCTCTCTCCACAGCATTGGGAGCTGCCTATGGCACGGCGAAGAGTGGCACAGGAATTGCAGCCATGTCTGTCATGAGGCCTGAGCTGATCATGAAGTCCATCATTCCTGTGGTTATGGCGGGTATCATAGCCATCTATGGACTGGTAGTGGCAGTGCTTATTGCAAACTCTCTTACAATTGACATCACACTATACAAGTAAGTACTTGTGGACCCGTTGTTGCTGCCTTATATATACATGACCTGATAAATCCTGTAAATCTGCGGTAGGCCAATTACCCTGATGGCTTATTGTACAGTGTAAGCATGTTGGCACTTTCTTCAGGACCAGTGCCTTAGGGGTGAGAATGACCATACCAGGTCTGTGTTCTGCAGAAGAGGTAGTATAGGCCAGGCATGTCCAAACTGTGGCCCTCCAGCTGTTGTGAAACTACACATCCCAGCATGCCTTGCCATGGTTTTAGCATTCCTTAATAGCAAAACTGTGGCAAGGCATGATGGGACTTGTAATTTCACAACAGCCAGAGGGCCATGGTTTGGACATGCCTGTTAGAGGCGTTCAGTTGGCCAGGGCTTGCCGCAAGACATCAGTTTGCTGGTTAAGGGTATTAGGTTACTCCATTATTGCCGGTAACTAGCCACTTATTGCAGCGTTTCTGGGTCTAGCCACAGGTGGTAACTGTATAGCTCCAGATACTTAACACAGTGAATAAACTCACTGGCAAGTACTGCAGGCAATGGTCTGCCATAATAAGTGTTTATAGGCTGGAGTCCCACAATGTAACCCATGGGTCCTCAAACTGCGGCCCTCCAGATGTTGTGAAACTACAAATCCCAGCATGCCTTGCCACAGTTTTAACACTCCCTTATAGCAAAACTGGCAAGGCATGCTGGGATTTGTAGTTTCACAACATCTGGAGGGCCGCAGTTTGAGGACCCATGATGTAACCTGTTCTGTGCATCGATGCACTTTGGCCCATGTGTTGATGAGTAGGTCTCTGTTATGGGGCCTACACCGGGAGATTTGCCTACAGTGTGCTGAGTGATTGGTCAGGGGGAGCACACTGGCCCTGACTGGCCATCCATCTAGATTTATCCTGCATGCTTGATAGCTCCATGTGTTGCTGGTGCTATGGCACCTACACATGGCGAGATGTAGGGGCATTTTTCTAAGCGATTTTAGTTAAATCGCTTGGATAATGCCCTAAAACTGCCCCATGTGTCTGCCCCATTCGTTTCCTCATTTAATACATGGAAGCATCCGCTGTCCTGCATCTCATTGATGTAGAAAACTCTGGGAACCAAGGTTAAGTTACCATAAACCAGGCATGTCCAGACTATGGCCCTCCAGCTGTTGTGAAACTACAAGTCCCATCATGCCTTGCAACAGTTTTGCCTCTAGGGCAGGGCTGGGCAACACCGGCCCTCCAGATGTTGCACTACACATCCCAGCATACCTTGCATCGGTTTCAGCATGGCCACATAGCAAAACTAATGCAAAGCATCCTGGGATGTGTAGTTCATTAACATCTGGAGGGCCGGTGTTGCCCAGCCCTGCTCTAGGGAGTGCTAAAACTATAGCAAGGCATGCTGGGATGTGGTGTTTCACAACAGCTGGAGGGCCATAGTTTGGACATGCCTGCCATAAACTAATAAGTATGGACCGAATTTATGGAATATACAGGTTGAGTTCCCTTATCCAAATTCCAAAAAGCATTCTCTCTAGCCAAAATTTTTCAACTGAACTCAGCACATTTATGTTATAGTTCGGTTTTCTGTTTTGTTACCATAAAATCTGAATATGGACTAATCACTTTTTGTTTTTGTTTGCAGGAGCTTCTTACAACTAGGTGCCGGCCTCAGTGTGGGCTTGAGCGGTCTCGCTGCCGGTTTTGCCATCGGTATTGTGGGAGATGCAGGAGTGCGGGGGACAGCGCAGCAGCCCCGACTATTCGTAGGCATGATCCTCATCCTCATTTTTGCTGAAGTCTTGGGTCTGTACGGTCTGATCGTGGCCCTCATCCTGTCCACAAAATAAAGATGTCTCCCTTCTTCCCCAGCGTTCCAGAAGTCGCCACTTTACAAATGGTTTTATCTCGTGTACAGTCATCCTCGGCCCACCCCTGATTCAGTAGATTCTCTTCCCCCTTCTCTCCCTGTAACTGCACAATTGTAAGTTAGTGACTGTTGTGTGTATCCCTCTAGCTATAATCATCAGATGGACTTCAGGCAATAAGGGGTCCTGATGCCAGTGGTCCAGGCAGGAAGCTGGCATCACTTTCACAATCCTCGCCAGACTCCTTCTGCGTGCAGTGTTTTTTTTTTCCTCCATTCAATGTCTTATTTATAAATATAAAAAAATCTTCATTGTTCATACTTTATAAAGGAGCCAGCTGTTTCTTTCCTCCTGTAACTTATCCCTGCCCTCCTCCTTCGCTGCATATATATTTAATCTCTTGCTGTATCTGTGTGGGTTCTCCTTGTAAGTGCTAAGCATTCCCTGGTTGTAATTTGGTTTGATTGCTGTAATGTTCTGACATTGGAGTGAGGTCTCAATATATCTATATATTTTTGTTCTAGTTTTTTTGTTTTAATACAAGGAAAAAAAAAAATTATGATTCCCGTCCGTGTTAACTGGTGACCAGAATATTTTAAAAAAGCAAAATCTTGACTTGTGATACAGATGCGCCCGATGCTGGGTCTCAGTTGCACATTTCCAAATAAAACCTCTCCATACACAGGCTGTCCCTTTTTATTGTCCACTCTTCCATGAGTGAATGTGTCGCTGGACTCGGGTGATTGAAGTCCTGCAGGGTGGTGAAAGAAAGTGATCTCCTGCAAGGAGCATGTAAAGCAATGGAAGTTTGGGGTATTCATGTAAAGATTAATAAATGGTCATTCAGTTACAGCACAAGTGCAGCCGTATCTGCTGTAGCGAGAACCCTTTTTTTTTTTTTTTTTTAAACACGATGTGAACAAAATCTGCACCAATGACTCTTGGCTAATAGGATTTACTCCTTTAACCCTTTGAATAACATTATCTGTGATGTGACAAATATCTGCTAAAAATACCAGTGTCGCTCACATTTGTTATGTAAATTCAAATAAAAAATGTGAAGGAGGGGGAATTCCTATAGAAGGCCAACATTGCCGGTCATAATGGATAAAAATTCGGTACTCTTTACCTAGCACGGCGGGCATTGAATGCACTAAAAAATTGGGTGCGACGCGATGCCCGCGATTTCCCATAGGGAACAATGTTAAATGTCTCAATTGACCCGATTTTCCTGTTCAATGCCTCAATTGACCCGATTTTTCCATAGGAAACAATGTTAAATGGCCCACAGAGGCCAAATAGGCACCCTGAAGTGTGAAATGGCCCCCACAATGCCACCCCACGATCAACGTCAACCCGAAGCGTGGCGAACGGTACGCGTCCTATGACCTTTTCATACCCCCACTAGCCACGTCGGCGTGGAGTTGAGAATAGAATAGTGTGGCGAGCGGACGCGGATACCTGTGAAGCCCGCGAAGGGATGAGTTTAACTGTGAAGGTATCCGCGTCCCCTCGCTGCGCTTGCCGCACTATTCTAGTCTCAACTCCACGCCGACGTGCATAGTGGGGGTATGAAAAGGTCATAGGACGCGTGCTGGCCACGCTTCGGGTTGACATTGATCGTGGGGTGGCGTTAACAATTGTGGGGGCCATTTCACACTTCAGGGTGCCTATTTGGCCTCTGTGGGCCATTTAACATTGTTTCCTATGGAAAAATCGGGTCAATTGAGGCATTGAACAGGAAAATCAGGTCAATTGAGACATTTAACATTGATCCCTATGGGAAATCGCGGGCGTCGGTCGCGTCACACCTGATTTTTTTTTTTTTAGTGCATTCAATGCCCGCAATTTTTTTACCTGTGATGCCCACGATCAAAATCGTGGGCGCCGTGCTAGGTAAAGAGTACCAAAAATTAATCGAGCAATTTTTACACCCTTCAGGACACATTCACTTGGCACTCAAAGGGTTAAAGTTAAGATTATATAAGGAACCCGTATTGCACTTGTCTGCTTTTGTTCCTATTTACAGTAACATATAGATGCTTTAACTTCATCTAGCTTCCTCACATGTTACATGTGCCATGGTAGGGCTGAATTTGTGTGCAAATTCCCATTAAAATGGACCTTTATTGCAGAATGTGGATATGATGCACAAGCAGCTTATGCTGATTTAAATAATTTCTGGTATCCCTATATTGTGTGGTACAAAGGCTATCTGCATAATACAGACTTAAGTTAACTTTCATTTTTGGATAAAGGTGCAGTGGCACATAGCTGGACTTTTTTTTTTTTTTAAGTCAGTGCAAGATGCTTGTGCCTCCTAATACATATGTAAAGATGACATATATTGGGGGCGTGGCCACGGCGGCGAGGACGTAGGCAGCAGGTCTCTGTGCTCCCCGGTCCTACATCCTGAAATTACACTCCTGAGCCCCTTCCTAGGCTGCCGCTACCCCTCACCTGCCGTGACATCGAGTCCTGGGCTGCTGGCGACCGTCCCCTACCACTCTCCCGGCGGGCGGGTGTCGCTGGGCGGCCGCGCGGTGGACTGCGGCCTGCTTCCGGGGGGCGCTGTGTGGAGCCTGACCCCTGAACCCGCTCCTGCGGCATTTCCAGTGGCCGGCGCCTTGTCACGCGGCTGAAACACCGGGGGACTCCCGGCGACGCGCGGCGGAGCTGAAGTACACTCCCCTGCTGCCTCTCCCTGGGGGGTTCGGAGCCTGGCGAGGTGGGTGAGTCGGCTGAGCTTGGGGTCACGCCTGCGGCCCTGTGCTGGCTCTGCTCCCCTGGCTACGCCAGAGCCCGGCAGCCAAATTTAAATAGACCCTGCTAGACTGCCTGGAGGTCGGGGGTGACGGGGGTCCTCTCTCCCCCCCCCTCACTATCAGCCCTAAGCTTTTGCTAAGCTGCCTGGGATATTGGGTCTCCCCCTCCTTGCTGCTGGTCAGTGACTGCGGTGGTGCTCCCTGCAAGGACTACTTATTGCAGAGTACCCTGGCATCCCCTGCCTGTCATTGTGGCTCCCTGTCCTCTACAATAAAAATAAATAAATAATTAAGCAAAGCAGTAAATAACAGTTAAAGCAAAATGAGGAAGGCACAGCAGGCTGCTGCTGCTAAACTGGAAAAATACGCCCGTGGCTCCGCAACTCAGACTTCTTCGGCCTCGCCGGAACCTGTGCAGCCCCAGCAGGGTACCTCCTCCTCAGATAATGCCTCTGAGACTCCCTCACCCCCTCCTATCTCACTACAACAAGTTTTGGAGGCCATTGCTGGCACTGAAAAACGGCTTACTGACCAGATAGGCCAGGTGCAGAGTGATTTATCATTACTGCGCCACGATGTGCAGCGAATCCGAGAGCGTGTGGGTGAAGTTGAGACCCGTGTCTCCACCATTGAGGACTCTTTTGGCCCGCTCAAGGACAACGTGTCTACACTGAATGGCCAAGTAGCGACCATACAGAATAAACTTCTGGATATGGAGGGGCGTCTACGCAGGAATAATATCCGTTTTGTTGGGCTGCCGGAGAGGGAGGAGGGTGCTGCTCCAGAGGCCTTCTTGGAGGCCTGGCTGACGGAGACTTACGGCAGAGACTCTTTTTCCCCTCACTTTGCTGTGGAGCGGGCCCACAGGGTCCCGTCTCGCCCCTTGCCCCCTGGTGCACAACCCCGCACGTTCATTGCTAAGCTGTTACACTACAAAGACAGGGACGCTATTTTGCAGCTGGGTCGCACTAAAGGTCCGCTGATGAGGAATGGTGTGCGGATATCTGCCTTCCCGGACTTTGCAGCGGAGGTGCAGAAGGATAGGGCGCAGTTTGCGCCAATTAAGCGGAGACTCCGTGAACTGGAGTTAAATTATGCTATGCTGTTTCCCTCCAGGCTTAGAGTGGTGGCGAACGGGGAGACAAAGTTCTTCTCCAATCCCAGGGAGGCTGCTGCATGGCTAGACCGCTATGCCCCTGCGGTCAGGCAGATGGCTCCGGAGTGACTGTCCCGGGTTTAAATCTTGACGAAGTGTTTGCGGCATATATCCGTGGACGCTGTGCCTGGAAGTCACGGCTGCAACATGTGGGCTCTGATACGGGACAATGCTACTGGATCTCCGGAGCATAAATCCTATTTTTTTCTGGGGGGGGGGGGGAGAGATAGAGAGTGGTTATATTTCTGTGGGGTGTTTTTTTCATAATCAGTGTTTTTGCCTTTCCTTTTCAATATCTATGACCTATGTTTTTTGATCGCTACATATATGATGATTTGAATAACTGTCTACGCAAATTGATTACATATGTCACGCTTGGATTGTCGGGGGGGGGGAGGGGTTGTGGGAAGGGAGGTACGTAACTCCTAGCTAATTGGGACTGGGGAGCCCCCTTGCTTTGGTGGCTGGTACATAGATTGCTTCCAACTTTTGGGACCGACTTGCTATTTGTTAGTGTTGTTAGGTTCTCTATAGGGAAGTGGGAGGGTTAGAATAACCCTGCCCTTCTAGTTTAGTTCTTGTTTGGGGACAAAGTGTACCGTGGTTGGGATGGTATGCGGGGTGGATGGGCGGGGATGTTTGTTTGTTTGCTTTATTATGTTTTTGTTTTTGTTTTCTGGATGTGCTGATATACGTACTATAGTCTCTGCTGCTGACGAATTAGAGTATTGTATGTGCGCTGCCTGCTGGGCGTTATATGCCTGGTTAATATGCTGGCTATGCTGTTGCTCCGAGTTACTGTCATTTGAACTGCAAAATGTCTCACCTCACATGTTTAACGTGGAATGTCCGCGGATTGAATGACAGGATTAAGCGCTCTCTGGTGTTTAAACTACTGCGGCAATATAAGTCAGATGTGGTCTGCCTTGTGGAGACGCATCTGGAGGGTAACAGGCTTCTCTCGCTTCGTAAGCCATGGATAGGATGGGCATATCATGCCTCCCATACCACTCACTCCCGGGGAGTATCCGTCTTAATCAAGAAGTCTGTGCCCTTTGTGTTGGAATCTGTGACCTCTGACCCATACGGCCGATATGTCTTTATTGCTTGTAAACTGCACTCTAGGCCATTCCTTATACTAGCCATGTATGTCCCCCCTCCCTTCTCCTACGAAACTCTGAAGAAGGCTGCGGCCTTCATAGCCCTATCCCCTGACACCCCTGTTATTTGCCTCGGGGACTTTAATAATGTGATGGACTATTCCCTTGATAGGTGGAGGGAGAACCAGGGACCTGACACAGTGTCTGGCCCTACGGTATTTGCTTCCTTTGTTAATAATTTAGGTCTTGTGGATGCCTGGCGATTAGCACATCCTCAAGACAGGCAATTCTCATGTTTTTCCAAATCCCATAACTCCTTCTCTAGGATAGATCTAGCACTGGTTTCCCCCTCCCTGTTCCCAAAGATACAGGATGTCCACTATGAATCCAGAGGGGTGTCAGATCACTCCCCGTTGTCTCTGCGAGTTGATATGGAGTGCCAGCGGGGTCAGGTTTTTTGGAAGCTGCACCCGGCGTGGCTATTGCAAATGGGGGCGGGCTTGGAACTAGAAGCCTCGTGGGAGGGTTACTTTAGGGAAAATGTGGGCTCTGCCTCAGTGGCTGTGGTGTGGGATGCTTTCAAGGCTTTTATGCGGGGCACTTTGATAAAACGCGTGGCGGCCTTGAAGGCTTTTAGTAGAAATGAGGAGGAAGAATTGGAGGCTGAGTGCCGCTCCTTGGAATCCCGGTACTTGCTGGATGGCTCGGAGGACTCTAGGGCACGCTGGCTTGCTGCCCAGTCTCACTGGCTACAGCATCAATCTGATCGCAACATGCGCAGACAGTTATTTAATTCCCATAAATATTTTTTACACTCTGACCGACCAGGTAGCTTCCTTGCACATTTAGTCCATGCAGATAGACCCGGGACGACAGTTATGGAACTATTAGATACTGGAGGTAACATAGTGGTTACTACCCCGGACATAGCGACCGTTTTTATGTCATTCTACATGACCCTGTATGAATCCAGGCTAACCTGTACACAGGCGGCCCTGCAGACCTTTGTGCAATCTGCCCGCTTGCCGCAGCTGACCTCGGAGGCCCGAGATTTTTTAGATGCACCAATTACATTGGAGGAGGTGGAGGGGGCCCTCAACGCCTCTCCGGGAGGCAAGGCGCCCGGCAATGATGGCATCCCAATTGAGCTATACAAAAAACACAGCAAGGTTCTTGCACCTAGATTACTTACTCTTTTCCATCAATTGTTTGAGGAGGGTTTCTTTCCCTCTTCGATGTCTGAGGCCATCATTGTCGTGCTGCCCAAACCTGGTAAGGATCCTAGACTTCCAGACTCCTATAGGCCAATCTCCCTGATCCCTACTGACGCTAAAATACTGGCTAAGGTCCTGGCAAACCGACTAAGCTCTGTTATTACTTCCATTATACACCCTGACCAAACGGGCTTTATGCCAGGTATGTCGACAGCTATCAATCTTAGGCGGGTGTATACTCATCTCCAAGCTTCTCACTCAGAGGGGGGCGATTCAGTCCTAGTTTCATTAGATGCCGCTAAGGCGTTCGATTCGGTGGAGTGGCCCTTTTTGTGGGAGGTCTTGAGGAGTATGGGTTTCGGCCCATCTTTTGTTAAGTGGGTACAATTGTTGTATTACCAACCCAGAGCTAGAATTGCAGTAAATGGGTTTGTTTCCCCTTCCTTTCCCTTGGCTAGAGGCACGAGACAGGGCTGTCCCCTATCCCCTACACTATTTGCCCTTGCTATTGAACCATTGGCATGCTTGATACGCAACCACCCAGGAATTGGGGGATTGACACTAGACACAAGGACAGATACTATAGCACTATATGCTGATGATGTCCTTCTTTTTTTAAAAGACTATAGAGCTGCGATGCCCATAGTCCTGTCTACTTTTACTGAATTTGGTACCTATTCAGGCCTTTCTATTAATTGGGGCAAGTCGGCTATTATGCCACTGAGGGATGCTTCCCCGTCATGCCCAGTAATCCCTCTCCCTCTATGCTGGGTCCCCCAATTTAAATATTTAGGTATTATTATTACTAGCAATTCCTCAAATTTTATACCTCTCAACCTTGCTCCAATTTTAATGTTTATCAAGGATAAATCTGGCCCCTGGACTAGGCTACCCCTTACAGTTACAGGGAGGGTCAATTTGATAAAGATGGTGGTCCTGCCAAAGCTCCTTTATGTCCTTCAGCAGTCCCCCGTGTATATACCGGTTGCCTTTTTTAGAAAGCTGAACAGTATGTTGAGTTCACTAATATGGGCCAATAAACGTCCCAGGATTAAATTAGACACACTTACTAGGCCTAGAGTTGCTGGTGGCTTGGCTTTACCACACTTTCGGTTTTATTACTGCGCTGCACAGCTCGCACATCTTAGGCGATGGGTCCAGGATACCAATGTGGACGCGCTACATGCTGCATTTGTCAGACACTGTGTCCCTGGATGTACTCCGATACAATTGCTATTGGGGGCCAAATTACCTCCTCATAGTCCCCCTATATTGACTCAGGCGGTTAAAATATGGCAGGTAGCCCAGACCCTTGTTGGCTTTTCAGATATTGATCCGGAGACATCCCTCTGGCACTCTACTCTTTTGTCTGAATTGCGAACCATTACAGGGAAGCGATTATGGGCCTCCAAGGGAGTTATAGCGCTGGGTCAACTGTATTTGAATGGGGAGCTAAAATCTTTTCAACAACTAAAAGAGGAGTTCAACCTGCCACAACACTATTTCTTTCGGTACTTACAATTAAGGCACGCCTTGCAGGTACAATTTAAAGACTCCCCTCCCGCCCTATCTACTTCCCCCATTAGGTCCTTTATGATTACTCTCAGCGACCGAAAAACAGTCTCTCTAACCTATTCCCTACTGCTGTTTAATCATCATTTAGATCCCCTTACTGAACTCAAGGATCAATGGGTGCGTGACCTGGGCCCCATGGACGACTATGACTGGATAGCCGCTAGGGAATTACCTAAACTTGCTACTACTAGTATTAGATTTCAGCAAATACAATTATTTATTTTACACCGAACATATCTGACGCCGGTGCGACTGGCTAGATTTGGGGCTCGCTCTTCCTCTACATGTCCCAGGTGCTTGTCCGGGGTGGGTACTTTCTGGCATCTTTTATGGGAATGCCCGCTGGTTGGGGAATTTTGGCTTAGGGTGCATCAAGCTTTAGTCTCAACGGGCATTGCCTCCGTATTATTAACACCAAAGTTGTGTGTGTTGGGAGCTACTGAGGAAGGGGCTCTGCTTCGAGCGGAACTACTGTATGTTATAAATGTATGTGCTTTGGCCAAGGTCATTATTGCCCGCTCATGGATGGCCACCAGCGGCCCTGAATTCTCTGCCTTCCGTGCTCTTGTAAACTCCACCATTGCCCATGAGCGATATGTTTATATGAGTAGGCAAGCCAGTGCTAAATTTGACAAAATATGGTCGAAATGGATGGACTCCCCGTACCATACATAGGAGGCCATCAGCTAACGGAGTAGAGGGCCTAGCATTTAAGGGCCGGGCGGACGTGCAGTAAGGCAGCAATGTGTAAGATAATATGTTGAACAGCGCGAGAGGTATTGGCGTAAGAAGGCATCCAGCTAGTTACCATACGTTATGTTAAATGGGTTGATGTTAATGCTTGGGTATGTTTTAAAATATTTTTTTATTATATATATTTTTTTTTTTTTTCTCTTCTTGGTTTAAGTTTAGTTTATAGGGGGGGGGCGAAAATCATAATAGAGGTTTTCATGTATGTACACGTGCAGATACTCTTGCATAGATCACACAATAATGCGAGGATGTTTGATGGCTGTGATTGCACCTACATGTTCGTCAAATGTGAAGAATTACATCTTCAATAATTGTGCAATGTAAATGACCACGATGTACCACGTTTATTTTTTCTTAATAAAAACCAACTTTATTCAAAAAAAAAGATGACATATATTGGTGAAGTCTTCAGGTTCTATCAGTTGCCCAGTATCTGCCAGCTCACTCGGGCAGTAGTCTCCTGTATTGGACAGATGCATGAGGACACCTGAAACACTGCTTGTGCTCTCCATCCACTGATAAAATGCAGTAATGTGTAAGTTGGCTGTTTGTGTGGTATCCTCTTATGTGCGCCCTTAAAAATAAAATGAAGGTAATGGTGGTTGTAACACTATGAACCGCTTCTCCTGGCTAGACAGTTATCCTAAATATACAAGCCTTAAAGTGTTGGTAATGGCTAAGCTTTGTCATGGTGTCACAGGTCTATAGAAATTCTAGGTGCCACCCTTGTGTCTGACGCTGCTGCTTTGTACATGCCACTATCCTGAATGGTAGGTACATCTAATCAGTCTACTGGAGTCTCTCAGTCTAATGTTGTTTGTCTGCAAGATATGACAAAGGTACGTCACTTACTGTCACCTCGATCCAGCTTTTCCCTCAGCCACCTTGCCTTTAACGGATGTTGTCACACAATTTGGTAGAGAGTACTTACTTCTGAATGTATAAAACCAGAATTGTTCCCCTGACCTGGACCTGGTTTGGTGATGGATCATACACTCTCCATGTGGCCAAAAGCCCGGACTGTACGTACTCAGTGCAATAACAGGGCTGGTCTCCCTATCCTATATAGCGATCTAGGACATACTTGGTTACTAAAATTATTATGCAGTGTCATGAAGGGCTATAGGACAATTAATGTTTCCACCTATAATCCTCTAGCTACCTGGTAGTTCATGTCTACAGCAGGACTGGCTTGCCCATGGTTGTGATATATTCCAATTTAAAAGAATAAATGCTCCTGTCTTTCCTGCTGCAGTAATATGGAAGGCAAAAGTCCACCGACAGCCACCACCTGGTCTATGATCATGCCAATGGGAATCTAGGCCTGTACTACTCAGGGTTCTCACTGAGAATCACCAAGAGCTATAGCATAGGTACAAAGTACTTGAGATCCCGAATGGTCATTGAGTACAGGTTGCCATACCTCCCAACATGACCCCCTCCAGGAGGGACACATTGCTCTGCTCCTTTCCTCTTAATCTATGATTGCAATCACCTGTGTTAAAGCACCTTTCTTATCAATTAACCTGTTCTACACAGATGAAGGTAATCATGCATTAAGAAGAAAGTCCAGGCGCAGAGCATTGTGTCCCTCCTAGAGAGGGTCATGTTGGGAGGTACGGGTTGCTGAGTAAACCTAAGTATACAAGTTAAGCATAGGCTAAATCCTGAGTGCACAGAATCTGATATAACTACTGTATAAGACATCCCTAACTAGTAACCCATGAGAAGGTGATGACTCACAGGGCTTGGCATCTGCCTTATGGTGTGATTGCCTTGCTCTTTAATTGGGACTGAATTGCACGGCAAGCATAAAAGCATTTGATTTAGACCAGGGTTAGCCAACTCCCAGTCCTCGAGAGCTACCAACAGATCACGTTTTCCAGCTCACCTCACAGGTGCATGTATGACTGACTGACACATTTTAAAAGATCCACAGGTGAAGCTAAATCCTTACCTTGTGATTCTGTGAGACCTGGAAAACATTAACTGTCTGTAGCTCTGGAGGACTGGAGTCGGCTACCCCAGATGTAGACTATATAGCGTGCATCTGCACCAGACAGTATAGTCTTTCCTGCAGTCTATATTTCTGTCTGATTTTGATGCAGTGGGGTCGTGCATTGGGATTAAATGTGGTTGAAAACAATTCAATTTCTAAAAGATTTTTGACTATATAGTCAACACTGAATGGCGACCTAGTCAGTATTGCAGTGCGTGCAGCACAATACCCCTTCCTCAATGCCTACTGATCACATTGGTAGGATGCTATGCTCCACACAGGAGGTAGGTTAGAATGTTATCCCTTGGTTACAGTGACAGCAGATGGAGATATCTCACTGAAAACAAAACATTTGGTCATTGTAGCGATGTATTTGTTTGTGACAAGAGCAGGTACATTTATTGGACACAGTGACTGGGTAGATGGTATTGTCACATGGTAAGGATGAGAATATATCAGACCAATGGGCTCACCCTGTATCTCCTATGGTGTGAGGACAGCGCCATCCCACTGTAAGCAGTGAGATAACGCGTTCATGTCCAGCAAGTGCCAATACTACCTATAAAAGCTTTGTGCGTGACTAATGCTGTGTACACACGGGGGCGATAGGGGCTACAATCGCTGGGAATATGGTCGCTGGCGACCATATTGCCAGTGATTGGGAGTGTGCCCCGGCGGCACTGCCAGCAGAGGTTCCTTTTCATCAGCGACCATCTCTGGTCGCTGATGAAAAGGAGACACTGGGCAATATATTGCTCAGCAATATATCTCCCCTGTGTGTACGGGGCTTAAGAAAAAGCCCCTATGTATTACTATATAAATCCCTGCTATAATTTCCCTCGCTAGCCCTGCCTTAATATTTGCTGCATTGGTCAGTAGCCTATACAACCAAGTATGTGGTTACCACGGTAATACACTTCCGCTGCTTGGGATCTGAGCATACACCTGAATAGCCTTCTCTCTATTTCCCACGGCGTGTCACCTGAATGATGATATGTGAATGCTGTCCGATCGCAAGACATTTATGTCACCTCTGTAAAAAGAGCATTAATTTATTCATTGTATCATTTGTTTTGCTTTTATAACATAAAACAGTGAAATGCAGTCACTGCATACAACACAAACTACATAGACATTCTCCAGAACCCCTCTGCACACACTATGTAATGTAGGCCAATCAGGGCCAGGAGGCATGGCTTTCTGGGTCCATTGGGGGCTGAGCTATGCTCCCTGTCCCAGCATCTTGAAAAAATCAGAACAACATTGGGTGATTCTGGTTCCGTCAGGAAACCTTCGGTGGCAAAAGTATTCTACACTGTAGGCAAAGACCGTTCATCGATGATTTTTAATTGTCGATGTACATTACTACTGCCCTCTCCCTCTCATAGCAGCAATCTCCCTCTCTCCATCATTAATCTACCAATCTCCCTCATGTCACCTAGCCCACATTACACTGTACACCCGTACACACGGGGGAGATATATTGCTAGCAATATATTGCAATATATTGCTCAGTTTCTCCTTTTCATCAGCGACCAGAGATGGTCGCTGATGAAAGGTAACCTCTGCCGGCAGTGCCGCAGCGGTAATCAGCTGGTCGCAGGAGCAAGCTCCTGCGGCCAGCGATTAGAACGGGGCTGATAACGGGAGCGCGCACCCGACGATTTATCGTCGGGGCACACTCCCATCACTGGCAATATGGTCGCCTGTGACCATATTTCCAGCGATTTCAGCCACTATCGCCCCCGTGTGTACACAGCTTTACACCATTGTTACCTCCCCTCCTGCATTCTGCAGGAGACTTCCTCACATAGCGGCAATCTCCCTCTCTCCCTCATTAGTCTAGCAATCTCACTCATGTCACCTAGCCCACATTACACTGTTACATCATAGTTACCTCCCCTCCTGCATTCTGCAGGAGACTCCCTGACATATGTGCAATCTCCCTCATGTCACCTAGCCCACATTACACTGTTACATCATGGTTGCCACCCCTCCTGGCATTCTGCAGGAGACTCCCTCTCTCCCTCATTAGTCTAGCAATCTCCCTCATGTCACCTAGCCCATATTACACTGTTACATCATAGTTACCTCCCCTCCTGCATTCTGCAGGAGACTCCCGCAAATAGCAGCAATCTCCCTGAATAGTCTAGCAATCTCCCTCATGTCACCGAGCCCACATTAAGTGCAATAAGTGTGTGCAGGACACTTAAGGGCCCTACATACGTAGAGATTTGTTCATGACGGGAGATTCAGAATGAGAGATTTCACTCTCAGATAATGAGCCACATACAGAGAGAGTTGTCTCAAGAGATTCAGTACGGGAGATTTCAAATCTGTCACAGAAAGTGACGTAAAAACCTGCACTTCATGTTATTTGGTATAGACAGTAATTTCCTATCCACCACATAAATAATGTATGTTTCCATTTAACCTCTATTTAATCTAATGTCATAATGTATTTTCCTGAACCTGCATCACAGCAATACATCCACCCATATTGACACTTTCCACATTTAACCTAGGGGCATTTGCTGACATGACGTGCATTGAATGAAACAACAAAACATTAGCATCCTTATAAATAAACGTTGGTAATACCCCCCCCCCCCCCAAATTATTGGTGGCTAGCGGACCCCCCTCCCAAAAAAAAAGTTTAATCATTGGTGGCTAGTGACCCCCCCCCCCCCCCCTTCCCCAAGAAAGTGTAATCATTGGTGGCTAGTGGAACCCCCCACCGCCCTCCTTCCCCCCGCAAACAATCGTTGGTGGCACAGTGGGAACAACAAAAAAATATATGGTACTTGTTTCCTAGCACGGCCACAACGATCATGATCGCGGCCATCGCATGCACTAAAAAATCGGGTGCGATGGTACCGACGCGATGCCCGCGATTTCCCCATAGGGAACAATGTTAAATGCCTCAATTTACCCACGATGCCCCCGATTTCCCATAGGAATCAATGTTAAATGGCTCAATTTACCCAAATCATCATAGGGAACAATGGTAAATGGGCCAGAAAACCCAAAAAACACCCCTGAACAGTGAAATGTCCCCCCAAAAGTAGTTTACACCACCCCACGATCAACGCGAACCCGAAGCGTGGCGAGCAGCGGCGGTACGCGTCCTCCGACCTTTTCATACCCCTACTATCCACGTCGGCGTGGAGTTGAGAATAGAATAGTGTGGCGAGCGCACCGAGCCCGAAGCGTAGCGGGACGCGGATACCTGTGAAGCCCGCAAAGGGACGCGTTTACCTGTGAAGGTATCCGCGTCCCCTCGCGGGGCTCGCCACACTATTCTATTCTCAACTCCACGCCGACGTGGATAGTGGGGGTTTGAAAAGGTCGGAGGACGCGTACCGCCGCCGCTCGCCACGCTTCGGGCTCGCCACACTATTCTATTCTCAACTCCATGCCGACGTGGATAGTGGGGGTTTGAAAAGGTCGGTGGACGCGTACCGCCGCCCCTCGCGGGCTCGCTGCGCTCGCCACGCTTCGGGTTCGCGTTGATCGTGGGGTGGCGTAAACTACTTTTGGGGGGACATTTCACTGTTCAGGGGTGTTTTTTTTGGGTTTTCTGGCCCATTTACCATTGTTCCCTATGATGATTTGGGTAAATTGAGCCATTTAACATTGATTCCTATGGGAAATCGGGGGCATCACGGCTAAATTGAGGCATTTAACATTGATTCCTATGGGAAATCGGGGGCATCACGGCTAAATTGAGGCATTTAACATGGTTCCCTATGGGAAAATCGGGGGCATCGCGTCTGGACCATTTAAGCCTTTTTTAGCCGCATACGACGCGACCGACGCGATTTTGACTTCAATGCATTTCAATGGGAAAATCGGACTGCGTCGCGACGGTCGCGTCGCAGTCCACTAAAAATGACACCCGATGCCCGCGATTGTGGCCGTGCTAGGAAACAAGTACCAAATATATATATATACTTACCCAGTCTGGAGTCCAGCGTCGCATCCTCTCACTCCCGCAGCATCCTCTGAGTGCGTGTCAGGGCGGACCTGGAGGCAGCATCAGCGGGACTGCAGGTAGGCATCGGCGCGGCTCTTGGGCGGCAGCGTTCTGCGGTGTCTTCATTCGCTCAGAAAATCCCTGCTCATCTGCCTGCAGCCACACATGCGGGAAATGAGCAGGAGCTTTCTAAGCGACTTCTCTACTGTGTATGCGCAAATCACCAGGAAAATGGCCGATCGTGGACTTCTGTCTGCAGGGACGTCTGACGCAAAATAACTGAGTGGTATCATTTATATGGGTGCAGTAAGTATGGTGTGGACTCCCTGGACACACTACACACCCTGCACCCCTTATAGATACACCAATGGGATATAGTGTAATAGGGAACGGTATCGGGGACCAGACTGCAAAGTGCAAACTACTGATATAAAGGCGGGAAATAGAAATCCCAGCAACTAACATAAACTGCTGGCGCTGCTGTAGGGATGGCCATCGACCATCGATGATTTGAAATCATCAATGGTTTATGGACGGTCGAATACTTTTGCCATCGATGGGGGAGAACCAGATGGTTTTCCTCCATCGATGGAATAGCAAAACAATGTTTTGCTTTTTTTTTCTTTCTTCAAAGTGCCGGGACACGGAGAATAGCTCCGCGCCCCCCCCCCCCCCCCCATGTTTTGATTGTCCCACAGGCCAATCAATCAAACACAATGGATGACCATCGATATGTAAAAATATCCATTGCATAGTTAAGCACTATCGATGGCCAGTTGCAGAATTGCCATCGATGGCCATCCCTACGCTGCTGTATATAACAGCATGTAACCTAGGCGTAACTGCACCTGCATAGCAGGATGTAGGAAGATGGGATTGGTATGTAATCCCGGCGGTTGGAATCCCGACAATGGGGGGACGTGGCTCGCTGCGCTCGCCACACACAGGGACAAAGTGCCAGGATTTCAGAGGTAGGGATTTTGACTTCATCCCAGGAAGATAGCGAATTCACTGCTGCATTTAGCGTTTCCCAGGTCTCTGTATCCCGATGATGCCTCATGCTAGCGTCTGCTCCCTGGTGGCCACATGTTGAATTACAGGCAACTAAAAATCCTCTCGTTTTCGTCTCCTAGTCCCCTGATCTATACTTTTCATAATATTGTACAAGAATTTAATGCCGGCAACTTTTATAATTATCCTCCATTGCATAAATGATGGTCACTTGTATGAATGATGCTGCTGTACTGTGTACATGATGTATAAAATGACTGCATTAGATAAAAGCAAGGTCCTGTATGCAGTAAGACCATACATAGATACAGGAACTGCATACAATGACTGGCCTTACTAAATGTTTATATATAATATAAAAAATATAATACAAATGTTGCAGTGACCTTCTCAAGATGGCTGCAGTCCTTTTAAAAATGTCTGTCTCAGTACTCCATGTCATGTGACCAGAAGTAAGGAATATCCTGTCACCTGACTTGAGCTCATGTGATCGCTGTGCTCTGTGTGAAAGAAAAGCAGCATGCTGAAGTGAGATGTTGTGGAGGACTAAGGAGCGGGTGTGATGGGCATGTGGCTGCTACAGACCTGGCTACTGGCCCCGTATTAGGAGATGCCCTCCAACAAGTCAGTGTCTGATGCCCCCATCACCCAGTTCAGGAACTGCAGGATCCTCAGGGACCATAAGCTGCAGTGGTGAGTATGCCTTCTGCACCAAGTGATGTTCCTCTGTGGACCAGGGTACTAATGTTGGCATTGTTGGGTCTACAACAACTAGGTCGACACCACTAGATCAACATGGGTGAAGGTCGACATGGATCAAGGTCCACATGACATTAGGTCGACATGACATTAGGTCGACATGGGCTAGGTCGACAGTGAAAAGGTCGACATGGGGTTTTTTGCTGTGTTTTTTATTTATTTTTTTACCTGAATGTCGACATAGTTGACATGGACACAGTTTGAAGTGCACCGCATCCCCTCACATTGCTCGTTATGTTTCGGGCATGGTGCCTCGCTATTCTTAGCACACTATTTTATTCTCCCACCACGTCCTAGTGCAGTGGTCGCCAACCCGTAGCTCGCGAGCTACCAGTAGCTCGCCTGAGCAAAACAGGTGGCTCGACCACTATTGCCCGCCTGCAGTTTTCAGAAATGGCCATGCAGAGATACAGCAGCCCATGCCCTCCCTCCGCTGCCGCCAATGCTGCTCCACCATTCAGTCCGTCATACCGCATCATGATCTGTCCTATGTCGGGTAGCGCTGGCAGGCAGGGGGTCCCTGCGGCGTATGTTAAGTCATGAATAGAGAGCAGGGCGCAGGTTTGGCTGGTGGTAAGTGATGTCCTCTGTGAAGTCTAATCACAGATCTCATTCTGTGTTGGCATCGCACAGAACCCTGCAGCGTCCATTGTTCTATTAACCCCTTCCCGACGAGGCCTTTTTTGTTAATTTTTTTTTTTTTTCCCTCCTCGCGTTCAAATAAGCGTAACTTTTTTAATTTTCCGGCTATATAGACACATGAGGGCTTTTTTTTTTGCGGGACAAGTTGTACTTTTTAATGGTACCATTTACTATACCGTATAATATTCTGGGGAATCAGGAAATAATTCAATGTGGGGTAAAAAAGAAAAAAAACGCAATTCCACAATTTTGCGCTGGTTACGTTTTTTTTGGAGTTCATAGTTCGTTTAAAATGATGGGTTATCTTTATTTTATGGGTCGTTACGATTCCGGTGATACCAAACTTATATAGTTTTCGTTATGTTTTACCACTAAAAAAAAAAATAGAAACTTTTACGGTTTTTCTAATTTGCGTCGCGTCGCCATGTTCTGCGGCTTATAACTTTTTTTATTTTTCCACCTACGGACCTGGGTGAGGGCTCATTTTTTGCGGGCTGAAGTGTACTTTTTAATTAATACCATTATGGGATATGGGCGACTTTCTGATCTCTTTTAGTTTTTTTTTTTTGGGTAGGCGATGCAACCAAAAAACGTAGTTTTGGCGTTGGGAATTATTTTCCGTTTACGCCTTTAACCGTGCGGGATACCTAATGTTATATTTTAATAGATCGGACTTTTAGGAACGCGGCGATACCAAATATGTTTATTTTTTTATTTTTTATTTATTTTTATTTGTGAAATGGGGAAAGGGGGGTGATTTGAACTTGTAATATTTTTTTATTTTTTTTTTATTTTTAAACTTATTTTTTTTTTTTACTTTTACTACAAGGCCCCCTAGTGTACTTGACCACTAGGGGGTGCGATCGCCTGTACTAGGTTCAGCCATAGAGCTCTATGGCTGAACATAGTGATTTTCAGCACTTCCTATTACATCCTGCCTCAGGCAGGATGTAATAGGAATGCTGACACGGCCAGCACAGGGGTCTACATTAGACCCCTGGCTGCCATGGCAACCGATCGGCACCCTCCGATCTCGCCGCGGGGGGCCCCGATCGGCGCCGGAGGGGGGCGCCCCCCCTCCGATCAGCTATTAAAGCACTGCGGGCGCTTTGCCCGCGGTGCTTAAAGGGTTAAACGGCCACGATCGGCGAACTCGTGGCCGTGAGAGCAGGTACCTGGCTGTAATATACAGCCATTACCTGCTCTCTTTCAAGCCAGCTCACTCCGTGAGCTGGCTTGATTCCCCCGCAACCGACATATGACGTAAATGTACGTCATATGTCGGGAAGGGGTTAATATGTAATGTGAGAGTGGTGCCAGCTTCCCCCCCGTGGGTGAGCGCGGTGCAACCCATCCATTAGCTTTCACAATAAACCTTTATGATGCCAGCCAGGCACCAGCAGTGGTGTACATCTTACACCTGTATTGGGGTATGGTGCCACTGCCTACTGGAGAAGTGAACTTAAGTTGGAGAGAGAACTTCTAAACTTTCATCCCATATGACTAAAATTGAGACCATAGAATTTATACATTATTAATGATAATATTATTGGACATTTCAGTAAAATATCTTATGTATAAAGTGACATATTTTTTATTTTCTTTATATTTTTTTTACATTTGTCATAGATGATCTCGTTGCTTTACATACGTAAGTGCAGCAGTGGGCAGGGGGTCCCATGTGAGATCAGCGGCGGGGTCCCTGCGGCGGATGGGAACTACTAGTTCTCATCTGCCGCAGGGACCCAGATGCTGACTTCACATACGCAGCAAAGGACCCCCTGCCTGCCAGTGCTACTGTCTGGATCCCTTCCCTGCGCTGCACAGGTAGGGGGCAGGGGAAATGATGCCCCTGTCTGAGGGGGGTGGGGTCCCTGACGCCCACAGACCTTAATCGGGCCCTACAGAGGTGGGGGGGGGAAGATGCAGGCAGTGACCCCTTGGCAATGAGCAAGAACCCCTGGCAATGGACATTAACCCCCCTTGGCAACGAGCAATAACACCAGTGTGTCGGGCATTGCGGTGTGGCATAATGCATTCCTCCCAACACAAAATTTTTTGTGTGACATCCCATTTATTGGGAGACTGTCCTGCGGGGATTAGACACTGTGCAATGGTCTAATCAGGCTGGCAGTGGAGCTGGGGGCAGTTCACACAGCACTGGCCTTGCCCTCACAGCGACAAAACGGTGCCCAAAAAATTTCGGCCTGCGGCTCACGCATATATATTCCTATATCCACTGCCAAAGTTGGATGGTATGCATTAGGTGTGAGGGGCATTGCAATGTGTGGCATAATGTGTCAGGCTTTACAGTGTGCAGCATATTGCGCAGCAGCGTTACGGTGTGCGACATAGTATCAGGGGAATTGGTAAAATTTTAGTAGCTCTCCGGGAGGTTTTTTTTGTCTTTTTCTGTCGCGAGTAGCTCTCGCTCAAATAAGGTTGGAGACCACTGCCCTAGTGGATGGTAGGGCATGAAATACCACCTGTCGGCACATGTCTGCTCAAAAAAACAGTGAAAAACCCCATGTCGACCTTTTGACTGTCGACCTAGCCCATGTCAACCTAATGCTTGTGTCAACCTAGATCCATGTTGACCATGACCCATGTCGACCTCAACCCATGTTGACCTTGCTGCATGTCAACCTAGTGATGTCGACCCAATGCTTGTCGACCTAGCTGTTGTAGACCTTATGACCGTATCCCCTAATGTTCAGGTTACCTGCACAATGTAAGTGATATGTGTATGTGCAGGTCACCCTTATTGCCCAGCTCTAGGCGATGTGTAGGTTACTGTATGTGTATTGGCCATACACACAAGTGTGCAAGCTTATTTTGGTGACCCAGATGGGTATCTGCATCCCTCCTTGGGGGAAAATTCATTATATTATTAATAAACCCTCTCCAAAATACCACTTGTTGCCTTCCTTGCAGCAGGACATGTGCTGTGCCGCCCGCGGCCCCCCTGTAGCTGCTGTGCCGCCCGCAGCCCCCCTGTAGCTGCTGTGCCTCCCGTGGCCCCCTCCGTGCAGCTGCTGTGCCTCCCGTGGCCCCCTCCGTGCAGCTGCTGTGCCTCCAGGGGCCCCCTCCGTGCAGCTGCTGTGCCTCCCGCGGGCCCCTCCGTGCAGCTGCTGTGCCTCCCGCGGCCCCCTACATTCAGCTGCTGTGCCTCCCGCGGCCCCCTACATTCAGCTGCTGTGCCTCCCGTGGCCCCCTCCGTGCAGCTGCTGTGCCTCCAGGGGCCCCCTCCGTGCAGCTGCTGTGCCTCCAGGGGCCCCCTCCGTGCAGCTGCTGCGCCTCCCGCGGGCCCCTCCGTGCAGCTGCTGTGCCTCCCGCGGCCCCCTACATTCAGCTGCTGTGCCTCCCGCGGCCCCCTACATTCAGCTGCTGTGCCTCCCATGGCCCCCTCCGTGCAGCTGCTGTGCCTCCCGCGGCCCCCTCCGTGCAGCTGCTGTGCCTCCCGCGGCCCCCTCCGTGCAGCTGCTGTGCCTCCCGCGGCCCCCTCCGTGCAGCTGCTGTGCCTCCCGCGGCCCCCTCCGTGCAGCTGCTGTGCCTCCCGCGGCCCTCTCCCTCTCCGTGCAGCTGCTGTGCTGCCTCTCCCCCTCCCTGCAGCTGCTGTGCCTCCCCCAGCCCTCTCCCCCTCCCTGCAGCTGCTGTGCCGCCCGGGGCCCTCTCCCCCCTCCCTGCAGCTGCTGTGCCGCTCGCGGCCCTCTTCCCCCTGCAGCTGCTGTGCCCCCTTGGCACTATCATTTCTGCAGGAAACCGTGAATGACAATCTCCAGGTGGTGTACAGTAGCATTCACCGGTCTCCCCCCCCAAATGCCACTATGTATTGCCCATACACACATGTGTGCAAACTTATTTTGGTGACTGTAGGACTGGATACAGCAAACTGCAATGACATAATCAGCTGAGAGTGTTGTCACCAGGTGTTTAACGCTAATTACAGAATTATCTGCTAGAAAGGACACTGACACTAAGGTTACCCCACACCCACACTAAGGTTACCCCACACCCACACAATGGAAGCAGCCGTTTTCCTGGCTGAACTAACACTCACAAGGCTGCAGCGTATCATTTCTCTGTGCGCCATTTTATAGAGGTATGAGGTGATCTGTGCCTCATACCTCAGCGATGTGGCTTATTCCTACTGGACTGTAAGGCTGAGTATTGGTCCAATGGCTGCCTCCGCTGTGTGTGGCCCACATGAAGCAGGACAGCTCAGACCTGTGTGGTAACGTCTGTCGCTCACTCCTATAGGGAGGATCTGTGGGTGCGACAGGGGAAGATTCTTGACCCCGAGAAGCTTTTCTTTGATGAGAAAGGGGCAGCTGATGCCCAGGTGGACTGTCGGGGGAGAATCCTAGCACCTGGATTCATTGACACCCAGATCAATGGTAAGTGGCTGCCATGTGCTTATCCCCAGCCTGGGCCGTTCCAGCAGGGGGATCATGTTCTGCTCCTGTTATGCGGGGTTGGGTGATGTCAGCTGGGGAGAACAGGAGCAGAACATAATCACCCAGTCGGTGGCTGGTCTGCTCTTGCCTATTACTGTGTATAGCCGGCCCCACAGATTAATGTGGCCCTCTTCCTTCCTTTCTTCTTACATCAGGAGGGTTTGGTGTGGACTTTTCCCAGGAAACAGATGATGTGAGATCCGGGCTTTCTCTGGTCGCTGGAAACATCCTGCCTCATGGAGTCACCTCGTTCTGCCCAACCCTGGTGACCTCCCCTGCATCGATCTACCACAAGGTGCCAAACAAAAATTGTGTGTCTTTTTTTTTTTCTCATTACCTATTTTCCATATGTGTGTGTTACGTTGTGTCACGTTGTGTCACTGTACAACAGCCATAAACTGAGTGTACTGGGCATTCCTCTACAGTATTCAGGTCACCTATATCCTCTATAAAATGCCTAGAGTGCTGTAACGGTAATGCTGCAATGCTTTTTAAAACAAGGGGTGTTTAGTTAGGTGAAATCCCTCTGGTGGTCTGTAAGGAATAACATGGAGTCATTCCTTTCTTAGGGTGTGATTAAAGCTGCTAATAATGGGTAACAGCTTAAAGTGTCATGTGATCACCATGGAAACCACAGTCACATGACATGTCTATAGAGAGCGGCTGTGGAGCTTTTCTAACACCTACTCGCCTCCTCCTTCTGGTATCACATGACCACCAAGGAGATTCCTGACTGTCTTCAGCAAAGAAATCCTGGGAATAGGTAGAAACCAAGGGTCTGATCAGTGGGGGAGGCTGCTGCATTTGTTGCAGGAGCGATAATATGCTAATGCCAGTACCAGACGGCTCATGGTGTACAAGCGGGTGCCAGCCATGAGCACCAACTGCCAGTGGGTGGCATATGGGTGCTTATAGCTATGATGCTTCTGGTTGTTACCCAGGTGTTCCTGTAAGATGACATTGCTCTGATGTACAGGAAAACGGGGTACAGACCACTAACGTAGACTGTATACAGGGCCGGCGCCACCACTAGGCAAATCTAGGCATTTGCCTAGGGCGCCAGCCACTGGAGGGCGGCACTTCGCCTCTCGCATGGAGGCTGCAGGGGTGTCCGTGCCGGGTACCTGCGGCACTGTGTGATCTGGCGGCGGGGTCCCTGCAGTGATGCGCGCTATCCGGCAGCCAGGCGGCGGCGCAGGAAGCGCTGCTGGGTTTGAAAACATTCCGCATGCTGATTGGCTGAGATTCAGCCAATCAGCGTGCGGCGAGTTTTTAAACCCATCAGCGCTTCCCGCGCCGCTGCCAGATAGACTGCAGGGACCCCGCCGCCAGATCACACAGTGCCGCAGGTACCCGGCACGGACACCCCTGCAGCCTCCATGCGAGAGGCGAAGTGCCGCCCTCCAGTGGCTGGCGCCCTAGGCAAATGCCTAGATTTGCCTAGGGGGGGTGGGGCGCCCCCCCCCCCCCCCCGTAGGCGCCGGGGCGCCCCACCCCCCCTCGCCTGGGGTGCTCCGGTGCCTTGCACCGGCCCTGACTGTATATTATCACCGGGATCGCTGGTAGCTCTTGTAACCCTTGGATTATGGATCTGGTCCCAGCAGCCGTCCTGTGGCTTAGTGACTTTATGGCCAGTTTGATCTTTGATCCCAGGGCACCTGCCAGTAAGTGAGGTGCGGGCGCCTGATTTAACAGCAGCATTTTATCATAACGAAAATTCACTTATGACAAATGAGATTTATCAGCGCTTGGATAGATATAATGTACCAGCCAATCAGGTCAGTTTCCAAACACCTCTCCTGTAGCAGAACTGTTCTCCTGTGACGGAGTACACTGACAGATAGCTCAGTGACACATCAGAATGCTCATCTCCCCCGTCATCATCACGGCCATGGGCCTGGGCCTTATAGGACTCCTTATTTGCCCTCACTAAGGGGGTTACTCAGACCTGATTGCAAGCCTGCAAATTCATAGGACGCAGGCCTTTCCCTGAATACTCGTTTCATGTACAGAAGGTCTCCCGGGTCCTAAACCAGGAAATTATTCCATCTCAAAGAAGCGCTGTAATGGGGAAAGCAGCTCATTTCTAGGTCCATACTGGTGTTCTGCATAGTATGTTCTGCCCTAAGTGACAAAGCTGTCAAAAAGACAGAAAAACGTAAACCAAACCCCTTTCTGTTTCTGTGACAGGTGCTACCTCAGATTTCTGTGACGGATGGAGGGCCGCAGGGAGCCGGAGTGTTGGGTAATGATGTTTCCTCATACAAAACTATTATTCTTTCTCCAAAAGGTCAGGTCTGAAAACTCAACATCTACAAGTAGTGGAGGATAACCCAGCTCCTGCTTACAGGCGAGACAGGCCTTTCCTTATACATAGGAGGTCTCCTCAGCTTCTCTCAGACAGATGGTGGAGGGTCACCCAGCTTCTGCTTACAGGAGAGACAGGCCTTTCCTTATACATAGGAGGTCTCCTCAGCTTCTCTCAGACAGATGGTGGAGGGTCACCCAGCTTCTGCTTACAGGAGAGACAGGCCTTTCCTTATACATAGGCGGTCTCCTCAGCTTCTCTCAGACAAATGGTGGAGGGTCACTCAGCTCCTGCTTACAGGAGAGACCGGCCTTTCCTTATACATAGGCGGTCTCCTCAGCTTCTCTCAGACAGATGGTGGAGGGTCACTCAGCTCCTGCTTACGGGAGAGACAGGCCTTTCCTTATACATAGGAGGTCTCCTCAGCTTCTCTCAGACAGATGGTGGAGGGTCACCCAGCTTCTGCTTACAGGAGAGACCGGCCTTTCCTTATACATAGGCGGTCTCCTCAGCTTCTCTCAGACAAATGGTGGAGGGTCACTCAGCTCCTGCTTACAGGAGAGACCGGCCTTTCCTTATACATAGGCGGTCTCCTCAGCTTCTCTCAGACAGATGGTGGAGGATCACTCAGCTCCTGCTTACGGGAGAGACAGGCCTTTCCTTATACATAGGCGGTCTCCTCAGCTTTTCTCAGACAGATGGTGGAGGGTCACTCAGCTCCTGCTTACAGGAGAGACCGGCCTTTCCTTATACATAGGAGGTCTCCTCAGCTTCTCTCAGACAGATAGTGGAGGATCACTCAGCTCCTGCTTCCAGGAGAGACAGGCCTTTCCTTATACATAGGAGGTCTCCTCAGCTTCTCTCAGACAGATGGTGGAGGATCACTCAGCTTCTGCTTACAGGAGAGACAGGCCTTTCCTGATACATAGGAGGTCTCCTCAGCTTCTCTCAGACAGATGGTGGAGGATCACTCAGCTTCTGCTTACAGGAGAGACAGGCCTTTCCTTATACATAGGTCTCCTCAGCTTCTCTCAGACCGATGGTGGAGGATCACCCAGCTTCTGCTTACAGGAGAGACAGGCCTTTCCTTATACATAGGTCTCCTCAGCTTCTCTCAGACAGATGGTGGAGGGTCACTCAGCTCCTGCTTACAGGAGAGACAGGCCTTTCCTCATACAGAGTCTCCTCAGCTTCTCTCTGAAAGATGGTGGAGGGTCACTCCGCTTATGCTTACAGGAGAGACAGGCCTTTCCTTATACATTGGAGGTCTCCTCAGCTTCTCTCAGACCGATAGTGGAGGCCTTTCCCTATATGCAGGAGGTCTCCTCAGCATCTCTACTGGAGAGACTGGCCTTTCCCTATATGCATTACTATTCAGTTTCACTCAGACAGATATGAGGTCCATGGCTTGCTCAGGGCAGCGTTAGATGTGACCTGTACACAGGACAACTTATATTTCTTTAGTCTTTCTAATCCCTGTTCTTGTGATATTTCCGACTGCAGGCGTTCACCTGGAGGGTCCGTACATCAGCTCAGAGAAGAAGGGAGCCCACCCTGAGCGTTGCCTGCGCTCTTTCAGTGAGAAGGGTTTCTCTGAGCTCCTGGACACCTATGGGACGTTGGAAGGAGTCAGCATTGTCACACTCGCCCCTGAGATGGGACGGAGCCAGGAGGTGATCTCAGAGCTGGTGCGGCGCGGGATATGTGTCTCCCTAGGTGTGTGCAGGGAGGCCGTAATGTTACAGGTGATCCAAGGAGCCCCTCTTGGCTTAGCCATAGCTGGTAGTAAGCCCCTGTGTGTGTCTTGGCCATAGCTGGTAATGAGAAGAGGGGTTGATGGCATTTCCTTGAGGGGTTCCTTGATGGCATAGCCATGGTATAACATTCTCTTTGTCCTCAGGGCACTCAGTGGCCAATCTGTCTCAGGCTGAAGACGCCGTAAGCTGCGGGGCCTCGTTTATTACTCACCTCTTCAACGCCATGCTGCCGGTACGTGAGTCTCAGCCACCTTCAGTGTGGGTCATTGGGGCCCCTTTAGTCTGGAGGGTCTGCTGCTGTCACCTAGACTTCTGTACCCTGTGACTGTACCCTGTGACTGTACCCTGTGACTGTGTACCCTGTGGGGTGCCGGACGGGTTCCCGACAGTCATTTACCCGACGTCGGGATCCCAACTGTCAAAATGCTGACAGACGGGTGCCCGACGGACACCCGCTATTTTCCCTCGTGGGGGTCCACGACCCCCATAGAGGGAGAATAGAATAGGTGGCTCGCTACGCGAGCCACCGTGCCCGCAGCGTGGCGAGCCCGCAAGGGGCTTCTTTGCGCTCGCCATGCTGTCTGACTCCGGGCAGTCGGGATCCCGACGTCGGGATAATGACTGTCGGGATCCCGACTGTCGGTGTCCCATACAACACCCACCCTGTGAATGTGTCTGATAATACACTAACCCTGAAACATCTGGTGCAGTTCCACCACCGCGATCCTGGCATTGTGGGGCTACTGACGAGTGATCGCATCCCGGCCGGAAAAACGGTTTATTATGGGATGATTGCAGACGGAATCCACACCAATCCCGCCGCCCTCCGGATAGCCCATCGTGCCCACCCCAATGGTGAGTGTGGATAGGGGAGGGCATTGCTGGGGCTCACACCCATAATCTGACCCCTGTCATGGTGCATCTTGTGTGTTCTAGGCCTGGTGCTAGTGACGGACGCTATCACGGCCATGGGCCTGGGGCCTGGGAGACACACTCTGGGTCAGCAGGAAATCCTTATTGATGGGTTTAATGCGTATGTGGCTGGTAAGTAGAACGACGTGTCAGTCTGTGTATGTGCTGTTGTCTATTCGCGTCAACAACCAGTGGAACTACATTTCCCAGCATGCTTTCCAACAGTTTTAGCAATACTGCAGATGAGCATGCTGCGACGTGTAGTGCCACAGGTTGCCTATGCCTGTATAAGTGTGCACTGTGTCTGGGTCATGTTCACCTTCCGTGAAATTATCATCCTATCATGTTACTTCTCCTCATGGTGACCTGTAATAGCCCCAGTTACCTCATGTCATGTGATACATCATAGCCACAGGGTGTCCTGTACTGGTCATGTGATCCTTTATCCGCTCAAGGCGGTAACCGGTATCACACACTGCTCTGGCTCCTTCTTCGTTACCGGGCCGGGGAAGGATGTCCAGGTCTTAAGCTGGGTACACATATGTACAATTTCATTTTTCTTGCGACCGTTCGTTCGACCGAACACACGTTCGACCGTCCAAAACATACGACCGTTCTGTGCGTACACATATGTACAATTTTACTTGCGACGTCCGATGTACTCCCGTCCAAACAATCGCAACAAGAAGTATATGAGACCCTGTAACCCTTTGCCTGCTGTTTTAACTAATGTGTGTTTAATGCCTCACTGCCCAACACTTTTGAGGCATCACTTTAAGACATTAATCAATGTTGAAGTTTTAATAGTGTGTTATGGTGCCCTGCAAAGAGCTTCCAGCACACTCTATTAAAACTTCAACATTGATTAATGTCTTAAAGTGATGCCTCTAAAGTGTTGGGCAGTGAGGCATTAAACACACATTAGTTAAAACAGCAGGCAAAGGGTTACAGGGTCTCTCATAATGCAGCATACCACCGTGCTTTGTCAAACTGTCAAGCATATCGATCGAACATGCGTACACACTTCACTTTTGTTCCGATATGGAGCCGTCCTGTCGGATGAAATATTAAGCAGCAAAGAACCTTCGACCGACCGACCGTGGACGGCCAAGAGCGTTTTTGGCCGTTTATCAATCGCACAGCAGCAATTGGGACAGCGTACACACCTATACAATCGAACGGCCGTTTGCCCCCAGATTGGAAGAACGGCCCGACGATTGTATATATGTGTACCTAGCTTAAGGGCCAGATGTATCAAGCTTCAAAAAAGTGATAATACGGAGAGTGATAAACAGCCAGCCAATCAGCTCCTAACTGCCACATTACAGACTGGTCTGAAAATGACAGTTATGAGCTGATTGGCTACAGTTATGAGCTGAGGATTTGTAGGAGAGCCAGGAGAGCTGCTAGCACCTGTACCAAATACCTCATTGCAAAGTATGGTGAGGTATTAGGTCCACCAGGAACCGGTTATTAACGCACTGGAAGGTCTGTCCGGCAGGTGCAGCTCTCCAGTATTTCTAGTATTCGGCTCTTCCAATAGAGTCGACAGTTGTGTGAATATAGTAGGAGGCACACGATAGTGGAGCATGTAATTAAAAGGGATTTTGCTTCCCCAAGAATAAAAGCACTCTCATACGGAGTTGTGTCAGAAGAATAGAACACCATAAATGCAGGATACATGATGAGGGCTAAGGCACAGCAACAATCACTGTCCTCAGCACCCGCGTTCCACCTGGGCCGGCTTCTGGGTTTGTGTCGTCCTTCCGGTCAGTTTGGCTCTGACTGGAAGGGGTGATGGAGCCTCTGAACAATGAGTTGTGCGAAGCCTAGAAAAGGGATGGTGTAGAGCGCGAGCGCCAATCAGCTCTTAACTGACACGGTACAGACTGGATTTGAAAAATGGGTACTTGTGTACTTTCACGGCTGCCATCGCATGCCATATGTAGTGGCATGCGATGGCATGCAATTTTTGCCGTTTTTATGCGTTTTAAAAAAAAAATCGCATTCGATTTTTAACAGAAATGCATCCAAATGCATTGAAATTTGTATCAAACATGTTCAATGGCCCCCAAATGTCATTTTTCAGGCTGTACCACCCCCACTATGAATGCGAACCCGAAGCGTGGCGAGCGCAGCGGTACGCGTCCTACGACCTTTTCATACCCCCACTATCCACGTCGGCGTGGAGTTGAGAATAGAAAGTGTGGCGAGCCACCGAGCCCGAAGCGTGGCGAGCGGACGCGGACACCTGTGAAGCCCGCGAGGGGACGCGTATACCTGTGAAGGTATCCGTGTCCCCTCGCGGGGCTCGCCACGCTTCGGGCTCGGTGGCTCGCTGAGCTCGCCACACTTTCTATTCTCAACTCCGCGCCGACGTGGATAGTGGGTGTATGAAAAGGTCGTAGGACGCATACCGCCACCCCTCGCGGGCTCGCCACGCTTTGCGTTTGCGTTGATAGTGGGGGTGGTACAGCCTGAAAAATGACATTTGGGGGCCATTGAACATGTTTGATACTAATTTCAATGCATTTGGATGCATTTCTGGTAAAAAATCGCATGCAATGCGATTTTTTACTATGCGATGGACATCGTGGGAGCCGTGAAGTACTGAAAAATGACAGTTAGGAGTTGGCAGTTTGTCCCTTTCCACTTAATCACTTTTCAAGGCTTACCACATCTGGCCAAGTATCTTAAATAATTGAATATATATCAATTACATGTGACAGTGTTGTCTGATAAATCTGCACCATACATATAATGACATCTAGTATACTCCAGGCACACAGCTGCTAGGAAGCAGGAGTCCGCACCTAATGGGCACCATTACTAGAACCGTATGAGTCATCGGAAACCATATAAGTTCTCATTAAGGCCCCTCGGTGACACTGTATCTGTACGGTGCATCCATCTGGCCTCCCGTTGGAGTATCCTATATGTGATTATGTGTATGGAATACCTGCTGAGAATGCTGCCAGTGACCCGTGCCCCCTCTCCATGCCAGGTACCCACACGTTGGCAGGCAGCATCGCTACCATGACGATGTGTGTGAAGCACTTCCATGATGCCACAGGTGAGTATCCTATACAAATGCTACGATGCTGGGGATATACTGCACAGTACTGTGCACTGATGGCTGGGATGGGCACATGCCTCAGACAGGCTGGTGATGATTACTGTATTCATGTTCTGTTACTCTGCCCTCCTGGCCCTCACTCACCTGGACATCCGTGCAGGGCACCTACCAGGGCTGGATAGATTACAATGGCAGATCATACACCTAGTCCCCATCCCTGTTCCACAGGGCTCTTATTTATCTCCCTCCTCTGTTCCCCTCCATCCCATCCCTCTCCTCTCTCACCATTTTACCCAGTACAGACTCTCACCACCACAATCCACCCTGAATGCAGCTGCGAGGCTGATCTTCCTCGCCAGACGTTTATAGTCTGTGCACCTGCTTTGTCAGTCCCTCCATTGGTTACCTGTACTCAATATAAAATACCATGTTTCAAAGCCCCCATACACTAGCCGATTTTGGTCAGATTTAGGCTAGATCAGTCGGATCTGGCCTAAATCGGACCAAAATCGGCTAGTTTTGATGTCCCCTCAGATCCGATGCGCGGTCCCGTGCGCATCGGATCTGCGTCGGATGGTCGGACCTGCTGCACGTCCGACCACCCGACTTGGGACCTAGTGGGGCGGTGGAGGGAGCAGGAGGGGCTGGGGACGCTGCGAGGGACACAGGCGGCATAGAGCCGGGCGGGGGGAGCCGGGAGCTGTCAGCACTGAAAAAAAAAAAAAAATCCCATACAATGAATGGGCGGCCTGTGATTGGCTGAGCGCTCTCTCAGCCAGTCAGCAATTGGCTGAGAGAGCGCTCAGCCGATCACAGGCTGCCTATTCATTGTATACAGTAGGCTTTTTTTTTCTAGCACTGACAGCTACCGGCTCCCTCTGCCCGGCTCTATGCCGCCCGTGTCCCCCGCAGCGTCTGTGTCCCCCGCAGCGTCTGTGTCCCCGCAGCATCCCCAGCCCCCCTGCTCCCACCAGCAGCCCCTGCTCCCCGGGTTTTTTACATGTGATAAATCGAGACGATTTATCACATGTAAAAAATGGCACATCAAGTGCCAATCTAATCAAGCTACCCCGGGGAGCAGCCGGGGAAGCTCAGGGGGAAGTCGGGGGCGACTTGTCCTAAGGACAAGTCACCCTAGTGTATGGGGGCCTTTAGACACAAGACCATAAACCAAACTACACCAATGTGCATCTCTTATCTTTGCTCCTCTCAAGATCTACATCTCTCACCCACACTCATTACTTGCTACCATTAAGGATTGCAGGACTTTCTTCAGACTGCACCCACTCTGTGGAACCCCTCCCACACACACAATAAGACTCTCCTCCAGTCTCCAATTGTTCCCTGAAAACTCAGGCAGCGTATCACCTTCCAGATCCACCCCACGACCTTCATAAACCTTTCCTATTCAATTACATCCCCACTGTACAGGCCACACATATCCTCACTTATTTTCTTTGACATTCCCATCCCCCCTGACCAACATTGCTGGTTGACCACATCATACACCAATAACCCCTGCAGTCTGGTGGGCCGTTGTGCAATAGGTAACACCTATACTTGTGCATCAGTGCTCATTTCCCTATAGAGTGTAAGCTTGCGAGCAGGGCCCTCCTACCTCTATGACTGTCTGCTGTTACCCAGTTTGTTTAATCACTGTTCCCAATTTGTAAAGTGCAACAGAACTTACTGCTCTATATAAGAAACTGTTGTTAATAATAACAAGTGGCAGCTGTAGTCTGTGTGTGTAGAAGAGATGTGCCCCCCCCCCCCCCCTTCTTATTATTAGGAGTCTGTGCAGGGTATTACAGCGCCACCTTGTGTCGGGATGTGGTCAAAATCCCGACAGGGTCATAATACCGACAAGGACAAAATCCCGACATTTAAAGTCCCGACAGGGTCAAAATACCGACATATAGAATGTACAGGTGAAACAGTCAACATGACTTTCCGTCGACAGGTCGCAAGGTCGACATGGGTTTTTTCACTGTTTTTTGACCCGACAGGCGGTATTTCATGCCCTACCATCCACTAGGGCGTGGTGGGAGAATAAAATAGTGTGCCGAGCACAGCAAGGCACCGTGCCCGAAGCATTGCGAGCGGCTGCGGTTCACCTCCAACTGTGTCCATGTCGACTGTGTCAACATTTGGGTAAAAAAACAGTGAAAAAACCCATGTCGACCTCACGACCTGTCAACGGAAAGTCATGTTGACTGTTTCACCTGTACATTCTATATATCAGTATTTTGTCCCTGTTGGGATTTTTATCCTTGTCGGTATAATGACCCATTCGGGATTTCGACCCTGTTGGGATTTTAACCGTTGGGATTTCATACCGAATCCCTTGTGTCTCCTGGCAGGCTGTACAATGGAAGAGGCTCTAGAAGCGGCTTCTCTTCATCCAGCACAAGTCCTGGGTATACAGCATCGCAAGGGAACTCTGGATTTTGGGGCAGATGCAGGTAAAACTTTCACGTGAGAGGACGGTTTGATATATCTCCCCTTCTTGGGAATAGACAAGAACTTCTGATACAGAAAATGCAGTGTAATGTGTATATATATGCAATTTATTGGTGGATGAGAGTGTAGCGCCACTCGTGGGGACCACCGGTGCCCTAGGTGTATATAGTTCTTGTAGACTTGAAGAAGCCTAATGGGCGAAGCGGGTAGGGTTTCTATATTGACCTCCCACACTAAAAATATAAAGCATTCATGAAATTTCATATCTGTTATATTTTTCTGCTGTGATATCATTGTTCATATTTTACTGTTCTTTTATATTTGAACTAAAATTGAAGAAAAAATGAAAATAAATTTGGATCGCCTGATCATTTACTATTTAGATACTATTTTGTCGCTTATTTACCTCTCTCCACCCCTATTTTATCTATGCAAATTTGTTTGCCAATTTCTTTTTTTTTTAAACTAGCTTAAACCCTACACTGAGCCTAGAAGTTATCGAGTGACTTTTCCTTTGTTTGTTATCTAAATTTTACTCTCATTTCTAGATTTTGTGCTGCTGGATGACAATCTGGATGTGAAAGCAACCTACATAGCAGGCCAGGGTGTATGGAATTCTTCGGCTGGCTCCTAGGATGCCGGCAGTGTGATAAAATACCTGGGATCAGCGCCCTAGCACCTCCTGTCACTGTGCCTTACTTACTAGCTGCTAATGATGCATTACCTTTATTTGTCCACAAGATGTCACCAGAGTGCCTGGTCGCCATTTCTCTTTATCAAACCCATTTACTTCCTGTAACAAGAAGGGGACCATTTGAGTAACGGGGAGGTAGAAGATGATGTGGAACAGTTGTAAAGCCATCAATATATTTCAAAGCTTAGTCAGTAATGCATTAAACGTGTAACAGTCACTCCCACATGATGGCTGCTGCGCTTTGTGTCCTAGCGCACAAACAGAAGTGCCTCAGCAGCTCGGTCCGAATACAGGGGTTTGTAGTGTCCCTGCAGAAGGCACTGAAGCGTTCTCTCTAACCTATACACTATTCCAAGGCCTCTCGTCATTGTCAGAAATATAGATTTTGCACTACAGTCATCTTATAGGACAGCGTACAACACTACACTGATTGTGCAACCTAGTCTTTATACTGTGTAACGATAATTGGGAGGGCACAACAGTGACCAGCGGTGCAATCATTACTGACTCATTTTAAAAGATGCACAGGTGGAGCTAATTATTTCACTTGATGCTGTGCGGAGACCTGCAAAACATTCGCTGGGTGGGGACCTGAGGACCAACGTTGAGAACCTGTGCCATAGACATACACAGTTATTGCTGTTGTATGTGGATAAGCAGCAATTTAATAACACCATTTAAATAACACGCTTGAACATTTCTCATAGGAATATAGTGTAAAGATAGGTGGGTGTATGATCTGGTGCCTGGTATGGCTGTGGGCACTGGTTATATGATGTGTGTCTGTGTCCCTTTAAGTGACATACTGACTGCAATGTGTGTTATTCAGCCAAGATCAGCAATAAATAATGAGCGTCCCAGTTTGTGTCTGATCTAAGTCTGCGTTGGCCTTGTCCTCTCTGCTGTTGCTGCTGCCGCCACTGTGACGTGCTGCTGATGGTGTGCGCTGATGGCTGTAAATGCAAATATTGGGTTACATGGTTACATGCCCTCAGTAATGTAATGGTAGAAGCTCTAACTTGTATCGGGTAGTACAGTGGTCAAAGTCGGTCCTCGGGACCCCACACGTTCACGATTTCCAGGACACCCGACAGGTGCACTCAGTACTCACTGACACATTTTAAAAGATCCACATAATTATATCACTTGATTCTGTGAGGAGACCTGCAAAACATGCACTGTGTGGGGTCCTGAGGACCGACTTTGAGAACCTGTGGGGTAGTATTGTAAGGTCTGGGCTGCCCCAGTCTTTACATTTATGTTGCTGGGTATGCGGGCATCAGGTGGGCGAAAGGAGTTGGATTTTTTTTTTTTTTAAACCAACTTGTTTATAGTTTATTGTCCCAGTGGGCATAGAGGGAGAATGCAGCGACCCATTACACTTAGTACAGTGTCCATGTCAACCTTCTGCAGTAATGCTCATATATCACGGAGAGGTTCTGCGGGTATGGTGATAATCCTGCACGTCTCCATAGGGTTCATTCTAATTTGAAAATAAAGAAGAAGAAAAAAGCACACAACTGGGCATCTGGGAAAACCAACCACGTTGCAGGTACGGTAATGTAACGTCTGTTAGATTTGGGTCGAAATCTAAATTGCAGTATAAAAATAAAACATTTGTGGGCTACATGCAAAAGCAGCCAGTATTTACACGGCACAGAAAACCTAAATGTATTTTACTACCTTTGCATGGCATTTCTTTAACTCCAAATCAGCTAATCCCATCCCTGCTATAGATACTACCTTTAATCTTATAGATCAGTGTACTTATTCTAAGGAGGCTTTTTTTTTTTTGGTGGATCGTGTCTAACCCATGGCCCAGGGGGACCTCTGTGCCTGTGTGGGTTGCAGGTGCTCTGTGTGGGTGGCACTAATTTGCTGAATAATCTTGAATATTATATAGATAAAATTCCAGTAGCCTTCCTCATTCATTTTTTATTTTATCAGTTTTACTCTTCCTGATGAATATGGAAGAGGCGTGACTGACTATGGCCCTTATTCTGATCGGTGCGGCCGGATCCAAATATGCGGCCAGGACCGTGCGTGCGAAACCCCGCCTTCCATACGGATCGCCAACTCCGTCCGTACGCGGTAAGAAGCTGGCCGAACGGACCGCACGTGTATTTTTCACGGAATACGCCTCCTCCATCTCAGGGAACCTCCCCCATCATTCGATGGTCGCAGACCATAGAACGCAGGACCGAGTGGTCCACCAGCTCCCGCAACCTCAGACCACACGGACATTTTTCCGTGCAAAAGCAGGGATCTGGGCGGGCAGCTGACATCCGGCAATGTCATATGTCCGCCCCCTACACGTGCGTCACGGCCGCATTACCATACATACGCCCAGCGTTTGCATGGGAACGCCCATGAAACGCGGGGTGTATGCATATGGTAATGAGCCCAAATAGCCCTTCACGCCCCTCTCCACCCCCTGTTCGGAGTGTTCACATTTCATGCGGGATTTGGCCGTACGCCCCGCTCGCACATGCGCAGAGACGCCTCTGCACATGCGCAGACACAAAACATCGGCGGCACGAACGCACGCGGATATTACCGCACCAACCAGAATAAGGGCCAATATTATGATTAGTTAAGGGAGGGGCGACAGGCGGCCGACCCGGGGTCCCTACACATAGAGGTACACTGAACCGATAATTGGGACAGTCATAGACGCAGAGCGGCCCCAAGTACCTCCATCACTGTCCGTGGTGTTACCCAAGTGCTAAAGTTTGGGGGGTGAGTGGACAGGGCAAGGGATCATTTTATTGAAGGGGCCTCCCACAAGCCTTAATCTGGCCCTGTGTCAGAGTCTTGCACCAAATTGTCTTAGAACGATATTAATGTACATAGTGGGTGCAGCAACTCTATGGGCCTATTACATGTTTGTACACCATTGTAACAGAGGTTTCCCCGGTAACTAGCTCCTGATGTTAGCAAGTGAAGATACCACCCAGGAACAAAAAGAGACGTCCACCGGGGCCATCGCACGCTCACTCACAGTTCCGTGTTAACCACTTCCCGTTAACACCTCCAAATGCTCACTTCCTGTCCATCATTGCGATGTGATGGCATCCTTGGTGGAAGGAAGATCGCAGCACATGCGCAGTCTGACACAATGTAGGCCCTGTGAGCACTAATGCTGTAACGGGTGAGTGTGTTGAATGAGGAAGTTGGACATGACTGGAACCTTGGAGTAGTATCTATACAAGTGAGCTAAGCACCTGTTTATTCACGTTCCTGCTGTACTAAGGGCCTGATTCTGGTTCACTCTGGTTCACAGCTCATGCCACAAAATTTTTCTTTTTGCCGGTGATCTCCTTTTATGTATTTTGGACAGAGGCGTAACTATAGCACCGCAGCCCCCGCGGCAGCGGGGGGGGGGGGGGGGGGGGCGCTGTGCATGTGTGGGCGCCGGGGGGCTGTGGTGCTATAGTTAGCCCCCTCCCGTCCGCCCATCTGCCGCCCGCCAATCCGCAGCCTTACCTGACTTCACTGGTGGTCATTCTTCTGCTAGTGAGACGGACCACAATAAAATGTCCGCCCCATATAGCAGACAGTTCTCTGAAACTGTCTGCTGTATGGGGGCGGACATTTTGTGTTGGTCCGTCTCACTAGCAGAAGAATGAAGCCAGCAAGGGAGCCGGGACGGGACCAGCAAAACAGGTAAGGCTGCGGGCGGGGGGCGCCCCCCATTAACGGCGGGGGGGCGCCCAATTCATAGTTACGCCACTGATTTTGGATCCTGAAAATTCTCTTTCTGCTCTTCACAGGGTGTTGCAGGAATATTCTGAAATCTCGTTCTGTAAACTAAACACTAGGAAAACAGGCCCTCCTTCTGGGTTCCCCCCCAAATTGTCACTATACGTAAAGAAATGTACAATTACTCTTGAGAAACCCGCTCGCTGAGATATTAAGGAATTAATTTGACGCCAGAAAAACACCGCTTAGAGTGCGAATATGGCCCCTTGTTGAAAGCCTTTGCGGAGCTGACCGGAGACTGGATGATGCACGTTGTCTCTTGGCTTGGGAGAGCGGCTGCGGCTAAAATGGTACTTTTACCAAAATTGAGGTATTTATTTTGTTCTATCCCAAGGTCCCCTCCCAGATGTATGCTTAACAAGTTTAACCAACTTTTAGCTAATTATATTTGGAAGGGGGCTAAACCTACAATCGCAAAGAACATTTTAATACGATCTAAATTGGATAGGGGAGTTGCTTATCCAGATATTGAAACTTACTATATATCCTGTTTGCCGAATCAAGCTAGGGATTGGTTCATTCCCAAGGACCCAACACCGTGGGTGATTTTGGAAAGTACATATTCCCACCCTCTACCTATCGCAGACCTGTTATGAAATGCGGAAAACCTCAGCCCTCTGTAAATCAATTAAAGTTACCCTAGATGCCTTGTATAAAATGGCGGCATCCGTAGGAAATGCGGTTTTACCAGCTCCCTTTCTATCGCTGAAAGCTTTGATGTCTTCAATCCCTAATTTGCAATCGGATAGATGGAATAAACAGGGAATAACATCAGTGGGGGATTTGTACGATGGAGATATTTTTGTGTCCTTCAATTACTTACAAAACAATTTTAATATCCCAAACCAGGGGTGAGATTTAATAGGATGAGAGATTCAGAAAGTGAGAGATTTGGGAAGAAATCTCCAGTTTTTTTAAAGCGGCAATCATTTACACTGCAAAATCAAACTGGTTTTGCCGTGTAAATGATTGCCGCTTTAAAAAAAACTGGAGATTTCTTCCCAAATCTCTCACTTTCTGAATCTCTCATCCTATTAAATCTCACCCCAGGACTTTTTCATCTATTGCAGATAAGTTGTTGGCTCCAATCTACCTGCGACTATTAAAAAAACATTTTCCCAGCCTTTCTCAAAACTAGGGCGAGCGCCTATTCTCATGAAGGTGGGATAACGTGGTGGTACTTACACTTACTCTCTGCCAGTAAAACACATACATTGAACTCCCAATCCTTGTGGGAGAGAGACCTGAATAGAGTTTTTGGTGATGAAGACTGGGATAATATTTTTAGATCTTGTTTTAAGATCTCTCGTTGTATAAATCATTCCGAAATATTTTTTAGGGCCTACTTCACCCAAGACAGGCTGCGTAGAATTTGGCCAACGACCTCTAACTCTTGTTGGAGAAAATGAGGAAATATCGGGAATAGTTTCCACATATTTTCGGTGAGCCCATGCCTGCGGCCTCTCTGGAGAGAGGCGTTTCGGGTGATGAGTATAATATGAGACCAAACCATTCCCCCTGACCATAGGCGAATCTAGGGGGTGGTCCGGGGGTGCACAGGACCACCCATTAGCCCATTTTGTAGCTGAGGGATAGGGCTTTCCAACGAGCCCAGCCCCGTGTCTCTAGTCCCCTGGGAACCGGAGATACTGCCAGCCAAAGCTGGAACATTTTCCCTATAGGATAACATGGGACCCGCTAATTCCGACCCCCACCCAGTTCAACGGCTGCCAGTTCCCCCTTCGGCATCACTGAAGCTCGAGGTTGATCTCAGTCTAACCCAAATCGCTGCGCCTTCGATCTGATACCAGGCTGGATCCATATGGGTTAATTGGTTCCAGGGATATTGAGATTAAACCGTTTTCTTCATTTCTTAAATGTAATTTCATGTTTATGTTCTTTGAGGGCAGATTTCTCTGGAACCAAACAGCCCAGTTTCACGGGACCAAAATCATTCGAAGCCAACTCAAAAGTTCTTCAATATGATACTGGTCTCATGTAAATGGGTCAGTTGGTTCCGAAGATATAGCTGGTTGGTTAAAGGGGGGTAGGGAGAGGGGAGTGGTTGTCTCTCCCCCTCACACCAGAAAATGCAGGGACTAGGCTGGTGTATAAGGGGTCAGCCTGGGAAAGTCCCTGCATGATCCTGGGACCATATTCCCGGGTAAATCCCTGCATTTTCTGTTGTGAATGGGTTATTATTTCAAACAGCCGTGACCTGCAGTTCTCTGAATACAGCCGGGCAGCCCCCTGCTCTCTGCTCAGCTGTCAATGACTGTCACCCCTGCAGTTTCCGCTCCAATTCTTCTCCCTGCTTTCACCTCAGCCCGCCCCCCCTTAATCATCTGGTGCCGGTGCCCGGCGTGCTCCCCCAATGTCACGCACAACAACAGCGCGCACAATATTTCAAATGTCCACTCGGCTAGAGGGGACACCAGGAGGGGAGTGGGAGCGTGCTCTGTGCTCTGCTCCTCTCCCCATAGAAGCAGCTGCACCGCTCTCCATCTCTCCCTGCAGCAGCAGCGAAGGCTCATATAAAAATTTACAGTAAGTGGCACTTTTGGGGGCATTGCTTAAGGGACGCTACAAGTGGCGGTATGTGGGGGCATTACGCATAATGTGTGGCTTAATGTGTAAGGGGCATTAAGGTGTGCAGCATCATGTGTAAGCGGCATTATGTGTGCAGCATCATGTGTAATGGGTACTATGGTGCGCGGCATCATGTGTAATGGGTACTAGGGTGTGCGGCATCATGTGTAATGGGTACTATGGTGTGCGGCATCATGTGTAGTGGATACTATGGTGTGAGGCATCATGTGTAATGGGTACTATGGTGCCATCAATAAAGAACCCCCTAGCAATGAGCACGTAGATAAGCAGCACTTATGTGGCAAATATGTAATGGGCATTACGTTTTGTTATATAGTATGTAATGGGCATCATGATGTGTGGCACAATGTGTAATGGGCCTTATGGTGTGTGGCCTTATGTGTAATTGGCACTATGGCGTGTGGCTTTATGTGTAATGGGTATTACGGAGTTTGCTAAAATGTGTAATGGGCATTACTGTGTATGGTCTAAAGTGTAATACCACACCCCTTTTTGTGATGCCACGCCTCCTTTCCATGATGCCACGCCCCCTTTTTGACGCGCGGCTACGCCGCGCAAAGGTCCCCCTGCTGTTGTGTCTAGATCTGGGACCACCCATTACCATAATTCTAGATTCGCCTATGCCCCTGACCCAGCTCTTGCGCTGCTCCTTGTTTTTCCCCATACAATTTTCAGCAGCTGACAGGTATATTTTGGGACATGTCCTTATAGCCGCCAAGGCTATTCTAGCTAAATTGTGCAAATCTGATACAATCCAGTCCACAGAGACAATCCGAAAACGGGTACACACCCATTTCATCTACGAGACTTCCGGTGCCAAGTATTCCTCCTCTCCAAACTCGATAGTTATGAAATGGTTTAGCTGGTCTCTTTATAGTGAAAAGATGTGTCATTCGACTATACTGTATATAGCAGCCCTCCTGACCTATCCTATGTTCTCAGTAGAATAACTGCAGACTGAAATAGTAGTGCTTTTTCTGGTGTGAACTGACTTGTGAAACAAATATTATTTGATCTTATGTTGTTTTCTCTTATCTCCCCCTCCCCTCTTTCTCTTCTGTATCCCCGTTACCTCTTTGTAAAATTTACAATAAAAATCTAATGTTTAAAAAAGAAAGAAAGAACATTGTGAGAGAATTGCAAATGGATCACTAATCGCAAATCCCATAACATTGAAGATACCGCCAACTGAGGAATGTGAGTAGGTTTGAGGCTTCCACTACATGGTGAATGAGACCGGGTGGAAGTGGTCATCATCTGTCACAAACCCTCCCTAAATCGCCTGGGCAGGGCACACCTGTGTTTTTTCTGACACGCACATAAAACGTCAGGTTCCATCCAGTAACGCCGGCTTCCTGTCAGTGAATCTAAGTGGATTGCGTGTAAGATCTGTGTGCATTTTCTTTTGCTATTTCCGCTCCTGCATGCACAATACATACGGTACCCATGCTCAGTAACATGTCTGCGCCCCCCCCCCCCCCCCTCCTCAACCAAAAAAAAACAATCCAATCAGTGGCTAGTAGCTGTCACATTCCTGAGTTAATGTCAGAAACCTGGCAACCATTTCATGCTGGGCTCCCGTGCCGGCCCCAACGATGACGACGGTTTATCCAAATATAAGGACAGACGGGCATCAGCCCTTTGTGACTCCAGAGTTATAGTGGTTGATTACTTGGTATCCGGTCATTCGTCCACAGGCAGAAGGTCGACACCTGAAAAAAGTTGACACAGTCAAAAGGTTGACATGGGAAGCAGGTCGACCTGAGTTTTTCATGGTTTTTTTTATTTCTTTTTTTTTAAAACCGACTTGATCATACTTAACCATCCTAGTGGGCAAAGAGGGAATATATAATGGTGTGCCCCCTAAGGATGGCCATCATTGCCATCGATGGTTGCCATTGATGGCAATTCTGCAACTCACTGGCCATCGACAGTGCTAAACTATGCAATGGATGACCATCGATATTTTTACATATCGATGGTCATCCATTGTGTTTTATTGATTGGCCTGTGGGTCAATCAAAAACACGGGGGGCGGGGCTATGCTCCGTGTCCTGGCACTTTGAAAAAAATAAAATGAAGCAAAACATTGTTTTGCTGTTCCATCGATAGAGGGAAACCATCTGGTTCTCCCCCATCGATGGAAAAAGTATTCAACATCGGCCACGAACCATCGATGATTTTGAATCATCGATGGTCATCCCTAGACTGCCCGCCATGTGAGGGGAAGCGTTACACTAATACGGCGTCCTTGTCGACATAGACACCCCCAAAAAGTGAAAACCTCATGTCGACCTTTCCCATGTTGCCATTTTTTGTGTGTCAAACTTTGTCCATGTCGATCTAACGTATGTTGACCATTTTTCATGTGTCGACTTAATAATCCATAACCCATTACTTTTGACATGAGTCTAAAATTGAAACGTTGTGGAATAAAACCATTACCAGTGAGGGGGAAGCTTTGTTTTGTATTGTCCTGGGAAGGCTGGGAGACATGGGAGCCCAATCATGCCTCACAGTCACTGACATATACACTTATAAACCATATTCAGGATAAAGCCGGGTGTCGACGCCCCTCCCCTTCCCAGTGTGAGCCTGCCCCAGTCTGCAGCCAGCACTGACTACTATCTCACTAATCCAACACTTGCCAGACCGTGACCTGGAGCCCGAATTACATGGCAGGGGCTCTGTGTTACATATGTATTGCCAGATAGGACCGACCTGTCCCCGGGCTGTATTGCTGCAGCCTCTGTTTCCACATGGGGAGGGCGGTATTAGTGAGCGGACCTGAGGGGGAGTGAAGTCAGGGAAGGACTGGCAGAGAGCCATGTGTGCAACAGCAGTGTAATAAGGTACACACTTCAATCTCTATTGCCTGTGCTGCTGTGTATCGTGGTCATCCATGGTCACTGTTATCCTGGCTGGGCTGTTGTTATAGTCTCTGCAGGAACCACCTGGGCATGCTGGCACTTGTAGTTCAACCAAGGAGGCACCAGGCTTGTCTACATCTGCTTATAGACAAAAGACAAGTCTTCAAGTGTGGTGTGCATGTGTAAACTAATATATATATATATATTTATGTATATTACTATATATTTTTTTTCTTCTGTATGCTTTAGGAAAGTTTGCCCGGCCGCCCAGCAATGCTATGGGAGTCACCTTAGGGTGATCTTTCTGTACTAGCTTTGCATAGACATGGAGGAGGTGAGTTACAACACTTATATAATAAGCCCGTGCCACTGCTGAATCCATTCCTCCTGTATGCCTAATCTGGTAGTTAAAATTATTCTGCCAAAGAAACTCTTGCCCCCTCTCGGGCTACGCTGACTTACACACAGTGAATGCATCTTGTACGTATTGTACTGTTCATATTTCCAGGCACCGCAGGGGTCGTTTGAAGAGGAGTTGGACTGGTGCATCCGTCAGCTGGAAACAGGGCTCCTGCGCCGCAATCCCACCCCGAATCAAGGTTTGTGTATAACCGTGCTGGTTGGGGGGTCTGACTCCCTGGTGCATTGTAATTGGAGCCTGGGGCAGTCTCATCGACTGTCATTAATGTTTAGGTTTGGTGATACCAGTTATATGAGCGTCTGTTTATGTGGCTGCTTTTCTAAAGATGTTCTTTTACTCCGGAGAGAGGGGGGGGGGGGGGGGGGTGTGAGGGGAGGGTCAGGATTGTGATGTCTGTATACTGATCGTCATAATCCCGCAGACACCATATTGTATTTGTACATTTGTTTCTCCAATGTTTATTTTTTCGGGCTATGTAATAAGCTCACCTGAGGGGCTGCTTTCTACGATTTGGGTTTGCCTGTCTGAGGCAGGTGTAATAAAATCCTTAATAAGCTTTCTTTATAGCGCCAGGTGAGGCAATTAATTGGATTGGTGAATTGTACAAAGATCGTTCACGGGGTTGTTAAGAACTGAAGAAGTAATGTCTGACCGTTGTCTATACTGTGAACCCCAGGATCTGTAGATTGGGTGCAAGCAGAGCGCGTAACAATTGCACCCTACCTGTTACAGGCCAGTAGCTCCAATTTTTAGGGCAGGGATGGGGAACCTTTGGCCCCCCAGCTGTTGTTAAACTACACATCCCAGCATGCCCTGCAACAGGTTTAGCATGGCTAAATAGCAAAATTGTAGCAGAGCATGCTGGGATGTGTAGTTCAACCACAGCCGGAGGGCCAAAGGTTTCGTATACCTGTTTTAGGGCAACTCTCTTGGTGCTTTCCAGGATATACAGCCATAACAATGACCCCTATTCCTGCATACAGAAGGCCTCAGCACTTTCCTACCCTATTATTTCATTGTACACACCCAAGCTGCATGGAAAGAAGAGGGGATGGTGCTGTTTGGCGTCACAGTTCGGCAACGATAATTTTTTGTTCTACATATTCCGCATCACTGTACAGAGAATATTTCAACAGTCCCTGCCCCCAGTGGAGCTTACAATCTATGTTCCCTACCACATGTACACACACACAGACATTCTAGGGTTTTGTTGGGAGCTACCAGTACATTTTTGGATTGTGGGAGGAAACCGGAGTACCGGAGGAAACCCACACAAGCACGGGGAGAATATACAAACTCCACACAGTTGGGGCCATGGTGGGAACAGAATCCATGACATCAGTGCTGTGAGGCAGTAATGCTAACTATTACACCGCAAGAGCTCCAATGATTTTATCCTTGTGCAGTTGGCAAGTTTTGTGTTGTAGAAATTGATTACAAGGGAAATTTGGGGGAAATAATGTAGACTATGTGTATGTTCTATATACACATAAATATTGCATGCATAGACTCTGATTAGAAAAAAAAAAGCCTAACTATTAATCCTGCAGTTTCAGACACTCAACGGATACTGCGGGTCCTGCGTTCACGGAAAGCGCCGTTCGTGCAGAAAAGGCAGATGATGAACCAAGTGTTCGGGAACTATCGGGCTAAAATGGCAGATGAGAGACGGGTGATAATGGAGTCAGGTGCGCATCTTGGCCATCTACTTGTATTTGTCATGGCGTGCAAAAATGATGCAGTCCCTTAGGGTCTTGCAGGAATTATACAGGCAACTTCTCATTTTCTAAGTTTCGCAGAGAAAGGAGTTGGTTCCTATAGTTACGGTATCTCATTGCCATGCTGCAGTTCCCATAAATGCAGATCCGCTGCTCTGCCTCTACTGGTGCTCTTGTGCTGTATTGCTCACTGATCACTAATTTGATGCCCTTTCCTTTCAGCCAGTGAGTCTCCTGAAGTCCAGACTCAGGAAGCAGCCAGTGCGGAGTCTCACAGCGTGGCCTACAGGAAGTGTTCCCGGGATACGCAGGACACCCCTGCACACTGGTTCTCAGCTTCTAACAGCAGTTTCAGCTTCAATTTCTCTCCACATCAAATAGATCATAGCCAAGAGGCTGAATCTGGAGACGCTGAGGACAAGCAGATCAAAGCAGTGGAAGACCTGAAGATTAGTGGACAAGGAACTGATTTGTGCACTGGTGAAGGGTCTGGGTTCACCTTTAATTTCCAGATCCCAGAAGATGCCGGATGCCCGTCACAGAGCTCGGAGCATCATGTGTCTACACCAGACATATCCGGTGACCAGCCAAGCAACAACCGTACAGCTGCAGAAAGTGTATCGCACCCTTGCCCCAATCTTGAAGGTGTTTGTAGTGTCCCAGGGGGGGCTGCTCATGAGACTCTAACTGCGGAAGATAATGGAAAAAATGTCTCCAATTCTGCAAAGAAAAAGAAGAAGAAAAAGTCTAAAAACCTGAATGTGCAGACTCAGAAAGCGGAGGAACGTGGCGGAGACGCAGGCACGTCCTCTCCCAAGGAAGACCCTCAGGTAGAGTGGGGTGGGGGGAGGTATACCGATGCGAACTGGTGCCCATTGGTTCTGCAACTTTTTTTTTTTTTTTTTAAGACCATGCTGATTTTTGTGTGGTAATAATGTACACTTTTTTTTGTTAAGTAAAAAATAAAAATAATCTGGTTTGGTTGCTAGAACTGACCATTTGGTTACTTGTGTGTCACAGCCGGGTGCTGATGAGCTGTGGAGAGAGGTTGACTGGTGCGTGGAGCAGCTGAGACTCTCCGTACAGCGGCCGAAAACGACGCCCAAACAGGGTGAGTTATTCTTTGTGGCCTGTTCAGATCAGCAATAAGGCATCCTTGTTCTTGTGCATGTAAGGGGATAGGCTGACATTTAACCCCTTCAGTGTTTTTTTTTTTTGTTTGTTTTTTAAGGTAGTGTTCCCCACCGGGCGAGTTTTTTTAGGGGGAGCGCTACCTAAAAAAACCACTACCACGCTGTGTGTAGGGTCCGGGCAGTGCTGCTGAACACTGTCAGCCGATGCCCGGCCCTGCGCCCCATCCTTGCATGCGGCAACACGCCTGTGGGGGAGCGGCGGGTGAGGTGGAGGTGTGGTAGAGGAGAGGGAGCCAGCCGAGTTCAGTGATCAACTCTGCAGCACTGCCTGGCACTAAACACTGGGAATCCTGAGAATTTTCCGGGCTTGCCAGTCTGGGCATTAAGGCATAGCCCAGAAAATTCTCGGGATTACCAGTGAAGGGGTTAATAATAGGTACTGATTCCAGGCTGCACGATTCTGAATGTGGGCAGACATCAAGGTTTTTTTTTTTTTTTTTTATGCCAAACTGCTCAAGTATAGTCAGTCATACGCCTTGCGGTCACACATCACTTGTGGCTGAATGGGTGTGCTTGGTAGTGGGCACATGCAGGCAAGGGCATAACTATCATAGTTGCAAGGGGTGCAGCTGCTATGGGGCCCAGAGCTGAAGGGGGCCCATCTTTACTGTTTAAGTAATATGTTTTACATACATTTATCACCATCAGTTGCTAAATAGGGGGCCCTTACGACCTTTTGCTATGGGGCCTGTGAATATCTAGTTACGCCACTGCATGCAGGTGTGCTTGGGAATGGGTGTGATTGGTTGTGGGCCCATATAGGTGTGCTTGGGAATGGGTGTGATTGGTAGTGGGACCATGCGGTAGACGGAGAGTCTGGTGGGCATGTAGACTGCAGTAGGATCTCCTGCACTTGGCGTTGGACCAATCGCAGCATTGGGTGGCTGCCCCTCTCTCACTGGTGCGCTCTTTTTCCCCGTGATGACTGTTGCTGGTATTCTAGCCATATCGCTACTTCCGGATCCCTGCCCCCAGGGTTGACTAATTATTTGGTACTCTTTACCTAGCACGGCGCCCACGATGTCCATCGCAGTCGTCGGGGGTAAAAAATCGCGGGCATCGCGGCCATCACATGCACTAAAAAAACGGGTGCGACGCGATGCCCGCGATTTCCCATAGGGATCAATGTTAAAAGTGTGATTGGACGTGATTTTAGTGTTAAATGCCTCAATGCCCGCGATTTTTCCATAGGAAACAATGTTAAATGGGCCACAGAGCCCTAATAGTCCCCCTGAAGTCTTAAATGGCCCCCACAATTGTTAACGCCACCCCACGATCAACGTGAACCCGAAGCGTGGCGAGCGGCGGCGGTACGCGTCCTCCGACCTTTTCATACCCCCACTATCCACGTCGGCGTGGAGTTGAGAATAGAATAGTGTGGCGAGCGCAGCGAGCCACCGAGCCCGAAGCGTGGCGAGCGGACGCGGATACCTGTGAAGCCCGCGAAGGGACGCGTTTACCTGTGAAGGTATCCGCGTCCCCTCGCGGGGCTCGCCACGCTTCGGGCTCGCTGCGCTCGCCACACTATTCTATTCTCACCTCCACACCGACGTGGATAGTGGGGGTATGAAAAGGTCGGAGGACGCGTATCGCCGCCCCTCGCGGGCTCGCTGCGCTCGCCACGCTTCGGGTTCACGTTGATCGTGGGGTGGCGTTAACAATTGTGGGGGCCATTTCAGATTTCAGGGGGACTATTTGGGCTCTGTGGCCCATTTAACATTGTTTCCTATGGAAAAATCGCGGGCATTGAACAGTAAAATCGCGTCCAATCACACTTTTAACATTGTTCCCTATGGGAAATCGCGGGCATCGCGTCGCACCCATTTTTTAGTGCATTTGATGGCCGCGATGGGCGCCGTGCTAGGTAAAGAGTACCAATTATTTTCATATTGCCACATATTTGAGAATGTCCTGCAGGTCTCCTGTATAAGTCATAAGTGATTAAGATTACTTTGTTTTCTCATTCTTACTTGTCTTGTGTTAGTAAATATCTCTCTTTGCAGTGGAGGAAGCAATGCGTGCCATCAAGACCATGCAGAGCAAGAAAGTGCTACTTGTTAAGAAACGGCAAGTGATGCGATCACTATTTGGCGATTACCGGCGCAAGATGGAAGAGGAGAGACGGGCGCAGCTGAAGCTGATGCAGGCTGGTGAGAAACACATTTCATAAGTTCATTCTCCTGTACTGTACCTGAGACCCGGCGTTTTTAAAGCATGCTCGCGTGTAGTTCTGGTGATGCTGAGTAACGGCTACCTTAACTTAGCGAGAAAGCTGGCCACTAGCGAGTGTCCTTCTCAGCAGTGCGCTCGCTCAGACTTGTCGCAGCCTAACGCAGGAAACAGCCCTTTTCTACACTTGCTCTGATTTTTATATGATGTAAAATGAACTTGGCATAAGCCCAATAACGGTAACTTCGTATTGAGCCAGCTGACCGCATAGTGACCATGGCTATGTGCCGGTTATGGGAACACCTAACTCATTCGGTGCCTTGCTCTTTGCAGCTACTAAATCTGCGCGGATGAGCACGGTGACGGCAACAACCAGACAGAACAGGAGCAAGGTTTTCCGGAAGAGCGATCAGAAATCTTCCAGTGTTGTTGGGCAGAGCGACGGTAGTGCTGCAGATTCCCAGGAATCGCCTGATCTGCCAACTGTACCCGGAACGTCCAATCCAGGAGGATTCCTTTTCCGGTCCTCCCAGGAGCCCTTCTGCTTTAACTTCTTCTAGCAGGGAAGACCGCTGTACAAAAGGGCTATCAGGGATAAGGCGTTGGGTATTTTACAGACCATTGACCGGTTATTCACTTCCGGCAAATGCAAGTTTTTGTTTTATTGGAGCTTTTTTTTTTTTTGTTCTTCCTTTTTTTTTTTTTTTTTTTGTGCCTAAGAAAGCTGGAGGCTTTTCAGTTTGGACTGTGGACCACTAGCAAAACTCTGACCAGTGAGCATGACAATGATCACTCAATTGTCATGTACAGCACTTACGCAGGGGGTCCCAGCATCGTCATTTCAGTTTTAATAAATAAATTGTAAAATGTTAATTTTGGGGAGTGTATCTATTAAACGGGCTTGTGACAGCTGGATTGGACAGGCTATGGGGCTTTAAAAGTGATATAATGGAGAATGATAAACAACCAACCAATCAGCTCCTGCCTGACATTTTAAAAAAACAGTCTGTGACATGGCAGGTAGAGCTGATTGGCTGGCTGTTTATCACTCTCCATTTTATCACTTTTGAAGCTTAGTGCATCTGGCCCTATATGCCTTAATAATGGGGTGGTTCTTGCCTATCATTTCTCTATTGCATCCTAAAAAGAGGATAGAATCTGGTTACTACGGACAACGTCACCTCTTCTTCTTTTTTTTTTTTTTTTTTTTCTTAAGATTAAATTTTTTATTGAGTTTTTAACAGTGTGTCAAGAAGACACAAAGAAAAGGGGTACAGAATGAAGAAGAGGGAGGGGAGGGGAAAAAGGGGATACAACACATTACCATGAAAAATACAATGCATCTTGTACAGTTTGCAAACATAATTTTATCAATGAGAAAGTCAAGAGAGAGGCAAAAATCTATAGTTATCGTCAGTATCTACCGGCTTTAGAGCCTGAGTCTCAAATGGGTAGGTAAGTCTTCACATTGAGAGGGGTTTGTGGCTAATCCAAATTCTGGGGGCTAGTTAGTCTATAGTCTATCCAGGGGGAGTATTTTGCTATCTGGGATGGATGAGATCCCGTCCGATAGTGGTCGTGGACCATTTATTCTATAGTTAAGATCGTAGGGACCAAGGGAATCTGCCAGTGGCTAGCTAGGAATAGTTTAGTAGAGATTTAGGGCGGGATGTATTAAAATACATCGCCACCCCCCCGCCGCGATGCTGCCGCATATGTACTAACATATGCGGCTGGCATCGCGGTGCGGTGACAGAGGCCCCCCGCGATACCTGTACACTGGTGTGCGGGGGGTCTCCGTCACCTCCCTGCCGCCACACTCTCCCCTCACGCCGGGGACAGCTATGCATGCTGTCCCCGGCGCTTCCTCCTCCCCCCTGCAGCCGGAAGGATGTCCGGCTGCTTCACTAGGGGGAGGCAGGGCTTACCTTCCGGGGTCCAGGAGGACCCTTCAGGAAGGTAAGCCAGACGGGGGGTCGGCGAGGCGGCGGGTTTGCGTCGGCGGGCGGCGAAAAGAAGCCCATAGGCTTCTATAGGATATCGCCACCCAAAGGTGGTGATACCCTTCAGTGCCGTATCATTTTTGATACATTGGAAAATGCGGTAAAACCGGGGTTTTACCGCATTTTCCATTTGATACATCTCGCCCTAAGATGTGGCCTAAGACATAATGGGTATCTTTGGGGGTATGGACCGGGAACAAATGAAATAGGGCCACCTGCGGTTGAGGAGTCAAGTTAACACCTGAGATTTCTGAGAGTAGTCTGAATACCCTGCACCACATACCCGTTAGTTTGGGGCATGACCAAAATATATGAAAGAGCGTTCCTACTCCTCCGCATTGTCGCCAGCATGAGTTGGGGGTGGATGGCCATATAGAGTGGAGAAGGGCAGGCGTTGGGTATTGTCTGAGGATCAATTTGTAAAATTGTTGAGTGTGAGACTGGCATATTGAAGAGTGGAAGAAGCTGTGAAAAATGGATTTCCAATCCTCATCGACAAAGGGATTGCCAGATCACGCTCCCACTTGGTTTGAAAGTTTAGTTTTACAGACCGCTGTGTATCTGCAAGCAGACTGTACCACCACGATATAGAGCCTCTGGAGTTCGTTCTTGTAAGTCTATGTAAAATGTACTTGGGAATGGGAACTATTTTATGCGGAGGGGAACTTACGCTTTGAACCCAATGTCGCAATTGGAGGAATTTATAGAATTGCTTAGAAGGGATTGCAAAGGAGGATTGTATGTCGCTGAAAGGCAATAAGGTGCCTTCCCTGAGAATGGTACCTAGCGTTGTAATGCCTTGTGAAGTCCAGGAATCTAGCGATACATTTGGAATTACCTGGGCTATTCCTTTTAGGGACAACTCAGGAGGGGGAAGAGTGATTTCAGGAATTGACGTCACTAATGTAAGCCAAGAGCGTCTAGCGGATGAGAGAATGGGAGATCGCTCAATAACTTTTGGGGTTTCTGCCGGAGGAAGCCATAAGATATCTGTGAGTGGGGTCTGTAAAGAGATGCCCCTCTCCAACTGGACCCAGGGTTTAAGGTCTCTGTTACCGAACCACTCATATAGGGGCGAGAGGTTGCACGCTATTTGGTAGGCGTGTAGGTCTGGAAATGCTAGTCCCCCCCTTGGATTTAGGAAGGCAAAGTTTGTTTCTGGCTAGTCTAGGTTTTTTACCCCTCCAAATATATTTTGAAAATAAGGCGTTAAATTTATTTAGTAGATCTTTTGGAAGGAGTATAGGGATGGTTCTGAAAAGATAAAGTAGTTTAGGCAGGAGTACCATCTTCAATGGTTTCCAAAAGCATCCATTCATTTGTCATTTGGGAAAAGTTATGTAGTAGGGGAAGGTAGTTAGTGGCAATTAGGTCTGGTACTTTAGGGGTTACTTTAATGCCAAGGTATTTTAGGCTATCATACTGCCAAGAATAATCATACTTCCCTTTCAATTCGTCCAGCATACTCTTCGGGATATTTATTGGTAAAGCCTCCGTCTTTGAGCTATTTAATTTATAATAGGAAACTGAAGAATAGAATACAAAATTTTGTGTAGGGCAGTTAGGGAGGATGAGGGGTTTGTAATTGCTAGGAGAACATCATCTGCAAATAGGCAGATCTTGTAAGAGCGATCAAACATGCAAGGGCCCTCAATGTCTGAAGTTGCTCTAATCACTTCCGCCAATGGTTCCATTGCCAACGCGAACATTAAAGGGGATAAGGGACACCCTTGGCGGGTACCATTAGAAATCGTAAAAGTGGTCGACAACATACCGTTCACAAAGACTCTGGCCGTTGGAGTAGAGAGCCATTATAGCGGAGAGGGCCCTATCTTTAAAGCTGAACTTCTGTAGAGTAGCCCGCATATACCCCCAGTGCAATCTGTCGAACGCCTTCTCCGCGTCTAAGGATAGAAGCAGTAAAGACTCCACCCCTGCGGAGAAGGCATCCACCAGGTGGATAATCCTCCTAGTGTTGTCCGGTGCTTGCCTCCCCAAATCAAATCCCACCTGATCTTGGTTCAATAAGGAGGGGAGGATCAAGTTCACCCTATTCGCTATTAATTTAGCGTATATCTTTACGTCTGTGTTTAATAGGGCTATAGGGCGATAATTTGTTAAAATCTTCGGGTTCTTGCCCGGTTTTGGGATGGTAACAATTCTTTTTTTTTTTATAGCGTTTTTATTTTGGATCACATTTTCATAAACAAACAAAACGTATAAGCAGTATACAAGCACCGCTTACATATACATATACGCGACAGAAAGAAAAAGTACAATAAAAAATAAACACAATCTTAAAAAATAGTCATAGCTCCTCTACACGATACATATTTCCTATGAAGACCTCTACCAGACTCAAGACATGGTTCCATCCCTCTTTTTTAAAGACCAGCCCCTACTTTTCGGTACAAGAAGTATGCCTCTCAGTAACCCCGCCCCCCTCCTACCCACGCTCTCAATCCTCGTTTTCCATCAGATCCCGATTACACCCCGCCAACCTCCTGCAAATATAAAAATAACAAGAGGGGGGGGAGAGATTGGGATGGGGATAAATAGGTCGCCCCATCGTACCCAACAAAAGAGAAGAAAAGAGAAAAAAAAAAAAAAAAGAAGAAAAAAAAAAAACCAGGAAGTTCCTAAGTTAAATTCCCTAATCAGAAGGGTGCCTGGTGAACAACCCCAATACTGATGCCTCCCCGTCAAGCATGGGGATTAGTGACCTTAATCTTGGACTTCGTTAAGTAAAGTAATTCCCTACCCCCTAACAAGGTATCTCCCCCTCTCCCATCCTCCCCCCCTATCGACAAGAATACCCTAATTCTACCCTTGTGTATTGGCAGGGACGGTATCCGCCAGTACTGGTGCCTCCGTCCTGTGTTTCCCTACTAACCCCTCTACCCACACATACTAGAGACCCGTGTATCATGTATGTGAACGTGCCTATCAGTGCAAATCGAATATAAATATAAGGGGCACTACCTCCGGCCGCGTAGCGGTCCGAGGTCCCCCCGTGCCCATTCCCTACCTATTGTTACTTCCCAAAAAAAAAAAAAAAAGGGGCGCCCCGACCTGGGCTGACCTCCTCCCCCACCCACTCTCGCCCCCCCGCTAAGTACTCAACCCCTCACTATAGCTAGCACTATATAATACTGATCTGTTCCAGGGGCCCCATATTCTCAGGTACTTATCGAGCGTCCCCCTAGATGCAAGCAGGTATTTTTCATGTTCACTGGTCAGGTTTGTCAAGTTTACCCATTCCCGATGGCAGGGAGCCAGTGGGGATAGCCATCGTCTGGCTATTATCACTTTGGCTAGGGCCACTATACTTCTTGCCAGGTACTTCAGATCCCCATTTATTGCGACATCTTTCCAAATCCCCAAAATCAAGCTTCTTTTACTTAACCCTACTCTCGGTACCCCCAGTACCTCTAGGGTTTCCTTAATTTCCCCCCAGAACCTGCACAGTTCCCTACAGCTCCAAATTAAATGATCAAAAGTGGCCGGCCTAGCTCTGCATTTAGGACACGCATCAGATGCGGACTCAGAAAATTTCTTCAGTTTTACCGGTGTAATATAAATCCTGTGAAAAATATTGAACTGGACCTGTTGTGTCCTCATTAGATTGGTCGAATGCCGGGGACTTGCCATCGCCTCCCTCCACCCAGTCTCATCCAGCTGGGGAATATCCTCCGCCCATTTAGCCCGGAGGGCCCCCAGCTCCTCCGCTTGAGAGAAGGACTGTAAATACCGATAAACCTTAGACATTCGCTTCCCTTTAGTGATTTGCTTAATAAAGACCTTGCATGGAGCCTCCTCCAGAACCCAACCATCTGATCTACCACCCTGTGACATTGCACTTCTTACTTGCAAGTACCTGAAAAATACCTCTTTGGGTATGCTAAACTCTGACCGCAGCTGGGAAAAGGATTTTAAAATTCCATCCTGGCACCATTGCCCCACACTCGTAATTCCATATATCCGCCAAACTTTCCCCCCGTGCTGCTCTTTAAGTTCCCTCATACCTGGCAAAGAAAAGATAGGGGTGTCGGGGTCCATACCCGCTGTATTTGATAATTTACTGGACCATCTCCAAACCTTAACCGCCTGGATAATCAGGGGAGGAAGATCCCGACGAATCCCTCTCACAAATAAACGCTGTAGAGGCGAATAATCTGGATCCACCCCCGCTACAAGACTTAGTAACTCGTCGGGGGCCTCCTCATCCCTGACCCATGCGCACAACTGGACCAACTGGGCAGCCATATAATAAAGCTTAAAGTCAGGGAGAGCCAAGCCACCCCTTTCCCTATCCCGAGACAGGATTTCTAGTCTAACTCTTGGGCGTTTATCTCTCCATATAAAGGAAGAAACAATACTCCTGATTTTCCTAAAGTGTTCGTCCTTTATAAAAACAGGAGCATGTTGAACAATGTACAGAAACTTGGGCAATATGGCCATCTTGACCAGGTTCACCCGACCAATTTGTGAAATCTGGAGTCGTGCCCAGCTTCTACATTTTGTTTTTAAATCATGGATAAAAGGGAAAAGGTTGTCAGAGATAAAATCGGCTGAATCTCTTGCTACCACTATACCCAAATATCTAAATTTCTCCACCTGCTTTAACTGTACATGTAGCATTGGCCTAGTCCCTACATTTTCCCCTAACCAGATAAAATTAGATTTCCCCCAATTCATAGTGAGCCCAGAGTATCCCCCAAAGTCCTGAATTAACTTTATCACTCCCGGCAGATCACCGGGGTCCGCCAGCCCCACCAGAAGATCATCCGCGTATAACGAAACTAAATTCCTACAGGGCCCAGGTCCCCGAGTCCCTCCCCCCAGTGTCGCCCGCAGGGCGCACGCCAGGGGCTCCACCACCACTGCAAACAGCAGAGGGGACAGGGGACACCCCTGACGCGTACCTCTGGAGAGGGAGAAAAGGGGAGAGGTATGTCCATTAATGGACACTCTGGCCTTAGGATCCTGATATAGCAGTGATATCCGTTTAATAAACCTTTCGCCAAACCCCAAAGCCCGCAACACCCCCCACAAGAATGGCCATTCAACTGAGTCGAACGCCTTGTTCGCGTCAAAAGACGCGAGCAAGGCGTCCGTCCCCACCATCTGCACCCACTGAAGATAGGTATAAGCCCTTCTTAAATTAATCATGGTGGACTTACCCACCATAAACCCAGTCTGGTCCGGGTGGACCACTTGATGTATTACCGTCTGGAGTCTGGTTGCCAAGATCTTGGCATATATCTTTGCATCCGCCGTTATTAAAGAAATAGGCCTGTATGAATCCACCCGGTTAGGGTTCTTACCACTTTTAGGGATCATGATGATTACAGCCTCAGTCATTGACTGAGGAATGCTCTCCTCTTGTTCCATCTGTTGAAAAACTTTCAGGAGGCGCGGGCCTAGCTTATCTTTTTTTTTTTTTTTAATACAATTTATTAGAGAAATAGCAGAATACAGTACCAGTAAGAATAAAATATGAAAAACATTTGTTTTTACATTTTTTGAGTTTTAAACCTAACATTCTATGAACGATATCTCTAGACGGATGTGCAAATTCAGAGAATGATAAGGACAACATTTTCAATATAGTAGCATATATCTATCTAGACATTCGGATAATCTAGCCCTTCCAAGTTGAATGTTATAAGTTCAGAAGCTAAATTTTGTGAAGAAAGGGCGTAAGCTCCTTAAATAGCACATTCTTCCATCGGAATGATGAAGAGCATCCGGCAGATCAAACAAAAAACATAATACTTTTACTGCTAAGTCTCTGTTAATATTTATAAACAGCGTGAATACAAGTAAAATATAAGAGGAAAAGACAGAGGGGAGGGAAAAATGGGTCAGGTAAGAGACATACAAGGGGGGGAAGGAAAAGCTGTGAATCTTCATCCTACTATAATTAGTTCTGCATATTAATTTTTAAGTAATTTGGCGTAATAAGTACCATGTTGTATTTTCGAACACTTTCTGTATATTTGATTGTACATTTAACTCAAGAGATTTAATAAAGGGTTCCCACTTCATATAGAATCGTGTTACACCTTTTTCAATATCACGTAATGTTGCCTGTCTTTCATAATAAAGAATGGATAAGAGTGAAGCTTTCAGTTCAGATAACGAGGGGGCATTTTTGGTAATCCAATTTTTTAATATTAATTTCTTAGCTTGGACTAAGATCAATGTCATCAATGGAACAATCATCTTTTTTTTACGACCTAAGTTCCAATGCTTGAAATATAGAAAAAGTATTGGAAGAGGGTCGAAAGTAAGTTGCACTCCAAATATCAGACCCAAAAAGCCCAACACTTTTCTCCAAAAAAGCTTAATTTTCCTGCATTCCCAGAAATTATGATATAAATTTGCTACAGAAGCAGAACATTTGGGGCAAATGCCCAGTTCATCGGAGACAAAGTGTCGTCTTTGGTGTTGAGACACATAAGCTCTGTTTAAAAACTTCAAGTGAGTTTCCTGAAGGGTGGCAGCCTGCAGGTATTTTAACGTGTTCGGTAGCTTTTTCAATACCTCTTGGACTGGAGGAAAACAAGGGATATCTAACTTCCATTTTGATTCTAAAATCTGAAGCAGCTTATCCTTCTGTAGCATAATCAGAATCCAGTACAGGTTCCTTATCCTATAACTCTGGACACATTGTGGAGATAACAATGAAAGGAGTTGATCTGGACCAGCTAGATTGGAAAGGGGGCTAGGAAGACATTGAATGAAGTGGCGGACCTGCAAATACATAAAGAAATGTGTTCGTGGTAAATGAAATTTCTCAGCTAAGTCAGTAAAGGGCATGATGTTTTTGCCTCCAGGATCAAAAACGTCCCGTATTGCAATAATTCCTTTTTGGCGCCACTGCAAAAACATGGCGTTCTCCAATCCAGGTTCAAAGCCTGGGTTACCCCAAAGTGTAATAAAAGGTGTATTAGTCGGGTTTCTACCAAGACGTTTATGTATGCAGAGCCACATTTTGTACGTTGCCTTAAAAAGAAGGTTATCTTTCAAAGCTAGGGGAACTTTATTCCGCGGAGTGTGGAGCAAAGCCGCCGGAGAAAAGGGATAAAACAATGCCTTCTCCAGACCCTGATTTGTATAGTCAGATCTCTGCAGCAGCCAGTCCGTCGCATATCGGCACAAGGCTGACTGTGAAAATGTCTGCACATGGGGTAGGGCGAAGCCACCTTCAGTTTTGGGAAGACAAAGTTTTGCCATAGATATCTTAGGCTTCTTGGACGCCCAGATAAATTTAGAGACCATCTTATTATATTTAGCTGTATCAGATTTTGACAGCATAAGCGGCAACATTTGTAACAAGTATGCCAACTTGGGGAAAATCACACTCTTCACTACTGTGATTCGACCATATAGAGATAAGGGGAGGGAGATCCATCTCTCCAACAACTGCTCCACACTCCGTAAGATGGGCCTAAAGTTATTAGAGTATAAATCATCTAAATGTAACGGGATCATTACCCCAAGATACTTTAAAGATGTTGTACAAATCGAAAACTTTTGTAATGTTGGGAACTGTGACACATAATTAGAAGGCCAAGATAGTGGGAGGATATTGGATTTGTCATAGTTGACCCTGAATCCTGTGAAGGATCCAAAGTCATCTATAGTTGAAATTATAGCTTGGATAGAAGCAGGGGGGTCAGAAAGAAAAAGAAGCATGTCGTCTGCAAATAAGCTAAGCTTCACCTCCCTATCTCTTACTGAGATGCCCTTAAACATGTCTAAAGATCTAAGTTTCACTGCTAGGGGTTCTATAGCTAAGGCGAATAACAAGGGGGAAAGAGGACAGCCTTGACGAGTGCCTCTAAGGATATTAAAACGTGGGGACAGATAATTATTAGCTAATATTTGCGATGTAGATAAAGAATATAAATTTTTCAGCACTGTGACAAATGCATCAGGGATCCCAAAGCAATACAACGTGGTAAAGAGATGGTCCCATGAGACAACATCAAAAGCTTTCTCAGCGTCTAGCGACAAGATTGCTTGAGGGGCTGGGTTATCTTGCGATCTATGCCATTGCATTGCTGTGAGGAGTTTTCGTACATTAGTCACTGAGTGCCTACCCCAAATAAAACCTGTTTGGTCCTTGTTAACTATACCAGGGAGAAGCATTTTGAGTCTGTCCGCTAGAATTTTTGTAAAAAGCTTATAATCTGTGTTGAGTAAAGAGATAGGGCGGTACGATGCAGGGAGTCTCGGGTCTCTGCCTGGTTTAAGAATAAGTTTAATGAGTGCTGCATTAAAATACGCTGGTGGGGGGGTGCCCTGTAGAAATGCATTGAACATAGCAGTCAGAGGAGGGACCAATTTCGGGGACAACAATTTGAAATATTCGCTCGTTAAGCCATCTGGGCCTGGGGCTTTGCCTGTTTTAAGTTTACTTATAGCATTAGCCACCTCTTCCTCTGTAATATCAGTAAGCAGGGGTGTCGATTGATCTGAAGTAAGCGTTGGTAAGGTAATTGAAGACCAAAAGGAGGCCTTGTTCAGTGAATCCACTGGAGGGTCAGTATATAAATTAGCATAGTATCCATGAAGAATTTGTGCAATATCTACACCTTTGTGTACAAGGTTGCCTAAGTCATCTTTTAGAGCAGTAATCACTGTGGGAGAAAATTGTCCCTGGAGTAGGCTAGTCATTACTTTGTTAGATTTTCCACCAAATCTATGGTACTTACTATGCATCAAAAAGGAGAGTTTAGCTTCAGCTTTTACAAGGAATGAGTCAAAAAATGTTTTGGCTTGTGAGTATAATAGCTGATTCTGGGGAGTAGGCGAGGATTTAAAAGTCTGGTACGCTGACGTTAGGCTTGCCTGTGCTTCTAAGTAACCCTTAGCTTTCTCCTTGTAGGTGTGGGAGGAATAAGAAATTATAGCACCTCTAAGGACAGGTTTGGAGGCCTGCCAAAAGAGGCACGGGGAGCTCTGTTCTGCTTCTCCATTATTATGTTTATATTCTATCCATGTTGTATCTAACATAGATCTAAATCTGGAGGAGTTAGCCAAATAGCTAGGAAAGCGCCAATTAATGAAAGGGCCCTTATCTTGGGAGGTATGAAGCGTAACCCAACAAGCTGCGTGATCCGAGACAACTATAGGTTCAATCCCAGTTTCACGAAGCCGGGGGAACGCTTTTGTCGAGATAAATATGTAATCTATACGGGATAAAGTATTATAAGCTGCAGACAGACACGTAAATTCTCTCTCTGTAGGATTGCTCGCCCTCCAAACATCTGTTAGTTGTAAACTTTCTTTTAAGAGCTGTATACCATATCGAGAGGGAGGCCTCCTTGGGGGCTTCGATGATTCTCTATCTAATACATTAGAAGCTACCATGTTGAAATCGCCCGCTAACACTATAACATTGTCACTGAATGGGGTTAACAAAGTCACCAAACTCCTAAAAAAGGCCTTAGAAAACACATTTGGGGCATAGACATTGCATAAAGTGTATCTTACAGAGCGTATGGTGGCGTCCACAAGCACCCATCGACCTTCTGCATCTGCAGAAGTAGAATGGATCTGCACTTGAATTTGTTTGCGTGCCAAAATTGCTACACCCCTAGATTTTGAATTAAAGGAGGATGCCGCCAGCAGCGTCCATCCTAGAGAACTCAGTTTCAATGATTCAGGGGGGGTCAAGTGAGTTTCCTGAAGAAACACTATTTCAGAATGTAATTTATGCAGATACAAAAGAGTTTTTTTCCTTTTTGATGGTATGTGGAAGCCACCCACGTTCAGCGTAGTAAACTTCAAATCAGTCATATTAAGAGCATAGTGTTAGAGATAATCACATACAGAACTGTTGCAATCTCTACTTTAAACCATTCTACGCAGCTACAGGGAAAACACATGAGGGTTGAGGGTAAGGGAAAGACAAAGGGCAGAAGAACCCCAGACATCACATATTTGATGACAAAATGTACAAGAATCCTAAATAGGAATCCTAGGTATGAGTTCAGAATATCAGTCTGATGTCTTGGCATCCTACCAAACATAACGTATCTAATCGCTAATTTGACCCCCGGACCTCCAGCAGACAGTGGTACAAATCTGCTAGATTCCAGGTACACTTCAAGGAAGCCTGATAGGCCGCTAAGCTAACATGGCCGCCCCGGCCACCCAATTATTCAAATATAACAATAACAATATTAAAGCTTGACCACAGAGGAAAACAACCCCTAAGGTCACGCCAACTAAGAATTCACCGTAAGAAATTTAAACTAGGTTGCATAGTAAACTCCCAAAAACAAATTGAACAATAGCACATAGTGCAAATTCTTGAATGCCTTAGTCCAGCTTTAGAGTCAGACACATTCTCAAGAAGGACAGTTTAACTCTTGGTTAGAATGCCTCTAAACAGTCAGTCTCGGATAACCAACCATGGGCGTGACCCATCACATAGGCCACAGCAAACTGTGCAAAGCAAAAAGAGTCACTCATCTACATCTGGCTCTGCAGGGGTAAAAGTGTCCTGGACTCCTTCAAGCAGAAAGGCTTCGGCCTCACGAACTGTAGAGAAGTCTTTAGGGGAAGGGCCAGCAAACAGCCGGAGTCTCGCAGGGTAAAGCAAGGAAAATTTAATCTTCTCCTTCACCAGACGGGAGCATAAAGGAGAAAATTCTCTCCGCGCCCTAGCCACCTCCGCAGAGAAATCTTGAAAGAGGAGAAGCCTGTGACCACTCCACTGAAGAGACCTGTCCTGCCGAAAGGCGGTCCACAATGCCATTTTATGTTGGTAATTTAAGCATTTAAAAATCACAGCCCTAGGTCTGTCAGGGTGTCCATCTTTAACGGGACCCAGTCTATGGGCTCTTTCAACAATCAGGCCCGAACAGGCATCCTCAACATGCAACAGCTCAGGTAATGTAGTTTGCAAGAAGGCATACAGAGGAACCCCCTTCATAGATTCAGGCAGTCCTATAAGCCTAAGATTATTCCTCCGTGATCGATTTTCTAAATCGTCTAGTTTTGACAGCATTGCAATGGAGGATTTCTGCAGCGTATCAGAAGTGGATTTTAGCGCTTGTATATCCTGAAATGCTTCTCCCAGCCTCACCTCTGAAGCATTAACCCGTTTAGTAACTTGTTTGATTTGGGACTTTATGTCCTGGACTGCTTGCTGCAGCCTGGCAGCGTGTGCATCCAATATGGGGCTAATGGTGTCTTGAATAGCTCTGACCATATCAGCATAGGTGAGGGGGGGCGCCTGAGCTGTGGGGGATTCAGAGGAAAAGAGCTCGATCTGGGACAGCTGCGGCTGTGCAGGGTCTGCAACACTCACTGTTTGGGGTTGTGAAGAGACTCCCACGAGAGCTGGAGAGGCCGAAGGCACCGGGTCCGGCGCTGCTGCTGGCGCACTCTGTGTTGCGGTCGCCATCTTGGGGAGGGCAGCCTGCGAGCGCGGTGGCTGGCGCTGCGGCTTCCCTTGCTGTGACTGCGCTAGGAACTTGTCCATTCGCGCAGCAGGCTTTACAAGAGGCAGCTTGCGTGGTTAGGCGGCGGTGGAGAGGCTTGGGAGCCGGTAATCAGGGTAAACAGGCCGGGGCGGTGGCGGAGCTCAGCACCTTGCTTCCTCTCCCATGTAAGCCGGAACCGGAAGTCGGGCCTAGCTTATCTATGAATTTTTGATACAACTCCCCGGGGAGGCCATCCAGACCGGGGGCTTTGCCCCCTGGGAAAGAGTTAACCGCCAGCTTGACCTCTTCTATTAGCAGAGGTGACTCCAGACAATCCCGTGAAGCAGGCTCTAAGCAGGGGAGAGCTATACGGGACAGGTAGTCCTCAATTTCCCCAGTATTCCGATTAAGTTTGGACCTGTATACCTCCTCCAAATGTGTGGAAAAGAGCTCCGTAATACCCGGGGTTTTGGTTACTTTATCACCGTTTGTTAATTCGATCATCGAAATAGTGTTATGAGGATTCTCCTGCTTCATTAAATGGGCCAGAAATTTCCCAGTGCGGTCAGAGTTTGCATACCACTTATGTGCCCCAAACCCCAATCTACGACATGTCACCTCTTGAAGGTGTTCTACCCACTCTTTCTGGGCCATAAGCCACTCAGACCTAGCAACATCTGTTTTCACCTGTAGAAATGCATTCTCACAGTGAGTCATTTTGACCTCTAATTCTTTAGCTAATTTACGATTAGATGTTTTTAAAAATGCTATCTTTTTGATCACAACCCCCCCCAGGTAGGCCTTGAAGGCATCCCACACACAATTATTAGAGGCAGACCCTTCATTACCCGCAAAGAACTCCTCAATAATAGTTTCGAACCCGCCCGGGTCACCCATTTGCTCCAGCCAATAGGCCTGCAATTTCCAATACTTGAACCCTAACGGGGTCTCTAAGTCCAATTCCATTATCACCGGGGAGTGGTCCGATATCCCACGAGCTTTATAGTCAACATGCCTAATCTTAGTAAGGGCTTGGTCTGATACAAGAATCAGATCGATCCGAGAAAACGATCTATGGGAAGGGGAATAGCACGAAAACTGCTGGGCCTCAGGATTCCTCATCCGCCAGGGGTCTTTCCACCCTATTTCTTCAATGAACTCAAAAAACCTATTACCTTCTCTATCTATATCCTTCTCGGACCTATTCCATCTATCCAGCCTGGGTTGGAGGACCTTATTAAAGTCCCCTAAGCAAATCACTAAATTTTCTGGGAAAGAAGTCGCAAATTCCACCGCCAGTCTCACCACATCGTAGGAGAATGGGGGTGGGATGTATACAGTCATAATACAGAACCGCACATGCTCAATAGCACATTCCAAAAATATAAATCTTCCCCCCTGGTCAATCTTAACACATCCTACTTCAAGAACCACAGTTTTTTTGATAAGAATCGCTACCCCTCGGGAGGAGGAGGAAAAGGGGGCCTGAAAGATATGTCCAATCCATGGACGTTTTATGGATCCCGCCCGCTCCTTCGTCAAGTGGGTCTCTTGTAAACATATTATATCAGCCTCTAGGCCCTTACACTGCTTCATCACAAGAGCTCTTTTAATCTTGCAGTTCAGGCCTCTGACATTCCAGGTCAAAAATTTAACCATTTAGAATACATCAAACATAATAATCCTGCCTATACCCATATCCGCTCCTCTACAACAAGACCCCCTTGCCCCCTTAGGCCCGGCCCGCCATACCTGGTACCGTAAGAGCCGCTTAGCAAAGGTTTTATTCTTCAAGCTGCCATGACTAAAAACATACAAAAAAAAACAAAAACACTTACACCACAACAAATAGACAAAAAAAACCCCCATCCCCCCCCCCCTCCCTGTATACCCAACCCCCCTGGTATACCTATATCCCTATGCCCCTACCCCTACCCTAACACAAATACATGCGCCCCTGGGGCAATTTACTAATGACCACCAAAGAAGCCCGCCCCCCCCCCCCCTACCACACCACTCCACAACTCTCAGAATTTATATATAACAGCGGGCGAGAGCTATCAGCAAGACAAAGAAAATAAACAAATATATATAAACAACAGTCATGCAAATAGCTCTCGACCGCAGATCAAAAGTCCTGTTGCATTTCACAGAAAATACTCCTTCAAAATATTTAATCAAGACATAATTCATAGCGCCCCTACGGAATGTGCTCAAACCCAACACGCTCTACCATGTAGCCATGAACACACTACGCAGGGCCCCCGGCATCAGTCTAAGCATAAACAGGTCAATGAAAAAACAGTATATAACGGTATATATGCATCAAAACACATGAAAATAACTTGTCACAACAAAACACAACAAGGATAAATCACAGTCATAATAATAGCTCTCGGCCGCACTCCCGAAGCCCTGTTTCTCTTCACAGGCACTATACCAAATAACATGTTTAATCAAGGCTTACTACATAATGCCCCTATGGAGTGTGCCCGGGGCCCAGCAAACTCTGCCATAGTGCCACGCCCACACTCCGCAGGGCCCTCTAAACAGGTCTAAGCATAAACAGGTCTAAGAATACAATATAAAGCGATACCCATATACAACAATCATGCTTCAGACCACGGGAACCACTGGTATCAGCTTGCTAAGACCTGTTTCTTTCCAGGATAGGTAACATCTAGCCACCTGGCCGCCTCCCCGGGAGTGAAGAAAAATTTCGTAGCCCCACCCGCCAAAACTCTCAATTTGGACGGATAGAGCATGGAGTATTTTAATTCCAACTCCCTCAGGCGAATTTTGACATCTCTAAATTTTGCCCGGTCCTTCTGGATTTCTAAGGGAAAGTCCGGGAAGGCAGCAATCCTACTGCCATTATATGCAAAGTCCTCCTTGTCCCTGGACAATCTTAAGACCGTATCCCGATCTTTAAAATTTAGGAATTTAGCAATAAGAGTCCGATGAGGACCTCCCGGAGGGGGGGCCCGGCCGGGGACCCGATGGGCCCGCTCAATAGCAAACTGCGCCGAAAAAGCCTTGTCCCCGAAAATCTGTAACAACCAGTCTGTCAGAAATTTCTCTGGGGATGCCCCCTCTATTCTCTCTTCAAACCCCAGGAAACGAATATTATTCCGTCGAAGACGGCCTTCCATGTCCGACAATTTATGCCGTATTTCAGAGATTTGGCCACCCATGGCTTTAACCTGGGACTGTAATGGGCCAACCAGATCTTCTACACCTGAGATTCTGGTCTCGGCCTCAGTTACTCTCTCACGCAAAAGTTGAGCATCGCTCCTCAGCAAGGAGATATCAGACTGGACCTTGCTAATCTGTTCACCCAGGCGGGTCTCACATGTATTGATAGCTTCAAGCACTTGTTGCAACGTGACTTCAGGGACCCCCGGGGTTGTACTATCTTTGGTAGGGGTAGATAACGGGGTACTCGCTTGCAACTGAGAACTGTTCCCTGCCTGAGAGCGAGCATACTTCTCCAATCTCGCAGCAGCGGCTGTCTGGCCCGTTTTCCCCATTTTTGCCCTTAACACAATCCCTTGGGATTATTCCTCCCCTTGCTCCGAATGTTATTTTAGAGAGCCTGAACCGAGGTCACCCCGCTCACAGCTCCGGCCAGGGGCAAAAAAGAAAAAAACACGAAAGTCTCCGGCTCACTCCACCGTGCCCCCCTGTTCATGCGGCAGTCCAGAGAAAAAAAAAAAAAAAGCTCCAACCCCACTCCCGGTCAAGCTGGTACTTAATTATCAGCCCAGGGACACTCGAAATACAGCTATAGCCGACGCTGTTAGTTCTTAAGAGGAGATGACTTGCTCACAACTGCCACCCAGCACTTTGTAATATAAATATGCAGCGAGGCGGAGGTACCTTGTTGCAGACAATAGGCTCCGGTGTCTGCGCCTCTCACCCGCAGGCTCCCGGGGTCTCTTGAGCAGGCAGAGGGAGCTGCCCTCGTCCGCTGCGACTCACACCCGCAAGCAGCCGCTGGCGGTCCTCTCACGCCCCTCCGTCTCCACTCACCGGAAGGCTCCCTTGCGGGCAACACAACGCTAGGCCCCTGCTCTCACCGGGCGTCACAACCCCTCCATCCAGTGCCCACGAGGCGGGAAGACAGGCGGGGATACTCGGGCTGCTGTACCCCGGACCAAAGTTCTCTCCTGCGCCACGTATCTCTGCGCGTCGGATGGTAACAATTCTAGCTTCTAACATTTCAGCCGGGAAGAAACCAAGAGTCGATGCCTCATTAAACAAGGGGACCAATAAGGGGATTAGTTGGTCCCGATATGCTTTATAGAATTTATTGATAAACCCGTCTGGACCTGGGGCCTTCTCTGCTGGTAGGGTATCAATGACTAGTTGGATCTCGTCTACTGACCATGGAACGTCACCTCTTCATTTTTAGAAGCTTTAGTAAATTTATGCAGACATGTGTTACTACTGTTAGAGCTCCAGCCCCACCCCTAAGTGCAGCCCATCTCTGACATGCAGCCATTGAGTGCCTACTGGGATCTTTACACTTCTCAGCAGGGGTGAGCAGTGCTTCCAGCACTGGGAAAGGGAACCAGGAAGCAGAGGAGCCCTGGAGGTCTCTAATGGTGACAGGTGCACGAAGAGTGTCTTCTGGCAACTGTCCAGCAGGTGACTCTCAGATGCGACCATGTCAGGGAAAGCCCAGCTGATGCAACCATGCCAGGCAAGTGGTTAAACTAAAAAGTTCATCATTTGTGTTCATCAAAAATAATCTTGATACAAGCAGAGGAAAGATGTCTATGTTGTTTGCGGTCCCATTTGACGGTTCTGTATTTAAATGTGGAGCCAAAACCACAGCACCATTGTACGTCTGCCTTTACTGTACTTGTTCCTAATGGTCTTTAGGCCTTAAACTGTTTCTTTACTGGGGATTTATTTAGATTGTAACTGCTATTGGCATTGGGAGTTTTGTGAATCTACATAGCAGTGTATTACGGTCTGTCCCAGTGGCGGCTCCAGGGGTGGGGTGGTAGCACAGGTCAAATATTTAAATAAGGGAGCCACACCCACTGCCAGTGAGTAAGTTTGGAATAGCAGTTGGTGTCGCTCCTCTGTAAGAATTTTGAAATCTGCTGCAGCCGCCACCGTTCTGAAGCCTTGACTGGTCTGCCCTCAGACTGACCAGGGCAGATGGAGCGGCTTACGCTTCCAATGTCAACTCCACACTGCATAGGGGTCTGAGTGAAGTGCAGTGAGGCTGGGAGCTGGCCGAAAGATGTTTCAGTAAGTATGGGGGAAGGGGTGGAGGGATGTTAATGGGAAGCCAGTATTGAACGATCATAGATGTTGCCATCTTGATGGAAGTAGCTTTGTTATTGCTGGGAATGGTTGCCAACGATTACGCACCTCCTTTATAATGACCATCCGATGTTGCAGCTACGTTCTTCAGAAGCTATGTCCGCAGCGCAGTACCTTTTGGCACATGAGCAAATCCCATTGACTGTACAAACACACCATATAAACCTCTAGCTACATGCCCTCACAAAGGATACTGTGATGATGGACTGGTGGTCATCCTAGAGGAGAGTCCTTGTTAACCCCCAAATACCAGGTCCAATATGATAGTGATGAAATAATCGCTGTACACTGCGCCAAAAAATGACATATATATATATATATTTTTTATAGACTGTATTTATTTAAACCATGTTAAATAATCAATAAAATGGTTTCAAATTCAACTTTCCTGTGTACCTACATTCCACCTTAAAAATAAGATGGTCTAATCTGCTCTGGGAAAAGTCTGCTCCCATCGCGCTATAAATAAACAGAATTTAATATACAAAGTGTAATCCACACATGTGGGCAGCAAAATGAGACTCTTGGCAGGCTGACAACCTCATGGAAGGAGGAGGGGCTTAATCCCATCTCTGACTATCACAGCTGTCAGTCCTGACAAGCCCGGCCCCCTTCCTAGGTCCCAGTAAAACAGATGCTCTGGGCTGCTGAGAGAATCAGTCTGTGAGGAGAATTGGCGGGAAAGGAGGACTCGTCTGTCACAGCCTGAGATATATAACAATAATTGGGCAAATATCAAGGAACCTGGACCTCTCTTCCCAAATCGGAAGACTTCATGCCAGAAACATACCATTCAATGTTTTGGGGAAATTTTTGATATTTTTTTGTATGATTTTTGTTTTAGACGAATGGTCTTATGCTATTAGACATTTTTATGTAAGTTTTGTGCATTAGAAAAAATATTTTTTGACTTTTTATAATAAACTGATATTTTTTTTTATATATATATAGTTAGTTTATTTATTGTATTTCTTGGTGCTAGAAGGAGGGGTGCCCTGAAGAACTTGACTCTAAAACAAAATAAAGTTACTTCACGAGGCAAAGAAAAAAGTTGGGAAAACATGGACGAAGTTTGGTTCCTGTCGCTGTGCCTCAGCTTGTTCGCCCTGTTTCTTTTTATTTTGACCATAAAACCCAAGGAAAAAGCCGAACCCGAGAGCATCAGCCATTCGACTGCGTCCGGCTCTGCTTCTACCTGCAGCAGTTATGGCGGTAAGAAGCTGGAGATGGATGAAGAGCAGGTGGAGAAGATGATGGAAAGGCTGAATAAGTTGCTGTACGATCAAGCGGAGCCCAAGAGGAAAGATGTGTATCAGGAGAGGAAGAACGTGGGCACTCCGGAGAAGGCAGAAGACGTGTTCCGTACCAGAGCAGATGTGCGAAACGTTGAGGAAACCAAAGAGTCATTGGGCAGGGGGCCAGGGAATACCCAGCCTGCCCAACAACCGAGCCAACACATGATGCAGGTACGCAGCCCAGTCAGCAATGGCGCAGATTGCTAGGACAGAATTAGCAGCCCATTGGATTGATATGCGGATATAAATAGGGCCACACGACGAGAGCCCAAATGTGGAAGTCTGGTTTTTTGTTTTTTTAAGTTGGCCTAAACCAGTTAACGGGATTTGCCCTTTATTTGTCCTTTGCTCTTTTTTATTCTTATGTTTTGCTTGGCTTGCCCACGTTCAATGTGTTTGCCGTGAGGTAGCTGCTTAGTGCCGTGACAACACAGTGGCTTGTGGGTAAATTTGAAAAAAAAAAAAGTTGTGTTCCCCATAGCAATGAATCAAATTATATTTCTTTCTAGGATGCAATAGAGAAATGGTAGTCATAATTGGTTGCTATGGGGAACACATGCTGTAAAATGAGTGAAACTGATTGGTTGGAACTTTATCTCTCTCTTTCTCTCAAAGCTGAGAGAGGGAAAGTTTCAGCCAAACTGTTTTGAACTAATTTTACAGAATGTGTTTCATAATTGACAGCTAAGAGCTGATTGGTTGGTACATTAGACCGACGAACCCCGAAATGTAAAAACAACACTGATAAGGAAAACACATACTAAAGCTTCAGAAAATGAGAAAAAGGTGAAGTTGTACATAGCAACTATTTAGATCCTAGCTATTCTTTCTCTTGCATCCTAGAAAATGCTAGACAGAATCTAGTTGCTATGGGAAACCCCATGACTTGGTTGCTATGGAAGCCCAACATCAATTAACACATGATTTTTTATATTTATTTTGAAAATGGTAGTTGATGCGCTTCTAGCCTCAGAAGCCTGATTTCAAGTAAAGATCGATTTTTTTAATTTAATTTTTTATTTTATTTTTTTAGATTGTCATCATCCAAAATCGACCTTTAGTAAATATAATCCTTCGTTCTTATTCTGTCTGATGATGCAGGAGGGGAGGATTAGGCTGTGGGAGGGGAGAGTTATGATGGGTACACACCAGGACGACTAGGGCCCGATCCCCTCACTCTAGATCCAATTCCGACCAATTGGATGTAGATTGTGTGGTGATTGGGCCCTTTTCTGTCCTGGTGTGGACAGATACCGATCCGATGCGCGGTCCCGCGGGTCGGTCGTTATTGAGATCCTACCTGCTGCAGGTAGGATCTCAATGACGACCATACAGCCGGGTGCGGGTCGCCATCGGATCGGACCCGCTCACGGTGCACATCGTGAGCGGGTCGTGCCACCCCGCGTCACCGTGAGCGGGTCGGACGAGACACTGATGACCTGCTCACGATGTGCATCGTGAGCGGGTCGTCCTGGTGTGTACCCTACATTAGGCTGCGGGAGGCGAGGATTAGGGTTAGGCTGTTATTCAGTTACTGCAAACTGAACCGCAGCAAGTAGCATTCTATTCATTTATAATCATTTGGAAACTGTTACCGCCATTCAGAGACCAGCCGTACAGGGACCAGCCATTCTTAAAATACATTTCTTTTCACTAAAATATTTTCTTTGGCAAAAATAGATACATTTTTTGGTTACAAAATCCTTATTTTCGAGCACCCACTTTATTGGCTTATTTGTGTCCTAAGGCTAACCACCGTGCGCTCCGATAACACAATCGCAGAAGTATACAAAATTAATTGTGTAATCCGCCACAATGGGGGAAATTTACTACAGGAAATTTGTAAAAAATAGGTGTATTTGTATCCAGAAATACACTTATTTTTTACATTTACTATCCCGAAAATACGACAATTCGTATTCGTATTGATAGCACATCAATACGACTACGAATTTACGTATTTTCGGGATAGTAAATGTCAAAAATAAGTGTATTTCTGGATACAAATACACCTATATTTTTACAAATTTCCTTTAGTAAATTTCCCCCAATATGTTTTGTTCACCAAAAATTTTTTGTAAATAAAATATAATTTTGAACATCGAGCGGAATGACATAAGTGCAGGGGGCCTCATACTGCGAGGTGCGCAGCCCATTGGTTTGTGTACACCGGTTACTTATGTGTATGTGTAGATCATTGGTTGCAACAACTGCGCTCCCTAAGCGTCTGGGGGACTTCTTGCAAGTCAACCAGAATAACCTCAAAAGTCCCAACCACCCAGCCGAAACTTATAAGGCAAATGCACTTTCTTTATAAAATATGTCCGCGAGTGTTTAAGTCCATCTGTAAGGTGTTATTCCTGTGTGTATCATTGCCGCCTGCGTGATTGTATGTCTGCTGTGTCAGCTCTGTGTGTGTGTCCCAGAAGTGAGAGATGATATGTTTATCTATCTGGATGTTATGTGTTAGTAGTTTTCCAGGGCAGCTGCCTCTGATTGGCCTGCACATGAGACGGTGCAGCCTGGGCTCTTGTAAGGAAGTCAGCCCATTGGACAGAAATGTTTGATTGGTAGATGATGCTGTTGGACTGGAGGAAAGGTAGACACATGGAGGGTCCACACAATATGGCTGCCCCCATAGTGTATAGGCAGCGGATGCTGTTTGTAAAAAATCTACATAACTATAATTAAATGATATGTGTGTGTGTGTGTGTGTGTTCCTCAATAACTCTTGAACAGTTTAACTAATCGTCTTCAAACTTTGCACACTACCTTATCATCTTAAGGGACAATTTAAGTTCAAAGAGGAGTTTAATCAGACGACCCCTTGGTCATAAGGGTCCATGCTATTTCTGTTTTTTTTTTCATGTATTTTGATATGTCGTTGGAAAGCTTGTAACTTTTTCTGAACACAGACAGGGCCGCCGGGCCCTGGTAAAAAGGTTGTAGTTAACGGGATGGGCGTGACCAACATAGGGGGCGTGGCCACACCCCTGTAAAAAACACTGTTTGCAGGGGGTGCGGCTGTGTGCTGCAGCTGCCTCTCTCCCCTACTCAGCACACGTCACTGAGTAGCCTCTGCTCTCCACACTCACTGTCCAGTCTCTGCAGTGGGGGAGGGGGCGCGGAACTCAGTGACCGTGGCATGCATGGAAATTTCTCAGGAGAGCCCGCTCCTGCAGCGCAGCTCAGTCCAAGACATTTCTAGCCATACCACTAAAGTACCGAAGGCAGCAGGCAGCAGGAAACCACAGACTGAGAGTTATATAGTGGGAGGAGTAGGGTCCCCAGCAGCACAGAGTATATCAGGAGATGATGGATGTGTCAGTGAGGACCGGGCTGCATGTAACAGGGGCAGTGACATGATGTGAGGAGGGCAATAGAGGCAACAGGAGGCCACAGACTGATAGTTATATAGTGGGAGGAGCAGGGTCCCCAGCAGCACAGAGTATATCAGGAGATGAGGGATATGTCAGTGAGGACCGGGCTGCATGTGACATGGGCAGTGACATGATGTGAGGAGGGCAATAGAGGCAGCAGGAGGCCACAGACTGATAGTTATATAGTGGGAGGAGCAGGGCCCCCCAGCAGCACAGAGTATATCAGGAGATGAGTGATGTGGTAGTGAGGTCAGGGCTGCATGTGACTGGGGCAGTGACATGATGTGAGGAGGGGAATGGAGGCAGCAGGAAGCCACAGACTGAGAGTTATATAGTGGGAGGAGCAGGGTCCCCAGCAGCACAGAGTATATCAGGAGATGAGTGATGTGTCAGTGAGAGCAGGGCTGCATGTGACAGGGGCAGTGACAAGATGTGAGGAGGGGAATGGAGGCAGCAGAAAGTCACAGACTGAGAGTTATATAGTGGGAGGAGCAGGGTCCCCAGCAGCACAGAGTATATCAGGAGATGAGTGATGTGTCAGTGAGGACAGGGCTTCATGTGACCGGGGCAGTGACGTGATGTGAGGAGGGGAATGGAGGCAGCAGGAAGCCACAGACTGAGAGTTATATAGTGGGAGGAGCAGTGTCCCCAGCAGCACAGAGTATATCAGGAGATGAGTGATGTGTCTGTGAGGACAGGGCTGCATGTGACAGGGGCAGTGACATGATGTGAGGAGGGGAATGGGGGCAGCAGGAAGCCACAGACTGAGAGTCATATAGTGGTAGGAGCAGGGTCCCCAGCAGCACAGAGTATATCAGGAGATGTGTGATGTGTCAGTGAGGACAGGGCTGCATGTGACAGGGGCAGTGACATGATGTGAGGAGGGGAATGGAGGCAGCAGGAATCCACAGACTGAGAGTTATATAGTGGGTAAAGCAGGGTCCCCAGCAGCACATAGTATATCAGGAGAGGAGGGGGTGTGAGTGAGGACAGGGCTGCATGTGACAGTGACATGATGTGAGGAGGGGAATGGAGGCAGCAGGAAGTCACAGACTGATAGTTATATAGTGGGAGGAATAGGGTCCACAGCAGCACAGAGTATA